>NC_087184.1:12962719-12972719 GCF_035594125.1 Scylla paramamosain
TTTCACTTACCTTCACCTGTTTTCCCCCGCCTTATTTCTCTCACCTGTGTATAATGTATCAGTCAATCAATCAGTAAATTATTAAGTCAGTTTCCTTACCTGTAAACCACTTGGACCTCACCTGCCTTTTACCTGTGATTTACCGTTGATATGTTGTTATTTGTATAATTGTAGTATTTATATTTGCAAGTGACATAAAAGTGTTCGTGTTATCAGTAAATAATTTTTAAATCGTACTTGTAATTTACATGTAATATAACCACCTGAGGTTAATAGGTATTTATTTGTTTTTAATCTCTCTCTCTCTCTCTCTCTCTCTCTCTCTCTCTCTCTCTCTCTCTCTCTCTCTCTCTCTCTCTCTCTCTCTCTCTCTCTCTCTCTCTCTCTCTCTCTCTCTCTCACACACACACACACACACACACACACACACACACACACACACACACACACACACACACACACACACACACACACACACACACACACACACACACACACACACACACACACACACACACACACACACACACACATCAGTATTACCCTTGCAAAAAATTTTCCTTCCTTCCTTGTTTTAGTCACATTTCATTCAATGATCGTGTGTGTGTGTGTGTGTGTGTGTGTGTGTGTGTGTGTGTGTGTGTGTGTGTGTGTGTGTGTGTGTGTGGAGGGGGAGCGGGTGGTAGGTCTGCACGCACGTGACATCTCGTGCAGGAGGAGGAAAAGGAGATAAGGAGGAGGAAGAGGAGGAGGAGGAAGAGGAGGAGGAGGAGAAGGAGGAGGAGGAAGAAGGAACTCTAAATCTTGCGAGTATCTAGAGCTGTTGTTGTTGTTGTTGTTGTTGTTGTTGTTGTTGTTGTTGTTGTTGTTGTTGTTGTTGCTGTTATAATCATTATCGACCATTCCTTACTCTCTACAAATATTTCTCCTTTCTATTATTGTTACCTACACTATTTTACTCTCTCTCTCTCTCTCTCTCTCTCTCTCTCTCTCTCTCTCTCTCTCTCTCTCTCTCTCTCTCTCTCTCTCTCTCTCTCATTACCGAGTCTCAGGTGCCTCCCAGGTGGGCCAGGTTAATTGCAATCTAAGAAGGCATCGGGCGAGGCGGCGTCCCCCAAGGTTCGCAGGGAAGCATAACTCAGCTGTTTTTATTTGAGGCGGCGACACACACACACACACACACACACACACACACACACACACACACACACACACACACACACACACACACACACACACACACACACACACACACACACACACACACACACACACACACACACACACACATTTTCTAATCACACCTGTTCCTTTTTTTTTTCTTTCATTCATTCATTTTTTTCCTTCTTTCGTTTCATTCATTGTCTTTTTTAATTCATTTATTGATTTTATTTTTATTTTTATTCATATTCTTCACTTTATTTCCCTGCGACTCTCTCTCTCTCTCTCTCTCTCTCTCTCTCTCTCTCTCTCTCTCTCTCTCTCTCTCTCTCTCTCTCTCTCTCTCTCTCTCTCTCTCTCGTTTCCTGTCCACATTTATTCGCATTGTCCTTCTCTTATCTTACTTCCTTCACTCTCCTTCCTCCTCCTTCACCCTCCTTCACTTCCTTCACTTCCTCCACCCACGCCTCCACCTGCCGCTGAGCTATGGGCGTTATTTGTATTCCGAGTGTAACGAGAGCAATTACCTTACTAACTGACGATGAATTAATTGAAGAAAAACTGTATATGTGTTTCTATTTGTCTTTCTTTTTTTATTATCTTTTATTTTCTTTGTTCTCTTTCTTTTATTTTCTTGTTCTGTTTTGTTGATGATGGTGATTTTCGTTTTATGTGTTTGTTTCCTGTTTATTCTTTTCCTTCATCTGTTCTCTCTCTCTCTCTCTCTCTCTCTCTCTCTCTCTCTCTCTCTCTCTCTCTCTCTCTCTCTCTCTCTCTCTGTTAGTTGGTTCAGTTTATTTTTCCTTTATTTTTATTCTTATCTCTTCTTCTTTATCTTCCTTTCACTTTAATTTTGTCTACATTCATTTCTCTCTCTCTCTCTCTCTCTCTCTCTCTCTCTCTCTCTCTCTCTCTCTCTCTCTCTCTCTCTCTCTCTCTCTCTCTCTCTCTCTCTCTCTCTCTCTCTCTCACTTTGGTTAATTTCCCTTCCTTCTTTTCTTTCCCCCTTTTCCCCTCTTCTTTTATCATCTTTTCTACCCTTCTATAATTTTCCTTCTCCTCTCCCTCTCGTATTTCCCCTTACCCCCTCTCTTCACCTCCCTTCTCCCTCTATCTACCTTCCTTCTATCCCCTCTTTCAATCTCCCTTTCCTATTTCCCCTTCCCCTCTTTTTCACCTCCGCTTTCCGGCCCTCTACCTCTCTTCTCCCTTTCCTTTTCTCCTTCTTCCTACATCTTCCCCTCTCCCTCCTTAGCTTCACTTTCTTCCCTCTCTTCCCCTTTTTATCTCCCTTCCCTTCCCCTCTCCCTCTTTTTATCTTTTCTCTATCCCCTCCCTTCACCCTTTCCAATTTCTTTCTCCCTCTCCCTTCCCCCTCTTTTCTATCTCTGCCCTCCCCCTTATTCTTAACTTCACAATCCCCTTTCTTCCACCATCTCTTCTCTTCCCTCCTTTCTATACCTTCTCTCTCCTTTCCCTTCTCTGCCCCTCTCTCTTCACCCCTCTCTCCCTCCCCTTATGTTTTCTCTATCCACCCCTTTAACCCCCCTCCCTCTCTCTCTTTACCTGTACTGTAAAGAATCACCGGAAGAATTATTTACGATAGTCTCCCCTCAACTAAAGAAAAAGAGACGAAAAAGAAAATGGAAGATTTGTCTTTATTTCTCTTCCTCCCAAGCAGGTGATTATCATGTCCTTTCTTTATCGCCGGGAACTGACAGAGAAATTATTGCTGCTGTTTTGCCGCTGTAGAGAAATAAATAAGTTTGTGATGCTAGTGACCGATAAGAGATAACGACCTACGTACGTACTGTGTGTGTGTGTGTGTGTGTGTGTGTGTGTGTGTGTGTGTGTGTGTGTGTGTGTGTGTGTGTGTGTGTGTGTGTGTAAAGCTTGATTTACTTTTGTCCTATCTCACTTTCTCCTCGTCTCTCTCTCTCTCTCTCTCTCTCTCTCTCTCTCTCTCTCTCTCTCTCTCTCTCTCTCTCTCTCTCTCTCTCTCTCTCTCTCTATTTTCCTATCTGTTTATGTATCTTAGAGAGAGAGAGAGAGAGAGAGAGAGAGAGAGAGAGAGAGAGAGAGAGAGAGAGAGAGAGAGAGAGAGAGAGAGAGAGAGGAAGGACAAATGAAAAGAAGGAATTAAAGAAGGGAACGGAAGTGCTTCAGCGGTGAGAGAGAGAGAGAGAGAGAGAGAGAGAGAGAGAGAGAGAGAGAGAGAGAGAGAGAGAGAGAGAGAGAGAGAGAGAGAGAGAGAGAGAGAGAGAGAGAGAGAGAGATTAAAGTAGTTACTGAACATATTAGCATTAAAGTAAGGATTAGAGTAAGTAGAGGAAGTAATAGAGAGAGAGAGGGGTGAGAGGGGCGAGTGAGAGAGCAAACAAATGGAGAGAGGAAGCATTAGAGAGAGAGAGAGAGAGAGAGAGAGAGAGAGAGAGAGAGAGAGAGAGAGAGAGAGAGAGAGAGAGAGAGAGAGAGAGAATAAAGAGGGAATGAGTGGTGAGAGACGAACAGAATGAGAGGAGTGAGAGGGCAAACAGGGAGGAGAGGCTGGAGAGAGAGAGAGAGAGAGAGAGAGAGAGAGAGAGAGAGAGAGAGAGAGGCTGGAGAGAGGGAGAGGCGTGCGGGTAGCCTGCTGGACGAGACGGGAGACGCCCCATGGAGAACAGGATGGTGGAGTCCACGGCCGCCATAAATAACATCCCAGTCCCACTCCTCTCCCAGCTCCACCTCTCACCCACCTCTCACTTCCACACCACACGCCCGCGCCACACCCTCACCCCGCCCAAGCCCCGCCACACGCCCGCAAACCCGTGAAAGTGGCGCTAACACACATGCTTATCTAGGAGGACAGTGTAGGTGTGTGGCAGCGCCCTTGAGAGTGAGGTCATGCTAGCGGGGTCGTGTGTCTCGCCTCCTCCGGGCACCACCATCTCAGTCCCCGCATGACGTCCCTGGATCTGTTGGCATCATCGTCAGGATCATCATCATCATTATCATCATTGTGGTCGGCTGGGTCCTGGTGGAGGTGGTGGTGGAGAGAGAGAGAGGTAGAGGGAGGGAGAGGTACTGAGGTTGTGAAGTGAAGCGGTTCTCATACCTGGTCTATCTCACCTTCAGTTCACTTCTCCGGTACTGCTCCTCCTCCTCCTCCTCCTCCTCCTCCTCCTCCTCCTCCTCCTCCTCCTCCTCCTCCTCCTCCTCCTCTTCCCCCGGCGTCGTTTCTTCTTCCTCCCGCGTACTTAGGTTCTTCTCCTGCAGCGTCGCCGTCAGGAGTGGTGAGGAACCGCCGCCGCTGCCCGTGTTGCTGGTGAGTGTTCAGTGTTGCTTGTGTGTCATTCCGTTTTCTACTCGTGTACAAAATTGCATTCTACTTCTCCACTGCAACACTGATAACAACAAATCTGTTACTACCCTGCTCTACAATCACCATTATTTCATTTCATACAACACCACTACACCAACATAACACCACTGATGCTGAATTTTACCCTGTTAAAACAATATCATTCTACACACAACACCTCAACACCACCACAAAACTGTTACGCAATTCTACTCTACGACACACATCACTACATCACCACAGCACCACAAAACACACACACTCACAAACTCTTTTCTCTTTCATTTTGACCAGGACCTTCTCTCAGTATGCCTTTATTTTATTAGTCATTTTCCTTACTTTGTTCCTTCCCTTTATTCGTCTCGTCAGTGTGTGTGTGTGTGTGTGTGTGTGTGTGTGTGTGTGTGTGTGTGTGTGTGTGGGTGTGTGGGGTAGGTGGGTGTATGTGTGTTCCGCCTTCCTTTGTGTTCCTTTGCGTTGCTTTATTAGTGTCAGGGATGAAGGACTGAAGTGCGAGTGTTAATCAGGATTCTCAGGAACTTTACGCTGTGGTCTGTTGCCGTTTAAGGAAGAAGAATTCATTGAAATCTTTGGTAATCTCGTAAAAAAAAAAAAAAAAAAAAAAAAAAAGAAAAGAAAAAAAGTACCACGTGTGTGTTTTTTTTTCTTTCTTTTACGTTTATTTTATGTTACGTTGCGGCAAATACGTCACATTCTCGCTGTTGATATGCAGAGAAGACCGCCTTGCCTTGCCTTTCCGCACACACACACACACACACACACACACACACACACACACACACACACACACACACACACACACACACACACACACACACACACGCACACGAGACACTCACACACCATCCCATCAGACCTTCCGCCTCGTTATTGTTATTCCTGCCATCACACACACGTTCACCTTTCAGCAGTTACCTGACCGCCCTCATCAGCTTCCTCTGCCCGCCGCCCCGCCGTTCAGATTACCGACGGCGGCGCCCTACGCATGAATACAACTTCATTCCCCGTCGAGGCTGTGTAAGAGGCGCACCGAGGTCCCTCTCCACGGATCCTACTGATGAGGGGTTTAAATGCGCTTCGATCTCTTATCTGTTCCTGATCCTTTTATCTGAAGGCGGATCGGAAAAAGTGGGTCTGGTATTATCATGTGTATAGGGTTATTTATGTATGTATATTGTGTGTGTGTGTGTGTGTGTGTGTGTGTGTGTGTGTGTGTGTGTACGTATGTCTGACTCCTCGTCCTCGTCGGCTATGCATATTCATGGCTGTGTTTCTTATGAATCGGCAACACAGGCACGGAGTTTTGCGAATCACTGGATGGTTGGGGAGTGTTAGGATGGTCCGCACCACGCTCTCTCACTCACCTGCCCATGCTACTGTCATGTTCCGTCACTCACTATGCTCCTAACTTTACCTAACTTAACCTAACTTCGCCTTCTAACTTTACCTAATTCAGCCTCACTTGTTAGAACCTCATAACCTGATCTTGCCTAACCTAACCGCACATAACTTAATCTAGCCTCCTAACTTTACCTAATCTAACCTCACCACACAGAACCTTATATAACTTTTCCTAGCTTAACCCAAACTCATCTTACCAAACTTAACCTCGTAATTCAGTAATCCTCTGAATTAACTCTACCTAACCTAACCTCACCTTAACTAAACTTAACACCTTCACCTAACCTCTTAACTTTACCTAACCTAACCTAACTTAACCTCACCTGACGAAGCCTCATATAACCTAACCTAACTAAATTTATCCCAACGTAACTTAGAACATAATTCAATCTAAGTTAACCTCACCTCACCACCTCACCTCACCCTACCTAACTTAACCTAACAAACTAACCTAACCTAACTTTACCTAATTCGATCTTATCTAACCTAACTTAACTTTATGCTTTTGAGTCTGTATCTTTATCTTCTCTTTATTTAACTTTATCTTCAACTTTATTCTCATTATTTAAGTTAAGTATTTTTTTCTTCCCTTTGTCTCACCAAGCGTTTCTTACAATCCCTTTCTGTCTCCTCTCTCTCCCCATCCTTGCTGTTTCTCCCTGCCTCTCTATTTCTCCCATCCGTTTATCGCATTATTATCTATCTCATATATTTTTCTTCGTGTCCAAGTTAACGTCCTGTTCCTCTACTGTCTCTCCTATTCTGTCTCATCTCTGTCTACCTGTCTCTCCGCAACCAGGTTAATTATTCTGTCCTCCATCGTCTCTGTCTTGTTTCTCCTTTCTCTCAGTCTCTGTCTCTATTACCTCTATCGATTTCCTTTTATATATCTTACTTTCATTTCCTTTTTCTCGAATTTTTATTGCATTCTCTCTCTCTCTCTCTCTCTCTCTCTCTCTCTCTCTCTCTCTCTCTCTCTCTCTCTCTCTCTCTCTCTCTCTCTCTCTCTCTCTCTCTCTCTCTCTCTCCTCGGTTTGGTTATCTTTCCTCTGTGTCTCTCTCATTTTTCAAACCCTGTCTCATCTCTGTCTCTCGATCTCTATTTAATCCTATCTTTAATCTATTTCTTTTTATTCATTTCTCTCCTTTAGGTAACTCTCTTCTCTCACCTTCTCTATCATCTGTACAACCTCTCATCTCCTCTCCCCCTCTCTCCCTCTCATCCCTCTCAGGTTAACTATCCAGCCCACACCTGAAAGAGGCTGCTCACTCCCCGCCACACACCTGCAAGCGTCACACACACACCTGATAATAGTCAGTAATGGTTCTCCTCGCCGCCCCTCGCCCCCATCAGGACTCCTTCCTCGCAGCCCTCGCCTACAGAACGTGAATGATAAAACTGCTTCTAATGTTACCGAACTGCGCTAATCCCCGCCTCGTGTGCCGCCTGCCTGCCTTCCCTCCCTCCCTCTCCCTTCCTTCTCGTGTTCCTGGTGAAGACAATTAATGCTGGGATTGTGTTTAGGTGTGGGTTCAGTGAGTTTAAAAATGGCTTGAAGGAAATTGCTTTAAAATGGCTTCAAGAAAATGGCTACAAGGGAATGACTTTAAAAATGACTTCAAGGAAATGGCTTAAAGAAAATTACTTAAAATATTTGCTTCAAGGTTAAAAGGCATTAAGGAAAATTGCTTTATTATATGATGTAGAAATTTTATATCAAGAAAAAAGGTAAAGAAAGTGACAAAAAAAAAAAAAATGAAGAGTAAAAATGCCATCAAGAAGAAAATGCTAAAAAAATGACAAGGAAAAAATATTACTAACGAAAAATTTACAAAGAGAAAGATGATATCAAGAAAATATAACATTAAGGGAAACAGTGACAAAGAAAAGGTGACATCAAGAAAATAATTATGATACCAAGAACAATTAAGGAAAGGAAAATTACTAAGGAAAAAAATATCAAGGAAAACAAATGTTAGACATGAAGAAATCTTTCACTTAATTTGAGCGTCACGAAATTAATATATTGAGCAAAATTACTTAAACCACCAAACAACTCCAATGACTTAATCACTCCTGGTGCTCATAATCACTCTTTGTCATCACACTAAACTTACACCTCACTATTTTTTTGGACATAACATTTTTTTTTATTATATTTAATCAAAACTAAACGAATTTTAAGACATGAGGGAAGTAAAAAAAAAAAAAAATTAGGCCTATACGTGGCAGCCCCTTTGGAAAACACTAATGTCTATATCCACCTGTTTTGAGGAGCCTTAAGAGTGGGAGGATTTTTTTTTTCATGTAAAGACACTGGCCAAAGTCTACACAAACTCAGAAAAAAGGCCTACTTAGATGCCAGTCCCTGAAGCAAAGTACAAAAGGATTCTTGGATTGTTATTGTGATTGTTATATTATTATTATGTTATCATTAGATTATTAGAGGGGTTGGGCTGAAGGAGGGAAAGGAGATTAAAATGTTCAATATATAATGCAAGGATTTAAAGACTTAACTAAAGGGTTGTGTTAGTTTTCTTATGCCGTGTGAGGATGAAAAGATGAATAATTAACAGGAAGGTTCTTCATTACGTCTGAAAGTGAAAATGAGAGCTAAGACTTCAAAATGATGTAAGAATTTAAGGACTTAACTAAAGGGTTCCCTTCATTTTTTTTTATACTGTGAGAGAAAAGAAATAATTGTTTATCAAGAAAGGTTCCTTACTACGTCTGAAAATTAAGAGAGGAGTTAAAATGGACATAAAAAAATACTAGAGTAATTTAAGGTTGTAACAGGGATAATATATATATATATATATATATATATATATATATATATATATATATATATATATATATATATATATATATATATATATATATATATATATATATATATATATATACACACACACACACACACACACACACACACACACACACACACACACACACACACACACACACACATTTTTTCTGATACCGTGGGAAAATTTAAAAAGAAAAATAAATATGGTATATTTAAATCTAAAATCTTGAAAAGTGGTGAAAGAATTCAAGAATATAATTACTGACTAGTTTTGGTTTTCTGACATCGAATGAAAAAAAAAAATTATGTTATTATGTTTTTTGTTGAAATGTGGAGGTTTAAGAAAATGCCCTTATAGGGATGCAAGAATGTAAGCATGTGACTAAAAGATAGCATTGCTTTTTTTTATAACGGACGAAGAAAAATTATTATTACTTTTTTGACTAAAGAAAGGAAGTAAAAACCTCAGAAAGTGATAGAAAAAATTAAGGATGTAACAAAAATGTAGCTCTTTTTAACTACGTATGGAAAAAAAAAGTCTTATAAAAAATTTATTTTAAAAAAGAGAAGAGTAAGATAGAAATAGAAAGACCCAATAATAATGCAAGAATTTAAGGATTTAAGTAAAGAATAACGTTGTTTTCTCATCAATATTATATAAAGAAAATTGAAAAAACTGTCTTATTACAAGTTAGAAAATTAATATAAAAAAAAAACGGGGAATCTCAAAAGAAGTACAAACACCAAAGAATGGTGCAGAAAAAAAATAAAATAAATAAATAAATAATAAATAAGTAAATAAAAATAAGAATTTAAATAAAGAATAGAGTGTTATTTTTTTCTAATATCGTATGAAGAAAGCAAAGAATTCTGTCACATTAGAATCAAAGCTCAAAAAAAAAAAAAGCTGCCTTGTTGCAATTAAAGTCAAAATAAACTCTGCCTTGGTACAAATCAAAGCTAACACAAAAATAAAAAAGTAAAAAAAAATCTTATCAACAAAAGTAAAATAAATAAATAAATAAATAAATAAAAAAATTACAATTCTATTACGTAAAAAAAAGGAGGCAGTTAGAAGTACAAAGAACCAAGAATAAGGCTTAGGAATTTGAGGGCGTAATACCAGGGTGACATTGCTTTCCCTTTTACAGCGCGGGGACGAAAGGTTAAGGGAGTTAAGGGCAGTTTCTTTTAAAAGGCTCCGGACGCATCTCTTTCGCGGGACTTAAATGGCAAAGGTGCGGTCAGATGCGAGCTACGTTTT
>NC_087184.1:12987719-12995219 GCF_035594125.1 Scylla paramamosain
CCACAAAAGCGCTTCTCGTAAATACTAACACTGAATAAAGAAACTGAATACTACAATACTATTACACTTTTCCTCCTTGACATCTCACAAAACACACCAAACATTCACTCTTCCCAGCAACTCTCAAACTGACCACGTTGACTGGCCTCGTAAACATTAACACTGACTAGAACTAACTGCTCCAACATCACTCCATTTTTTCCTTGATGCCTCTTAAAAAACACAGCACAATCACTCAGTTTCTGTATTAATTCCCTCTCTGACCACGTTGCTTCGCCTCGTAAATTAACCCGAATACTAATACCAGGTTATCGGCGTTCCTCACTTCCCAACACGCCTCGCAGATTAGGATGACACCCCACACTTCCCCGCGCCCTCAGGAACAATGAAAACCACGCTCAGGTACGTCCAATTAATCATCTGGCGGAGGCGCATCCTGTACCGATCGTGTTTTGCTGATTAGCTCGAATTTGATCACCTGTTAACAAGTGGCCAGGTAAGTTACGGTACCTGGGAACACCTCTAATTACCTTGTGTGTGTGTGTGTGTGTGTGTGTGTGTGTGTGTGTGTGTTTTCATTCATTTTTCTTATCTGTTTTCATTATTTTTTTTATTCATTGGTTACTTTTTCAGTTTTTTCTTTACTTTCCTTTTTTTTATTTTTGTTCCTTTTCTTATTCATCGTATACTTTTTTCTGTTTTTTTCTTTACTTTCCTTTTATTTTTGCTGTTTTTTTATATTCAGGATTTATTTTTTGTCTTGCTTTTCTTTATTATTCGTTATCTTTCCCTATTCTGTACATTCATTTATTCATTTCTTTTATCATGTTTATTAATTATTTTCATGTTCTCTATTCGGCATTTTATATTTACATTTT
Source organism: Scylla paramamosain (assembly GCF_035594125.1). Lineage (NCBI taxonomy): Eukaryota > Metazoa > Arthropoda > Malacostraca > Decapoda > Portunidae > Scylla > Scylla paramamosain. The sequence continues at coordinate 12,988,598 of NC_087184.1, forward strand.
CTCTTTATTTTCCTTCATTTCATCTATTATTACTTTCTCCCTCTTCCGAGTTGTCTCTTTTTTTTTCCATTTCTATTATCACGTTTTTTTTTTTCTTTTGTGTGTGTGTGTGTGTGTGTGTGTGTGTGTGTGTGTGTGTGTGTGTGTGTGTGTGTGTGTGTGTGTGTGTGTGCGCGCGCGCATTTGTTTTTCTCTCCAGTTTTATTTTCCTTTAATCTTTCTTTCGTTTCATTATAATTATGTTCTCGACTCGTGTTTATGTCTTCCTCTTCCTCCTCCTCCTCTTTTTTTCTTCTCCTTCTTCTTCCTGTTGACTGGCGGTTACCTTTCGTCCTTCCTCCTCCCATCTTTATTAATTTTCTCTTATGTCTTGTATTTACTGAAGTTTCTCTGTTTCTTTATTCGTCTCTCTCTCTCTCTCTCTCTCTCTCTCTCTCTCTCTCTCTCTCTCTCTCTCTCTCTCTCTCTCTCTCTCTCTCTCTCTCTCTCTCTCTCTCTCTCTCTCTCTCTCTCTCTCTCATCCTTACATCACGTTTTCCTTGCTTCATTTCACTTCCCCTTCCTCCCCTTCCCCTCTGTCCCCCTTCCACCCTTCCCTCCCTTCACCTAACGTAACCTTGCCCTTTGCTAATCCCCCTTCACCCTTACCTTCACCCTTACCTTGCAACACCTCCCTGTCACCCATACACACCCATACACCTTGCCTCTCCATTTCTAACACCCATTTTTTTCTCTTTGTTCCTTTTCTCCTATATCTTTTCCTTCAACTGTATTTTTTTTCTAGTTGTTTTGTTTTCTTCTTTCTTCTTTCTTCTTCTTTCCTCTTCTTCTTCTTCTTCACTTGCCTTTTTTTCAGTTATTTTCTATCGTTATTTTTTTTTTATCTTTCTTCCTCTTCTTCTCACGTGTATTCTTTTCCTTCATTTATTTTTTCTTTATCTTTCTTCCTTTTCTTTTCATTTTTTACTTTATCTTTCCTTTACAAATACTTACCACTTTTTTTCTTCCTTAGGTCTTTTATTTCATCTTTTCTTACTTCTAACTTACCTTTCCTTCATTTTCCTCTTACTTCCCTCATTCCTTACGCCTCGTTTTTCCATCTTGAACACTAAACAGGTCAAAATTTTACACTTTTCTCTGTTTTTTTTTTCTTATCTCTCCTTCTTCCTCTTTAATCTTGTCGTTTGAATTCTTCCCTAATTTCTCCTTTCCCCTTTCCCATCTTTCTTTATTCCTCACATCCTATCTTTCCCATCAGAACACCTCAGCATTTCCTTCTTTTTCTTTTATCTTCTTATCTAACTTAACTCCTTCCCTTTCACATATCATTTTAACCCTTCTCTTATCTCTACGTCCTTTTCCTCTCAGTCTCCACCTGTTTCATCTAATCCTTATCCTAAAACATTGTAATTTCATATTTTCATGTTTTATCTTTCCTTATCTTCACCAGTTTCATTTTAATCCTTATCTTAAATACCGTAATTTAACGCTTCTTATGTCTTATCTCTCACAGTTCCATCCCTTTTATCCTTTCATGTCTTCCTTATCTACCAAACGTCATCTAATCCCTGTTCTAAGCATCTTAATTTCACACTTCTCTCTTATCTCTCACAATTCTATTTTTTTCAGCTTTTCTTTCTATTTCTTCCCACTTCACTTAATTTTTCTCATCGTAAAAAAGCCTAATCATCTACTTTTTTTCATGTCTAATCTTTCAAAATTCCAGTCTCTTTATCTTTTTCTTTCTATTTTTTCTTTCACTTCATTTAATCTTTCCTATCATAAATACCTTAAATTTTAGCAGTTTTCATCTTTTAGTTGTTTCTTTTCCAATCTTTATATCATAAAAACCTTAATTTCACACTTTTTTTTCATGTTTTATCTCATAATTACAACCATTTTATCATAAAGACTCAAATTATTTACTTTTTTTCATATCTAATCTCAAAATTTCAGTCTTTTTTTATCTTTTCTCTCTATTTCCTCCCACTTCATTTAGTCTTTCCTACCATAAACACCGTAATTTTCTAATTTTTCATGTATAATCCCTCACAATCCCAGTCATTTTATCATTCCATCCTTGCCTTATCTCCCGTCACTGCCCGCCCCTCCTCCGCCTCGCCGCCCTCAGCTCGCGTGCTGCGCCGTGGCCGTATAAACACCTCATTTACCAAGGTGTGAAAATGGGCGGGCCCGCGTGATAGTAAGAGAAGGAAAACCAACAGGAAGATTGGATAATTATAACTTTGGGAAAATTAATGGATGGCTCTGAAACCAACCTCCGCTTCCAGCCTTGCCTCTCATCCCTCTCCCTTCCCTCTCCCTCTCTCCCTTTCCTCCCATCTCCCTCTCCCTGCCTCCCACACGTACCTACTCAACCTACCCAGCCCACCGCCACTCAAACCTTCCTCCATGACCTTCCTCCTCTTACCTACCTTACCTTTCCTCCTCCTCCTCCTCCTCCACCTCTCTTACCTGCTTACCTTCTCTCTCTCTCTCTCTCTCTCTCTCTCTCTCTCTCTCTCTCTCTCTCTCTCTCTCTCTCTCTCTCTCTCTCTCTCTCTCTCTCTCTCTCTCTCTCTCTCTCTCTCTCTCTCTCTCTCTTTATCCCTTTTCTCTTCTCCAATCTCTTTCTTTTTGTTTCTTTTTGTTCATCTGTTTTCCATTTGTTTGTATCTCTCTCTCTCTCTCTCTCTCTCTCTCTCTCTCTCTCTCTCTCTCTCTCTCTCTCTCTCTCTCTCTCTCTCTCTCTCTCTCTCTCTCTCTCTCTCTCTCTCTCTCTCTCTCTCTCTCTCTCTCTCTCTCTCTCTCTCTCTCTCTCTCTCTCTCTCTCTCTCTCTCTCTCTCTCACCAATATACTGCAACAGATGTGAACGGTACTGTGTATGTGTGTGTGTGTGTGTGTGTGTGTGTGAGCCGCCAGTGAGTAAGGGCCGCCCACAGCCGCCCCCGGGCACGCTTCACAACGCGTCACATCCACCACATTACTCCCTCGCCGCGGCTCCTTGTCTTAGCGGCTCGGAGAGAGAGAGAGAGAGAGAGAGAGAGAGAGAGAGAGAGAGAGAGAGTCTGAGTTTTTTCATGGTTGCTTTTTCAAGTGTTGTAATAGTAGGAGCACTGGTGATGTTGATTGTGGTAGTGGTAGCGGTGGTGGTGGTGGTGGTGGTGGTGGGAGGAGTAGTAGTAGTAGTAGGAGTAGTAGTAGTAGTAGTAAATGTGATAGTTTGTATTATTCCAGTAGCGATAATAGTAGCACTAGTTAACTTTACTACTACTACTACTACTACTGCTACTACTACTACTACTACTACTACTACTACTACTACTACTACTACTACTACTACTACTACTACTACTACTACTACTACTACTACTACTACTACTACTGCAGCCAACAATAACAACCAAACCTCACGTGCATTGTAGTTCTTAAACAAAACTGAAAGACGAATGCGAAGGAAGAGAGGAGGAGGAGGAGGTGGTGGAGGCGGAGGAGGAGGAGAAGCAATTAACCTGCATACGTACGTGGGATGTGGGTGCTTCCTGGGCGTCGAGAGGAGGAGGGGGAGGAAGAAGAAGAGGAGGAGGAGGAGGAGGAGGAGGAGGAGGAGGAGGAGGAGGAGGAGGAGAAGGAGGAGGGATGCAAGGAGAGAGGAACGAACCACGAACCGTAACGAAGAAAAAAGAGGAAGAGAGAGAGAGAGAGAAAAAAAAACCGTAGCAATTTCGTGTTTATATTTAATAAGCGCCGCTGATACACTTATACATGCATTTAATCACTTATCGGATGCACTAGGGTCGAGGTGCATCCGCTGATCCCACAAAAGGAGGATCGGAACGCACGTAAACAGGATCCAACACCTTTTCCTTGCCCACCATCTGCTCCGCCACGCCACGCTCTCCCGCCCTTACTCCACGCTCCCCTAAGGCTGAAACTCCACTCAGGATAAAGTATTTTAGATCCGAACAGCTAAAAATGCAAGTGTTATTATATTTTAGTGTCCTGAATTCTCTTTTTTTTTCGTTTATTTTTTTTTCGGTGTTTATTTTTTATTTTATTTTTTTCTTCCTTCTTCGTTGAGGATGGTTCGGCGTGATTATAAATTCAAATGAGGGAGAAGGGATGGATGGAGGAAGGGGTGGAGGGATGGATGAAGGGAGGGAGGGAGGGAGGGAGGGAGGGAGGGAGGGATGTGTTTGTTGTGATGGTGTCGTTTTGCTTAATGAGAGAATGAAATCGTGTGAATTGGCGATGTATTAGGTGTAGTATGCAGATGAGAGAGAGAGAGAGAGAGAGAGAGAGAGAGAGAGAGAGAGAGAGAGAGAGAGAGAGAGAGAGAGAGAGAGGGGGGGGTAAAAAATCCTCATGCGAAACTATATAAAGTGATAAATTAGTAAAACAACTTTTATTATCAATCCTCTACTACTACTACTACTACTACTACTACTACTACTACTACTACTACTACTACTACCACCGCTACCACTTCCACCACTAGTATTTCCACAAACCTTGAACTGAACCTAAGACCCTTGAAACAAACACACATACACACACAGACACACACACACACACACACACACACACACACACACAAAGAGGAATGTTGTATATTTACGTATATTTATCCAGCAGAAAAACACAGTGGTCAGCTGCGAGGAAGGGGACTGGAGGGGAGTGGGGAGGAATTACTGTGTTCAGGAATGACAGTAATGGGAGAGAATTGACTCAGCGGACACTAAATTCATGAGTATTGTGTTCGTGTGTGTGTGTGTGTGTGTGTGTGTGTGTGGCAGTGATGAAATTTTTGTACTTCCTTTCAAAATAACAGCAATGCAATTCTCTTTGTTTACTCTCTCTCTCTCTCTCTCTCTCTCTCTCTCTCTCTCTCTCTCTCTCTCTCTCTCTCTCTCTCTCTCTCTCTCTCTCTCTCTCTCTCTCTCTCACCTCCCTTCCTCCCTTTCCCTTACAATTCTTTTACCCTATCACATCCACCCTCTTCTCCCATTCCCCCCACCCCTTCCCTCACCTCCCCTTCTTTTCCCTTCGTCCCCTCGCGCGGCAGGGGGCTGAGGGGAAGGGCGCGAGGGGCAACGCTTGATAAACCTACACTATTTTCATAAGCGGGGTTCGAACGAGTCATCACCAGTTTTGCAAAGTTACTCACCACGCGACTTGTATGTTTGTGTGTCTTGGGTTCATCTGAGGCCTGAATGGGGGAAGCAAGTTAATTAGGGAAAGGTAAGGTGGTTGGTTTGTAGGTAAATGAGTAGTTAGGTAGGTTAGGTGAAGGTTAAGTTAAGGTAAGTTAAGTTAGGTCAGGTGAAGATAGGTTTGGTTAGGTTAGGTTAAGTTAGGGTAGGTTACGTTAAGTTAGGTTAGGTTAGGTGAAGATAGGTTTGGTTAGTTTAGGTTAGGTTAGGTTAGGTTAAGTTAAATTAAAGTATGGTTAGGTTAGGTAAAGGTTGGGTTGGGTTAGTTAGGTAGATGTATGGAAGGGTAAAGAGAAAGATGAGATTAAGGTAGGTAAACCAATAGTTATTTAGGTTATAAATAGACACGTAGATAGATAGATAGATAGAAAGATAGATAGATAGATAAATAGAGAGATAGATAGATAGATGTACGGATAGACTGAAAGACAGAAACGTAGATAAATAGATGAATAGATAGATGAATACATACGTAGCTAGATACATCGATATATAGAAAGAAAAACAGATAGATAAATAAGTATAGAGATAGAAATATAAACATTAGCGATTATTTATTTCCAGTCCTTTCATATTTTCAACAAACACGACACAAACAGAGAGAGAGAGAGAGAGAGAGAGAGAGAGAGAGAGAGAGAGAGAGAGAGAGAGAGAGAGAGAGAGAGAGTAGTACACGAGACAGAAATAAAAAGACCAACTTTCCCCATATTCGCTCCCCTAAAAGTGAGAGAGAGAGAGAGAGAGAGAGAGAGAGAGAGAGAGAGAGAGAGAGAGAGTGAGAGTGAGAGGGAAAAAAGGGAGAGTTTCTTTCTTTTGTGTGTAGACATTAAGGGAGAGAGTGATGAGTGAGAGCCATTGTAGCTTCTTCGCGATTGGTGGATTTTCTCTCCCTCTCCCTCTCTCCCTTTCTCTCCCTTCCTCTCCCTCTCCTTTCCATCCCTCACTTCCCTTACATGCCTCGGCCTAAATTATTTCCTTCTTTTTTTTTTTTTTACCTATTTTTCTCTGTACCTTTCGTTGTCTCCTCCATCTCTCCTTGTTGTTCATTGTTATTCTCGTTTTCTGTTTCTCTCTCTTTTTCTCTTTCTCGTTCCGTTTTCTCTTACATTATCTTGTTTTATCTCTTAGTTTTATTTTTTTTATCTCTTTATCTCTCCTGTTTTTCTTTTTTTCTTTTTATTCATTTGCAATTTGTATTGTTTCGTAATTACTCAGAGAGAGAGAGAGAGAGAGAGAGAGAGAGAGAGAGAGAGAGAGAGAGAGAGAGAGAGAGAGAGAGAGGTGATCAACTTTCAGCTTTAAACGGAACGTCACACACACACACACACACACACACACACACACACACACACACACACACACAGACTTTCCTATGCATTAGTCTTTTGATTCCTACACGCACATGGAA
>NC_087184.1:12997719-13015219 GCF_035594125.1 Scylla paramamosain
TGGTGGTGGTGATGGTGATGGTGGCGTCTTCCTTGTTGGCTAGTTGTTTTGTTCTATTTTTAACATAATCGTGATAAACACACACACACACACACACACACACACACACACACACACACACACACACACACACACACACACACACACACACACACACACACACACACACACACTGTCACATTCAAATCGTAAAGTCTAAATATAAACAAAACGAGATCATGCAAGAGCAGAGAGAGAGAGAGAGAGAGAGAGAGAGAGAGAGAGAGAGAGAGAGAGAGAGAGAGAGAGAGAGAGAGAGAGGGTATGGAGTCCTCCCCTTTAACGCCGCGTCCTTCGATTGGATCAAAATTACTCCTTCTCATCTCCTCCTCCTCCTCCTCCTCCTCCTCCTCCTCCTCCTCCTCCTCCTCCTCCTCTTCATTCTCTTTTTTTTCCCCCGCGACGCTTGGCTACTTTAACCTCGTGTGTGTGTGTGTGTGTGTGTGTGTGTGTGTGTGTGTGTGTGTGTTATGTATTATTATTTTTTTCCCCTTCTCATTGTTATTGCTGTTGTTGTAATTTTAGTAGCATTAGCAGCAGCAGCAGCAGTAGTAGTAGTAGTAGTAGTAGTAGTAGTTGTAGTAGTAGTAGTGAATATTTAAGAATGAAAGTGTCGTCTCCTCCGCCACAGTCTCACACAAACAACAAAACATCGCACGTTGAAAAAAAAAAAAGAAAGAAAGAAAACGGTAGATGAATAATAAAGAACGAACGAGAAGCCTGTGGAGAGAAAACAAAAAATACGAACTCTTGATATAGAATTAAAAGACACTGATTACTTAATTGAGCCGCATCGTTATAACGTTTCGAGAGACGTGATAAATTTCATGGATAAAGAAGGTGAAGGTTTCTTATTTATAAAGTAATGTAACTATTTATGCTATTTATTTATTTGCTTATTTTTTTATTTATTCATTTATTTATTTGCCAATTTATTCTTATCATTGTCTTTCTTTCTTTCTTTCTTTCTTTCTTTCTTTCTTTCTTTACTTTTTCATGCATATTTATTCAGTTTCTATGATCTCTGCTAAGACTCATTCGAATTTCTATACTTGAATACATACACAATATACATCAAACACATAGCATTTTATCAGGTATATTTATTTATTTTTCCATTTACTCTTTTTATCTACTTTAAACATAAGAGAATCTAATCTTCCACGCTCTTATTTGTAAAGGATAGTTTTGATAATATCTACTCTATTAATTTCTTTCATCATGCGTCATTTTGTCATATGTTTATATATCTTGTTTTTTTTTTTTTTTTTTTTTTTCATTCTGTATCGAAAGTAACTCAAAATTTTATACCACTATTATATTGTTAAAAGATTATTTCATCATGTGTTTATATGTTTTTTTCTCTTTCTCTTTTATTCTTTATTTAAATCAGTACGATATTTACATAAGTTTTCTATCATTACGTTGTTGAAGAATAATTTTATCATGTATTTATATCTATTTTCTTTCGTTCTCTACTTATATTATTCCAGATCCTATGCATGTTTCCTATTATCATATTACAAGAGGACCCTTCGATCATGTATTTATATATATATTTATTTTATTTTATTTTATTCTCATTTCAGGGTAATAGGAATTTCATAACAATTTTGTTATTATACTCTTGAAAGACACTTGCAATTATTCTTGGCATGCATTCACTTATTCCTGAGGCATTTTAAATTGTTACATTGCTTGAGAATAATTATAACATGTATTTATTTGTGTATTTTCTCTTTTTCATTCACTTTTTGTGCCAATTTTTATTTCATTATTTTGCTTAAGTCTCATTTTGTTTATTTTTTTCTCATTCTCTCATGAAACTAATTCAAATTTCGTGCCAGTGATTTGTTATGATCACAGATATAATAATTCTTCATTTACATTCCATTATTCCTTAAGCTTTATTTTTTTTCCTATACGTACTTATGTTATCACTTAAAAATACCAGTCCAATACTTTAGTGAGATGCAGCGGACTCGTTTGGGCCGCGGCGCCGCTGTGGGTGACGCGGAATGATACAAAATGGGCCCCTCCATCATGCCTCGAGTTCCGGCGACGCAACGGAACCTCGGGATGACCATAGCCTTCGTCCCCTTCCGAGTCTCATCAATACACGCCGCGCCGTACAGGGACAGAGGGCGGAGGCAGGCAGAGGGTGGAAATATGACGCAAAGTTGTGATTTTGTGTGGGGTGAGGTTATGTGGGCAATTTAACGTGAAAATTAGTTTAACCTAATCTAATTATCCTAACCTATTTTAACGTAATCTAACTTAACTTAACACGACTTGACCTTATCTAACTTAACCTAACCTGACGACCTAGCGTAACCTAGCATAAGAATCATAACCTAACCTAACGTAACCAAATCAAACCAAATATAGCCGTACCTAACCTTCCCAAAACTAACCTTACCTAACCTAATCTAACTTAAAAACGTACCTAATCTAACCTAACTTAACCTAACCTAACCTATCGTGTTCCATCTCATCCCAACTTAACAAAACTTAACCTAAACTAACACTAAGCTGTGGGTTGGGGTGAAGTGAGAATCATTTGTAAATATTTTAACGTGAAGTATCTTAACCCCTTTGTTGTGGACGCTCTGATACAAATATTTTCATCACCCTCCAATATTTAACGCTCTTAGAATGAGTGAAATTAATATCACTCCTGTTCCTGAAAGGGGAAGGAAAAGAACAGATAACAACCACTCTTAATCCACACAGCACACGATATATATATTTTTTAGCGCGTAAATTGAAAGAAAAAACTTAAACCCTAAAAATACAAGTCACCAGATGATAATAATAATAATAATAATAATGATAATAATAATAATAATAATAATAATAATAATAATAATAATAATAATAATAAAGTGATTCTTCTCATTGAACCGAAATTTAAGGACAAAAGACCTTAAATTCTCTAATAACAAAAAAATAAATAAATAAAATAAATAGATAAATAAATAAATAAAAAATCAGACACAAAAATTCCAACATTCACCAACGCATTTTAAAATTAGACGCTCCAGTTTCCACGATGACAAGGAATGGCGTGAAATAGGGAGCTTTAAAAGAAGATCAGACAAATTTATGGATGAGGATGACAGGTGGAAACAGGTAGGTATGCTTCATGAAAGGGACTGCTACGCGTATCCTGATGGCTTCCTGCAGCTTCCCTTGTTGTGTTATTATGTTCTTAAATTTGAAATAAAAAAAAAAGAGGTGTTGATATCCTTGCATGAACCAACTTTTAAAATCCTCAAATGACAAGGAATAAGATCAAACACGGCATTATTCGTGCATACATGTAAAGAAAGACGAGTTTTGAGTCTGCCAGTGAGAACAAATGACGCATAATTTGTTATAAAAAAAAGGTAGAAAGAAAAAAGCTGCACAGATCCCCAAAATCTACGCCTTTCCTTGTCATTGTGAGAATAAGAAAGATTTTAAAGAAGTATCTGTGAGAATATTGTTATTTCGTGTCTTATTCGCTTTTACCAGAAAACTTAATCATGTGTTCAGTGAGGATGTAAACACCTTTGTCTCTCAAATTTTGGTTCATTGAAGAGAATCGTGTGTTTCTTTTCAATCTGGCGACTTGTACAAATATTTCGTCTCCCAATGACAAGGAATTAAGCAAAATACTGCAAACATTTTAACATACATTCAAAGCAAGACGAGTTCTAAGCCTGTGAATGACAGGAAATGGCGCGGGATTTGAGATGAAACGTAGGGTAAGAATAAAGGTGTTGAAATCCTTAAATAAGACAACATTTAACTCTTCAGAGAGGAAGGAATAAATACATGAATACTAAGCAACATTCACACGCACACACACACACACACAGATAGACATGAGTAACGCAAAATGTTGAAATCCTTAAATAAAACAAGCTTAGAGTCTCCAAATAGCAAGGAACACACACACACACACACACACACACATACACACACACACACACACACACACACACACACACACACACACACACACACACACACACACACACACACACACAAAATAAAAAACAAACTACTTCTACAGAGTCACGTATTTTCATTAACCTATTGCCTGAGTAAAGCGAAATGACGAAATCCTTAAATAACACAACATTCTCACTCCCCTAATAGCAAGGAATAAACATGAAATACTACAAAAAAACACTGCTCCTTTACCCTCCCCACCGACACACACGCACGCACGCACTGACTGATGTTCTCTTACTTACTTTACGTAAATAATGAGAAATGTTGAAATCCTTGAGCCTTTTACTGCTATGCTTGTCTTTTGTTAACACTGAGGGGGACTTTAATGAATTGCTTGGATGGACATGAAGAAAAAAGATAATAGATAAGAATTGCGTATTTGCTAAACGACAGAAGTACATATTTTAGACACTGTAGTACAAAAAAAAGTAAATAGATGAATAAAATAGATATCTTAAAAGTTGTAGGTAATTATGGGAAAAAATTGACTAGCGGTGAACGGGTTAAATAAAACAAGTATCTAAGTCTTCAAACAGCAAAGAACCACAAACAAAACACTCCCATATACACACAGATCCACTGACTCACGTTCCCTCGCTTACCTTTACCTAAATAACGCGAAGTATCAGCATTTAAGGCTCCAGACAGCGAGAAATAAACACAGGAAACACTGAAAAAACACTTCCTACACACAGACCCACTAATTCACGTACCTTCACTAACCTATTGTCTGAGTAACGCGATGGGGACACGTGAGCACGGAAGCTTCCCTAAAACAAACCAACTAACGCACGAACACAGGGCAATCGCGACGGGAAACACGAGAAAACAACCCAAGGAACAACAAACAACACGGGAGCAACACACGCGAGGCACGGATATCGTTTTCTTTGTAGAGTTATAGACCGACGCCCCATTTTCTCTCCCCACGGAATATTTACACAAGACGCGAGGGACAAATTCGCTACCGGACCCTCACGTCATCTCATGAATCCGTTTTCTGTTCCGTTCCTTTCGAGGGGTGGCTCTGCGGTAAGGTGTTGGACTCGTAACCAAATGATTCTGAGTTAGATGTCCTCTTTTTAGAACCTCTCCTGCCTAAAGCATAACAATTCTTCCTCCTCCTTATCCTCCTTCTGCTGTTTTCTCTTCGTCCGTGGGTCTTGAAACTTAAACATGGGGTAGATTTTGGCTGTGACTGCGAGAAACACCACGAGGGACAAAGGAGTGATGGTGTGGTGGTGTGGTTGAAACACTGAAATGGGGGAAACTGTACAGGAAACTTAATTGTAGGGAACTTCTGATGTATGTACGTACGTATTCTGTCATCCGAGAGAGAGAAGAAGAGAGGAAAGGGAAAGGGAGGATAAAGGACAAGAGAATTTAAGAAGAAAAGAAAAATTTGGAGAAAAGAGAAAAAAAAAAGACTAAATAACAGAAGAAAAGATGGAAAAGAAAAAGAGGAAAAAGCAAGGAGAAGAGAGAAGAGAAAGATGGTATGTGACAAAAGAAGAATAAAGGATAAGAAAAAAAACAACAAAAGGAAACGAGGAGGGAAGAGGAGGATGGTGTGTGAGAGGAGAAAGTAAAGGAAAAGAAAAGGAAATGAAAGAAGACCAGGATGATGGTGAGGGGAAAAAAGAAAAGAAAGACACACAAAAAATGAAGAGAGAGAAGACAATGAAGTGTGACGTTTCTCTCCTCCCCTCCATTCCCCTCCATCCCCTTCCATCTCCCACCATCTAACGTAACATCTGACCCTTAAAAAATGGCGGTACGGCAGCTTCCCCTCTTCCCTGAAAATGAGCGAACAGACAGCGATGAGTCCCAATAGGTGAGCATACATCACCTTAGTAATTACCAAAGCGTATCACCTGTTCCTCTGACTTTCGTTCACCTTTCCACGCACGCAACTTCACCTCATGCACTTTAACCTCTTACCTTCCTTCTTTGAGTGCGCTTGGGAGTGCTGTTTGAGTGTTGCGAGGGTGGTGGGGAATGAAGGAATGAGTGTGTTGAGTGTTGGGAGTTTCAAGTGTTGCTACTGACGAATAGTTGCGAATGGGCGGCGTTGGAGGGCGTGGAGGGGCGGGTCGTTCATAGCGGAAGGTCACGCCATCCTCTCGTTAAGTCCCCGCCGCTCCTGCCTCTGCTGCCTCCTCCTCCTCCTCCTCCTCCTCCTCCTCCTCCTCCTCCTCCTCCTCCTCCTCCTCCTCGATGCCTCGCTCCTAATACAGATCAATTTTCCTCTTGCTATCATTTTACCACGTTGAGTTTTTTCTTTTTTTTTCGCGTCCTGTCCTGTTTCTGTTGTTTTACGTTGCCACCACCACCACCACCACCACCACCACCACTACTACTACTACTAATACTACTAATACTACCACAACTACTATTATTACTACTATTACGAACACACACACACACACACACAAATAAAGAAGAAAAAAAAGTGGCGGCGGTACAGGCCCGGGAGGAGCATTTTGGGGGTGGGTGGGGGGGGTGGAGTAGTGGAGTGGTACAAACGACCGCAGTACATCATGGATAATCACCGTACAATTGGCCAATCACAAGAGGACTTCAGATGATGCCCAGAACGAACCGGGAGACGCCAGGCTGTCAGTTCTTTTAGTCTCCTCCCGGTTCCCTTGGCCTCCTTCTGGTTCCCTTAGAGGCTTAGACTCCTCCCGGTTCTCTTAGTCTCCTTCCGGTTCACCTAGACCCCTCCCGGTTCTTTTAGATTCTTCCTGGTTCCCTTAAGGGCTGTCACGCCATTGTTTCCAGACTGTTACGCAAATGTTTCATAAATGTTGGAAATATTTGAGACACTATGTTCATGGATGGATGGACGAGTGTATGGATGGATGGATGAGTGAGTGAGTGAGTGAGTGAGTGAGTGAGTGAGTGAGTGTTTCCAAGGTGCTTCTCAAATGTTTCCTGGTTCTGTTTCTCCCTGTGATGCAACGCACTTGGGGACGACCTGAGAGAGAGAGAGAGAGAGAGAGAGAGAGAGAGAGAGAGAGAGAGAGAGAGAGAGAGAGAGAGAATTGTCAAGAGTTCTAGGGATATTCTTTTTTTCTTTTAGTTAGGATTTTTTTTCAACAAGGTTTTAGATTACATTACTCCTGAATTCTCTCTCTCTCTCTCTCTCTCTCTCTCTCTCTCTCTCTCTCTCTCTCTCTCTCTCTCTCTCTCTCTCTCTCTCTCTCCCTGCATGATTAGACGACCTTGCAGCGCCTTCCAGGTTTAGTTGAGTCACTGCTCGTGGCTTTGCTGGACGCCTCCATTACATTCCATCCCCACATGACCAATAGAAAACGAGACACGATCCTCTCCGCTTGCCCTCTAGCGATGAAACATTCCCACTCGCTCGCCCTACTCCTTCCTCCTCCTCCTTCTCCTCCTCCTCCTCCTCCTCCTCCTCCTCCTCCTCCTCCGTAATGGCGTCCCGGGATGTTGATTAAGTTATGATACTTCACCTCCGTAATTTCCTCAGTGCCTAAGGTCAGTTTTAATCTGTAATTCTTTTCTGTTCTCTTTATTTCCTTTTTCCACAGTAGCACTTGAACGGAAATTGCGCATACTTTTTTTTTTTTTTTTACTTATTTCCCCTCTTTTTGTTGATTATCTCCTTTGCAGGTTATGATAATATTTTTTTTTATTTTCCTTCTATAAGAGGTAATGGTAGCACTTAAACGGAAATTTTTTAATGTTTCCTTTGTTTTCTATTATATATTTTCCTTACCCTTATTTTTTTTTCTTTTTCTAATCTTCTTCGCACTTAGGAAAGAAATAATGATAATTTTTTTTTTGTCTTGTTCACTCATCGTCACTTTTTCCTTTCTTGATTTTTTTTCTATTTTTTACTTTTATTTTCCATTCACTTATTTATTCTTTTCTTGGTGGTCTGCTTGGCACGTAGTGAGGAAATAATGGCAATAATAATAAAAGATGAAGATAAAAACACCTGAGGAAGCACCTGTACTCACTCACCTGTGCTCGTCACCTGCCAGCGTGAGTCACGGGGGGCGGCGGTGAACGTCCTAGGGTCAGGTTCCCAAGCGTGATGACTAAATTGACTCCCACCGGCGCCTTCAGGACAGCTCCCTCTTAACCTTCCACTGATGCACCATTTCTTCCCATAATTATCTACAGCTTCTTCAGACATTCCTGTGTCAGTTTTGTAGTTTTATGGCTTATTTTTCTCCTATTTTTCATACAATTTTTTTTTTTTTTTTAAGTGTCTTGAGTAATATAGGGAAAAATTTAAGCTTGATAGTTTTTTTTTTATAGTCATTATTCCTGTGGTTAAGCATTGACTCTCACTCTGACATGGAACAGTTAACAGCACCAGAAGCAATGCGTGAAGTCTTTACAAGCAATTTCTTCTCATTTCAAAGATTGGATGTGGCTGCAGAAGAAGTAAACACGTCTCACGGTGATTGGTAGTTGGGGAAAGGTGTACCAAGTGGCAATGAAAGGGTTATGAGAAGATGTGGCAAATAAGTGAAAGGGTTGAGTTAGATAATTTCTCCTTGTAATCACATTCAGCTTTTTAGACAGTTATTTTTTGCAGTAGCTCCTTAATATATCTGTCGCCTTAAGAGCTAAATTGACCTCTTATTTCTCCTTTTTATGTGTCATCCAAACATTTTTTTTTATTTTCCATTGCGCTCTAAGTGGCAAGAAATGATCATACCAGTGAAGGAGTTAATTAAGCCAAACCTTCATCACCACCTACAGTACAGCGGCGCCACAGTCCACCTCCCTCACCTGAACCCCTCACCTGCCGCCCCTCACACCTGGCCACCCCCCCCCCAAACCTCACCTGTAGTTGGTAGTCGCGTGATTATAGAAATTATTGTCGGATGTACGAGGAAATTATTGCTTCTCTTTTTCTTTTTATGGCAGTTTTTTTATGAGGTGATGGAGGGGAGACTGGAGATAGATTTTCTTATTTTATTTATTTATTTATTTATTTATTTATTTATTATTATTATTATTATTATTATTTTTATTTTTTTAATGGAGGCAGGGAGTGTTTGAAGAAGAGATAAGGCGACTTTTGGTGAATGGGAACAAAGGGTTGCTACCTGTCGTTAATCCTTTCCCAGCGATATGCAATCATCCACAATACTAAGGACAATGTATGCAACCCTTATAAGTGTCTACAGGAAAGAAAAAGGATTAGAAGAATAGTTGTTGTTGTTGTTTTTTTAGCCATTATAGTGTTTAAAGGTGGCTGTAGAGCAGAATGAAATGTCTCCCAGTGCTTAGTGGTGTGGGAAAGATGTGCCTAACAGCAGTAAAAAGCTTAATTAGTAGCAGAAAACAGGTATTCGTGATTATTTAATTTCTTGACCGCTACAGCTTCTTCTCAGCTTGATATTACATGTTTACATTGAGATTCTGAAAGACAACACTCGCGTTAAAAAGCATCATTGAATATTTGTGTAGTAAAGCTTTTTTGTCCTTGTACCTTAACCCTTTGATTGTTGCTTGGTTCATCTTTCCTTAATTACCAATCACTCTGGGTCATCTTTATTTGTTCTACAGCCACCTCCAATCTTTAAACTGGGTAGAAATTTCAAAAATATACTCTCTTTAATCCTTTAGTAGGTGCTCTTGAAGATTTCATGCATTACTTCTGGTGTTGTTAATTGTACCGTATCGCAGTGAAAGGGTTAATTTTTGATGAGTAAAATTGCTTAGGATTGCTGGAAATAAAGTTATTCAGGAGTCAAAGGGGTAAAGTGTGTTGTGTTGGTGAAGATGCGAATTGTAGCTGAAAATGCAAGTGAATTTGCTTTTTTTTTTTTTCTTCTTTTTTTCTACTTCCTTTTTTTTTTTTTTTTTGAGGGAGGGGAGATCTTGTCTTAAAATTGATAGCGAAAGGAAGTGCTTATTATTATTCAAGGTGCGCTGTCATTGATAACACGAAGCACTAAAAAAAAAAATAAATAAATAAATAAAATAAATAAATAAATAAAATAAATGTTTTTTTTCTTTTTTCTTATTTTCACTTGTTATTCACCTTTTGTAAATTAACAACGACAGCAAGCTTTTTTTGTATTTTGTTTGCTTATTTATTTATTTTATTTTATTTTATCTTATTTATTTATTTATTCATTCATTCATTCACTTGTATATTATTTGTTTCCTTTACCTTATTTATCCATTCATCTATTTATGCATTGCTCAAGATGAAATGTTAAGAAAAATAAAACCCACAACCAAACCCACAAGAAAATCATTACTTTCCCTTACTTTTCTCGCTTTTCTTCTTACTATTATTTTTTTTTTTTAGCGAGTTAGATGGAAAGACTTAGAAGGACGCGAGAGGGAGGAGGACGTGGGGGGGGGGAAACAAACACTCGCCTGACATAATTAATAGCAATACCAGGTTCCTTTGTGGCCCCGCAGTGTAGGACAAGAGGAATACCAGCGGTGTGTTATCAGCGGTGTTAAGCAAACCTCGTAAACTCCTCGCCTCGTTTTTGTCATTAAGTTCATTTTCTCTCCTTACTCAAAGTGTTGCCAGATGAAGCGATAACCTCTGAGGTGGCGGTGGTGGTTGTGGTGGTGGTGGCAGGGATGGGTGGTGGTGTTTCTCTCTCTCTCTCTCTCTCTCTCTCTCTCTCTCTCTCTCTCTCTCTCTCTCTCTCTCTCTCTCTCTCTCTGACCGACCTCCTGCACGTATGAAATGATAATAATAACAATAATGATAATGATCATAAGAAAAACGAAGAAAAAGAACAATGATGATAATGATGGTAATAACAAAAAAATGATAATGATAACAACAACAATAATAATAATAATAATAATAATAATAATAATAATAATAATAATAATAATAACAATAATAATAATAATAATAATTCGGTTAGGGATTCTAGGAAATTATCAACATACTATAAAATAAATGGAGCACTTGTGGGGAGTGTGCGTGCGTGCGTGCGTGCGTAGACTCACACTCCCTTTCTCATTCACTCACTCATTCACTCACTCACTCAACTCTTCTCTTAGCTAATAGAGACTACTAGACAGACGAGTGACTGCCTAAAAAAAACATAGACACTCACTCACTCACTCACTCACGATGGCTGATGGAGGGAAGAGAGGCGAGTGAATGAGGCGAATGAGTGTGTGGAGAGAAGCGACACTCATTCACTCACTCACTCACTCACTCACTCGCTCACTTAACAGTCAGCCGATGGAGTGAAACAGAAGGAGAAAGCGAGCTAAGACGTGTTAGTGTGTGTGTGTGCCGCCTCCATCGCACACACACACACACACACACACACACACACACACACACACATCATCGCCATCACACTCTCCCAGGCGTCATTACCGAACTCTCCTCCATCAACGTTAACTGGAGGCGCTCTTAAAACACTCTCCCTCTCTCCCTCTCTCTCTCTCTCCCTCCCTCTCTCTCTCCCTCTCTCTCCCTCTCCCTCTCTCCCTCACTCTCCCTCTCTCCCTTGCCACTGTAATGACGGGAAGGACTTCGCAGCCTCCTCTCCTCCTCTCTATCTCTATCTCCGTACTCTCATTCTCGCTTTCACTCTTACACTCCCAGCTTGTGAGAATTTCTGATTTTTGCAGGTACCAGAGACGCCCTTCGTGACGCCCTTCGTGATGCTCTTAGTGACTCCCCTCGTGATGCCCCTTGCCTTATGTAACTCAGAGTAACAAAGAGAAGTTAACGTATAGACAGAACCACGTTTGCTTAAGTTTCCCCTCCAGGCACCGCGATCCAGGCAACAGAAAACGCGTCTCGCCTCCTGGACGGTGCCTGGAATCGATGCCCCCCGCTGATTGGCCGCTATGTCGTCGAGGAAGGGGAGCGACGCCCCCTGTGGTGCCGCTGGAGAGGGAGGCGCAGGAGGGGAGGCGGGGAGGGGTCCAGGGGGAAGAGGAGGGATGGAGGAGTCATTTTCTCCACCACAGTGTTACTAAAGGGACATTTTGAGACAATTTCCAGGCTGTTCCCTTGACGTCCTCCGCGCGATCCAGTCCTGCAGTCACGTCCTTTACTTCTCTCCTCCTGCCCCTGCTTCCTTTCCAGCTGGTGTTGCAGGGTTAAGGTCCCGCTGGCAGGGTCTGGAAGGGCGGTCGGTGTGGGAGGAACGTTAGTAACACTGCCCCCACTTTCCAGCGAGATGAGGACCGACTGAGGGAAGGGAAGATGGGGCGGCGCGCGCTGTGTGGCGGTGACGGCAGCGGGAAGTGTGGCGGTGACGGGGTTTTGATGGCGCCTGGAACTTTGATGGGGTGACGGGGTGATGTGAGGGTGGGGTGTTGTGGTGGGGGGGGGGTTGTGAGATTGTGTTTTTGTGGTTGTTGTGTTTAGTGTAGAAGAAGGAAGAAGAGGAGTAGGAGATAAAGGAGGAGGAGCAACTGTCTTAGGTAAAAAGAACTTTGATTGGGTGATGGGTGTTGTGGTGGGGCTTGTGAGGTTGTGTTATTGTGATTAGGGTGTTTAATATAGGAGGAGGAGGAGGAGGAAGAGGAGGAGGAGGAGGAGGAGGAGGAGGAGGAGGAGGAGGAGGAGGAGGAGGAGGAGGAGGAGGAGGAGGAGGAGGACTGTCTTACGTAAAATAAATGGAGTGGGTTTAGTTTGTGTTATCGTGTGTGTGTGTGTGTGTGTGTGTGTGTGTGTGTGTGTGTGTGTGTGTGTGCGGTATTCAAGATTTACACAGAAGAATTATGCTCCAAAATACTCAAGATTTTTCCCTTCTATGTATATTTTTCTTACGGGTAGTAATATTATTTACATTTGGACAAAACTCCGTAATTTCTTTCTGTGTTTCTTGTTAGGAAGTTGTATTTAGAATTCTGTAGGTGAACTACTACTACTACTACTACTACTACTACTACTACTACTACTACTACTACTGTGTGTTTTGAGACGTGTTTCTTAAGAAGTTGCATTTAAAATTTTGTCAGTAATCTATTACAGCAACTACTACTACTACTACTACTACTACTACTACTACTACTACTATTACTACTACTACTACTACTACTTCTGCTACTACAACTACTACTACTACTACTACTACTACTACTACTACTACCTACCAACAACAACGCCACCACCACTACTACCATTGTGTGTGTGTGTGTGTGTGTGTGTGTGTGTGTGTGTGTGTGTGTGTGTGTGCGTGTGTCTGAGACGTGCGTTAGATGCGTCACGGGGAGCAGGGCTGAGTCCAAAGGGAGAGGTGGACGGAGACTAACCTATTTTGGATGCACCGTGTCTGTTGGGTCTTTTCACACCAGCACCTGCAGCGAGGATACAGCACCCACGCTTATCAGTAATATCGATCTTGCGTCTCTGTTTCAGGCGGGCCCACCACCACCACCACCACCACCCACCACCACCACCACCAGCGAATGAAAAGGATAAACAATCGGAAAGTTTTCTTCATACAGGTGAGTAAACAATTTCTTTTTTTTTTTTACTGTTTAGATGAGCTTTACCTTAAATTACCTTTATCCTTTATCACCTGTCTGTAGCTGTTACCTGTATTTCTTAAGGGGGTGAGGGAGAGAAACAGGTAGGGGATGGCAGGTAAAGCAATGTAGTATCGTTTCATTCGTGTTGTGTTGAATTTTTTATTTTTTTTTCATTTATTCACTTAGTTCTTTGCTTTGGTTAGGTTAGGTTAGAGTTAGGTTAGGTTAGGTTAGGTTAGAGTTAGGTTAGGGTTAGATGAAAGTAGGTTAGGTTAGGTTTAGGTTAGGTTAGGTTAGGTTAAGGTTAGGTTAGGCAAGTTAGGTTTTGTTAAGATACATTACTGTAGATTGTGGTGTGTTGAAAATAAGTAATTGTTGCATGGAATCGTTAAGTGAAGGAAGTGTTGGAGAGAGAGAGAGAGAGAGAGAGAGAGCAGAGAGAGAGAGAGAGAGAGAGGAGAGAGAGGAGAGAGAGAGAGAGGAGCCTCCTGACGCAGACTAATGTTCATGGCCTTCTTCAGGTAATTATGCTGAGCGGGAATAATAGAAGCGTCCTCCTTCCACTTAATTAGAGAGAGAGAGAGAGAGAGGAGAGAGGAGAGAGAGAGAGAGGAGAGAGAGAGAGAGAGAGAGAGAGAGAGAGAGAGAGAGAACACATATTGCACTCAGTAATTAATGTTCAGAAATTAATTATCGAAAACTTAAGAATGTAAACCAAAATGCAAATAATAATTAAAGAGAATATTCAATATTTTTTGGCAAATTTTTTCTCTTACCTACGTTGATAACAAAAAAGATAAATATGTATAAATAAATAAATACCAATAAATTTTCTCGACTTGTTAGAATAAAATAATCAGATACATGTTTTAAAAAGTGAACGAACATGAAAATAAAACTTGTGAAGAACATGGAAAAATCTAGATATATATAAAAAAAACTTTCATGAATTAAATTATATCAATGGTAGAAATAATAATAAAACTTTAGAGCACGGAATAATCTTAATAATCTTAATAAGTAAAAATACAAGTTAACGGTATCAACAAGAGAATTAATAATAAAAAAAAAACTTAAATATCAACACAATTCACAACGAAACATTTAAGAACGAAAATAAACTAGGTAAAAATATTATTTCCTAACTCAAGAGGATCATTAACAGAAGCAAGGAGTGAAGGTGAAGAGGTGACGCTAGGAGAGAATGAAGGAATTAGCCCCGTACACCTGTCTGTGGGTTTATCTCTGCCCAGGTAAACAAAAACACCTGTCGCCTCATTGTGTGTGTGTGTGTGTGTGTGTGTGTGTGTGTGTGTGTGTGTGTGTGTGTGTGTGGTGTGTGTGTATGTGTGTGTGTTTACTCGTCCTCCTCCTCCTTCTCCTCCTCCTTCGACGACGACGGCGACTGCTACTACTGCTGCTACTACTAGTACTACTACTACTACTACTACTACTACTACTACTACTACTACTACTACTACTACTACTACTAATAATAATAATAATAATAATAATAATAATAATAATAATAATAATAGTAATAATAATAATAATAATAATAATAATAATAATAATTATAATAATAATAATGATAATAATGATAATAATAATAATAATAATATATATATATATATATATATATATATATATATATATATATATATATATATATATATATATATATATATATATATATATATATATATATATATATATATATATATATATATATATATATATGAATTTTTCATAACCATGAGTACAATAATTGTGGGTACTATTTATGACTTTTTATAAGTACCGTCCCTGTTGTTTGGTGTCTGACTTCACTCTGCTTGCACACGCCACGCCAAAGTGTCGCGCTGCCATGATGGTTGCGGAGAGTGACTTGTTGCTATAAATGACTCTGTATTTTCAATATTTGGAGGTTTATCTGCATTCTCATCACACTATCGTGTTCACGAGAGTTTTTCTTACTTACTGTAATAATATATTTCAGCATTCAATGCTTAACTGTTGAAAATAGCAGCATAAGTAAAACGTGTTATAAACTTTTTTTAACATCACAGTTCAGTTTGTCGTAATACCATTTCCTTTTTCGTTTTGGCGAAGTTTTTACAATACATCTTGATTCTACAGTCATTGCTGAGTCTGAAGATGTCAACCAAAACTGGCTATCCCGTGTATGAAGTGAGTTACGGCAAAATATGCAAAATACGGCAAAACGATGCGTCTGACGAAGAAATCTCATAAAATAAGAAAGATGCGCCGTTAAAAAGTTATTAAGCGGTGTTTCTGAGACGGAAATTACAATTTTTATATGCGATGGACACCGAAAGGTGCTCCTGGCCAAATCATCGTTGTACCCCCCAGGGGCCAGGCGGAGCGGTGGGTTGTAGAGATGTGTGCTAACAAAATTAGAAACTCCTCGCTCCGCTCGGGGAATAATAATAATAATAATAATGATAATAATAATGATAATAATAATAATAATAATAATAATAATAATAATAATAATAATAATAATAGCTCTATCACCACCACCACCACCACAACCACTACTACTACTACTACTACTACTACTACTACTACTATTACTACTATCACCACCACCACCACAACTACTACCACTACTACTGCCACTACTATTCTCACTATATATCTTTCCTTCCTCTTATTTTCACTCCCTTACGCACCATAGCCCCGTCTTCAGAGAGAGAGAGAGAGAGAGAGAGAGAGAGAGAGAGAGAGAGAGAGAGAGAGAGAGAGAGAGACGAGGTGTTGGGGTTGTCACTCTCAGCGGGGATCACTCTTTGAGGCTAAATATAATTAGGAGGAGGGAAAAAAACAGAGAGAGAGAGAGAGAGAGAGAGAGAGAGAGAGAGAGAGAGAGAGAGAGAGACGTGCACCTTTTCATAGTAATTAATTAAGTGCAGAAAAAGAAAATGATACTGATGAAAGTGGGAAAAAGGAAAAAAAATACATATATTAAAAAAAAAATCATCAAAAAAAATTGAAATATATGAAAAAATGCTTAAAAAAAAACCAGGATTTTTTTTTTACAGAAAAGACGAAAAAAGCTGGAAAATGAACGAATAAGACAAATACGACAAGTGAAAAAATTAGACGAAAAAAAATTAGCAATGGATAATTAAGGAATAAAATAGATCAAAGAAAGAAAAGAAGGAAGGGAATAAATAAAGGGGAAAGAAACAAAATGGAGGAAATTATCTTATTATTTGTGAGTCGTTGACCTTCTAGACGAGAGAAATTTTTTTTTTTTAGTTCTTGGAGGAGGAGGAGGAGGAGGAGGAGGAGGAGGAGGAGGAGGAGGAGGAGGAGAAGAATGAAGAAGAAGAGGAGGAGGAGCAAGAGGAAAAGAAGGAGGAGTGAAAGAAAAAAAGGAGAAAGAAAGAAGGAAGAATGAAAGGAGTAGGAGAAGGAAGAGAAGAACAACAAAATCAACAACAACAACAACAACAACAACAAAAGAAGAAGGAAGAGGAGGAGGAGGAGAGGGAGGTACAAGTGAAGGACAATAAATAGAGAAATAAAGGAGGAAGATGAAGGAGGGAATGAAGATGTGAGTGCAAAAGATGAAGGGAAATTGAGGGAAGGAAGGCAGTGAATGTGAAGTGGTGCTAAAAATTGAGGATATGAGGGGAAATGAGGGTAAGGGAGGAAGGGGAAGTGAGGGGGAAGACTGAAACAAAACCGTGTTATAAAGAGAAGAGGGAAAAAAACACAAAACAAATAGAAAGAGACACAAGAGAAGAGGAAAAAACAAAGAGAAAAACAGGAAGAAAGAAAAGAATAGAAAGTAATAATAACACCAATGAAAATAATAATGTTGATGATAAGACGAGGAAGGAGGACAGCAATAAAATGAAAAAAAGAAAAAAATGACAGAAAGGAACACAATAACCAGAAAGACAAAGAAGAGCAGGAACAGAAGAGAACAACAGACAAGACGAATGAAGATAAAAAG
>NC_087184.1:13020219-13132719 GCF_035594125.1 Scylla paramamosain
CCCGCAGACGAGGCGCGGACCACCAAACTCTCTCTCTCTCTCTCTCTCTCTCTCTCTCTCTCTCTCTCTCTCTCTCTCTCTCTCTCTCTCTCTCTTGTTTCTCTCGTTCTTTCTTCGCTTTTCCTTTTTCGTGTCTTCTTTTTTTGTTTTCTTTTTTGTTTTCTTTTTTCTATTTAGCTTTATTGTATTTTCTTATTTATATTCTTTCTTTCTTTCTTTCTTTCTTTTTTTCCTGCTGTACTTGTCTGTCTTGTTTCTTCCCGTTTTCCTTCTGTCATTCATTCCTTTCATTCCTTCTTTTTCCTTCATTTCTCTCTATATAATTTTTCTTTGTTTTGTCTCACTGTTTTTTTTTACCATTGCTTAATCTCTCTCTCTCTCTCTCTCTCTCTCTCTCTCTCTCTCTCTCTCTCTCTCTCTCTCTCTCTCTCTCTCTCTCTCTCTCTCTCTCTCTCTCTCTCTATTAATCCTTTATTAAACCCTCGTCTCCATTTATCAGCCTCTCCCTTTTCCTTTCTTTCTCAGTCTCTCTCTCTTACTCCTTCCATCATCATCAGTTCAAGACGGATTTTCTCTTTTTCTCTCTCTTAGTCCTTCTCTTCGTTATTTTCTTCCATCATTCCTCTCTCTCTCTCTCTCTCTCTCTCTCTCTCTCTCTCTCTCTCTCTCTCTCTCTCTCTCTCTCTCTCTCTCTCTCTCTCTCTCTCTCTCTCTCTCTCTCTCTCTCTCTCTATCCCTCCTTTTATTATATTCATCTATCTTCTCCTTTATCATGCTACGCCGTTTTCTGTTTTTCTTTATTTTTTTTATTCTTTGTTTCTTTTTTGCTACAATTTTTTTTTATTTCTTCCGTGTTTTCTTTTGGTATTTTCATTTTTTTCTCTTCTTTTCAAAACTCTTCCATTGATTTTGCCTTCTTTTTCTTTCTTTCCTTCCCTCCTTTCTTTCTCTCTCTCTCTCCCCTTCCTCCTCTCTCCTCCTCCCTTCTTGAGACACTACCACCTGTTTCTTCTCCTCCTCCTCCTCCTCCTCCTCCTCCTCCTCCTCCTCCTCCTCCTCCTCCTCCTCCTCCTCCTTGTCGTTTCCTTTCTTTCTTTCTCTTCTTCGTATTTTTTTCTTACAGTGAAGGTGATCGTAGTAATAGTAGTAGTAGTAGTAGTAGTAGTAGTAGTAGTAGAGTAGTAGTAGTAGTAGTAGTAGTTGTTGTTATTGTTGTTGTTGTTGTTGTTGTTGTTGTTGTTGTTGTTGTTGTTGTTGTTGTTGTTGTCTTCTTCTTTTCTTACAGTGGTGATAGTGGTGGTAGTAGTAGTAGTAGTAGTAGTAGTAGTAGTAGTAGTAGTAGTAGTAGTAGTAGTAGTAGAAGCAATAAAAGTAGTATTGATAGTGGTGGTGGTGTTAGAGGTTGTAAAAGTAGCAATACTAGTAATAATAATAATAGTAGTAGTAGTTGCTGTTGTTGTCATCGTTTTCTTTCTTCTTACAATGATAATAATAACAGCAGCAATAACAGTAGCAGTAACAGTAGTGGTGGTGGTGGTAATGGTGGTGGCTGGGGGGAGTGGGGGTGTGCTTCCTAAACCTTTACCTAATGGATGGACACAATTAGGGCGGCCGGTCACCGTATAAGAAGAATTCATAATCATTTATAACTCTATACGCCTCCCTGCCCGCTCTAATTTACCCCGTCCGGTGCTGGGGGGACGGGGCAGGGGGAGGAGAGAACTAACCCGCCCCATCCCCTCTCCTTCCTCCCCTTCCCTCTGTCTCTCCCTTGTCTTTTCCTGTCTTTCCTCTGCCTCACGCTTATCCCTTGTCCACCATTTCTCTCTCTCTCTCTCTCTCTCTCTCTCTCTCTCTCTCTCTCTCTCTCTCTCTCTCTCTCTCTCTCTCTCTCTCTCTCTCTCTCTCTTTCCGTTCTTCATTAGTATTCTCCCTCCGATCTTTCTCTTTCTGCTCCTCTCTTTCTGTCTGTCTGTGTCTTCCTCTGCTCTCTCTCTCTCTCTCTCTCTCTCTCTCTCTCTCTCTCTCTCTCTCTCTCTCTCTCTCTCTCTCTCTCTCTCTCTCTCTCTCTCTCTCCATCTTGTTTCCTGTTTCATCTTATACAAACCTATCATGCCTGCTTCCTGCCTCTCTCCCTTCCTCTCTCTCTCTCTCTCTCTCTCTCTCTCTCTCTCTCTCTCTCTCTCTCTCTCTCTCTCTCTCTCTCCTTTACAGCGGTCATTTCGAGTTACAAGAGTGTTTATTTTCTTCTCGTATTTCAGTATTGTGGTCATTCTTCATTATTGCACTTAAAGATGTATAGAGTGTCCTTAAAGTAGTGAAGGTTGCGTATTGTTAGGTTAGGTTAAGTGTCTGTCTGTTTTCTTTCAATTTTTTTTTATTTGTTTATTTTTGGGTTGGGTTAGGTTCGTCTTTTTTGTCTGTTTTGTTTATTTGTTTATTTTCAGTTTCCTTTATTTATTTACTTTTAGGTTAGGTGTGTCTGTGTTTTGTCTGCTTTCTTTTTTTCCATCATTTTTTTTTTATCTGTTTATTTATTTCGAGGTGGAAAGGAACATATGAAGTTTATGTTATGTTTTTTTTTTTTTTTTTTTTTTAGGTGGTGGAAGTGGGAGGTGATATTAAGTGTGATGAAATTTGCGTAGTTGCAATAGTAGTAGTAGTAGTAATAGTTGTTGTTGTTGTTCCTTCTTCTCTTTCCTTTCTTCTTCTTCTTCTTCTTCTTCTTCTTCTTATTCTTATTCTTATTCTTCTATTGCTACTGCTGCTGCTGCTCCACCACCACTACCACCACCACCACCACCACCATGCTTCCCTCCCCACCACACAGTATCACCCTCACTATTATTTACGAGAGAGACACAATTTATAGCATCATATATATTACCTGTTTTCAAGCGGCAATTACTCACCTGCATTGACTCTATTATTGATGACACCTGCTGATTGATGAAGGAGTTTAAAGGGCATTAATTACCTGTACGACGGAGGAGGAGGAGGAGGAGGAGGAAGAGGTCTTTAACAGGTGTGGCTTCTTATCACACCTTGAAACAATTTGTCACCTCTTATTAAGCCGCTATTGTTACACCTGTCCGTCTATTGTTTGCCTCCATATGTTTGGCAGGTGTGCGTTCCTTCCCTTCTACATCTACACACCTTTTCCTGTCACCTGCCGGCCATTGTACACCTGAGCTCCGTCCCTACACACCTGCAATCTTTATTTTTCTCTCCATACTTTCTCCATATCTTCACTGGTCACCTGCGTTGCTAATTCCACACGTGAACTCAGTCTACACACACCTGCAGTCTTTAGCTGTTTGGCAGGTGTGTCTGTCTTCCCTTCATACCTTCTACATATCTCCACTCGTCACTTACGCAGCCTCTCCATATTTGAACTCGACCTAGACACACCTGCAGTCTTTACTTATTTGTCAGGTGTCTCTCTTCCCTCCTCACCTCCACTTGTCATCTACACACCCATTCTGCACCTGAACCAGATCTGCACACCTGTATTTTCATTTTTTTCTCACGTGTGTTATCTCTGTTATTTATTCTTGTTTCCTTCATTGATTTTTGTTATTGTGGTTTATTATTTGTGATGTGCGGTTGATTCATTTACTTGTACAGTCGGGACTAAATATGTAATGAAAAAGGTGGAAATAGGTAGGTATATTTCATACAGGGACTGCCACGTGTAGGCCTGATGGCTTCTTGCAGCTTCCCTTATTTTTTATGTTCTTATGTTCTTATGAAAAAATAAAAAAAGTTGTGTTCAAATGTTCATTATCGTCGTTTATTTAAGATTTCATTCATTCATATTATTTGTACATTTATTTCTACGTTTATTTGCATGGTTTACTTTTTTTTTTTTTTTTTTTTCCCACAACTCGACTTTCAGTAATTAACCTTTTTTACAATTTGTTTTCTATATTTTCTTACGTTAACTTTTTTTTTTTATCTGTTTAATTTCGATTTTTTCTACGGTGGCTTAAATAAAGTGTTGGTGTTGCTCTCTTTTCCAGGATGGTCAAAATTTTTTTCCAGGATGGTCAAAATGAAGTATTGTTTTCTTTCCTGGAAGTCAAGATGTAGTGTTTTTTTTTTTTTCAGGATGATCAAGTATTGAAAACAATACTTGATCATCCTGTTCAAGATCAAGTTTTGCTTTTTTTTTTCCAGGATGATCAAAATAAAGTATTGTTTTCTTTCCAGGATGACCAAGATGAATTGCTGGTGGCAGGCGAGGGCAGGATGGACGAGGACACGAGGACGGCCTGATGAAGAGGTGAGAAGTAACATACAACATTCAGTATCTAGGAAAAACTAAACATTTAAAATCCATTGAAAAAATACCTTCGTCTTTTGCTATTTTCGATTGATAAAAAAAAAAAAAAGAAAAGTGAGAAGCAACACATACAACACTGAGTACAAGAAAAAAAAAATAAATAAATTGAATCGAAAAAATACCTTCATCTCTTCCCATTTTTGTTCCTGTAAGACCAAAAACAAATACATACGCGACAAAATATTAAAATATAAAGCAAACTGATATAAGGAAAAAGAGGAAAAATATGTATATAATAGAGAAAACCTAATATATATATATATATATATATATATATATATATATATATATATATATATATATATATATATATATATATATATATATATATATATATATATATATATATATATATATATATATACAACTGATTATTTTAAGTTTTCCCTGCAAGACCAAAACAAGTATAGCCAAAACCCAAATAAATAAAACTAAAACAAATTAATACAAGGAAAACGGAAAAAAAAAAATAACAAAACGAGAAAGAGAAATGAAGCACGAAACGAAAAACGAGAAGCGAGACGAGGCGAGGCGGGAACAACAAAGGCACGTTCTAAATTACCTACGTACCTTCCGTGTTTTTGCGTTATTACTCCGTTTAATTTTTATTCGTAATTCCACAACGCTTCTCTTTGTGGGATCAGAAGCCAACACGAAAGGGATCCAAGACTCTTTGTTGCGAGATTTTTTTAAGTCGCTTATTTATTTCTCCTTTTTCAAGCGGAAGAAGATGATTAGTTGATGAGATAAACACTGTGATGGCCGCCACGGGAGAGAGAGAGAGAGAGAGAGAGAGAGAGAGAGAGAGAGAGAGAGAGAGAGAGAGAGTTCCATACATTGACTAACAACAAAAAATAAACAAACCGACACACACACACACACACACACACACACACACACACACACACAGTACACATAACAAACAAACAAATATAAAAACAGACAGACGGACGGACGGACAGACAGCCAAGCAAACAAACAAAACAAAAAAGACAGAACTGAAAAAATAACGAAAAAAATCCGAAAGGCGTGCACACGCATGCAAGATAATGATGTGTGTGTGTGTGTGTGTGTGTGTGTGTGTGTGTGTGCGTGGCCAGAGGGCGTGCGAGCGTAGAACAGACACAGGATGATGACAGGTAATGAGAGGGGCGGGGCTGGAGGAGGAAGAAGAGGAGGAGGAGAAAGAAGAGGAGGAGGAGGAGGAGGAGGAGGAGGCCGGTGTGTGGTCGTTTTAGCCTCAGTAGCGTGACTCAGCCCCGCCCTCCTTTACCTCCCTCCCTTCCCTCCATCCCTCCTTCCCTCCCTCTTTTCCTTAATTTACGGACCAATTACCAACAGGTCAAAATGTAGGGAGGTGAAATAGGAAACACACCCTTAGATACATTAGTACCCTCCCTCTCCCTCTGCCTCTCTCTCCCTCTCCCTCTCTGTTCCTCTCCCACTCCCTCTCTCTCAGTATAGACAAAGCCGCCACTTGCTACGTCTTAATTAGCCGTACCTGAGGCTCGCCCAGGTAACTCCCAAATACACCTGTGCAGAAGAGACCTCTTGCTACACCTGTTGTGGTTGTTCATTCGCTCATTCATTTGTTTATTCGTTTTATGTGTGGGTTGAATTGTGTATTTATTTTTTTCGTGGATTTGTGCTTTTATTTGTATATTTATTTGTGTATGTTTTTGTTTGTGTGTTTAGTTGTTTATTTATATATTCATTAATCTATCTGTTCGTCTGTTTCGTGTGTTGGTTTCGGAAAGGTGGGATAAGTTGAGAAAGGAGGAAGAAGAGAAACAAAAGGAAGAGGAAGAAGGGAAATAAAAGAAAGGAAGGAAGGACCGAAGGAAGAAGAAGAAGATGATGATGATAATGATGATGATGATGAACAACAACAACAACAGCAGCAGCAGCAGCAAACAGCACACAACAAAAAACAGCGAGAAGAGCATTTGAACGAACGAACGAACAACAACAACAACAACAACAACAACAACAACAACAACAACAGCAGCAGCAGAAAAAAAACCTACATCAGAAAGAACCAGACAAAAAATACCCGGCAACTTAAACCACGGGGCGTTGTTGTTGTTGTTGTTGTTCATCATCATCATCATCATCATCATCATCATCATCATTTTCTTCTCCTTCTTCTTTCCTGCCCTGCCCCGCCCAGCCCTGCCCCCTGACGCGCCCACAGACAGGCACAGGCACCCAGAATCAGCGGGAAGATCACTGCCGCTGCGTTTAGTTGGGGGTGTTGAAGGGAGGAAGGGAGAGAGTTAAGAGTGGTCGAGGGTCGTTCATAAGTCAAAACAGGGACGGAACTAAGTCATTTGGCGCTCGCTCTCTCTCTCTCTCTCTCTCTCTCTCTCTCTCTCTCTCTCTCTCTCTCTCTCTCTCTCTCTCTCTCTCTCTCTCTCTCGATACAGGTTTGTGCATAAGAGAAAGAAAAAACTGCCCTCCACATCATCTTCTCATCTTCCCCTTCTTCTTCTTCCCCTCTTCAGGTCCCCGTCCCCCGCCACTAATTATGTTTACCTGGGGTGGAGGCAGCCAGGTGAAATTAGGCATCGATTTGTGGGTAGCAATAGCGGGGAGGGAGGAAAGAAAGGGAAGAGGGGAGAGAAAGGGGAGAGAGCATAGAGAGGACAGTGAAGAAAAAGGGAAGTGATGAAAGAGAAGGGATGAAGAATACGGAGGGAGGGAGGGAGGGAAGGGGAAGAGGGGAGAGAAAGGGGGATAAAATAAGAAGAGTAGAGAAGGGAGTGGAAAAAAGGAAAGGAATGGAAGAGGGGAGAGAGAGGGAGAGGACATAGGGAATAAAGAAAGGAAAAGAGAGGATGATGAAAGAGGAGGGAGAAGGAATAAAGAAGGCAATGTGAAAAAGAGGAAAGAAAAAGGAAAAGGGGAAAGAAATGGGCGAGAATATAGAAAGGATAGTGAAGAGGAAGGATGAATAAAGAAGGAAGAAAAGCAGTGAAAAAAAAGAGAAGAAAGGAAAGAAAAGAAGGATAGGATAAAGAAAAAATAACAGAGGAAATAAAATGAAAAGAAAGGATGATAGAAAGGGAGAAAGATGAGAATGTAAACAGGGAAGGAAATAAAATAAAGAGAAAAGGAATGAAAGGAGAAGTAGAAAGAATATAAGAAATGGTACCAAGGATGAGAGAGAGAGAGAGAGAGAGAGAGAGAGAGAGAGAGAGAGAGAGAGAGAGAGAGAGAGAGAGAGAGAGAAGCACACAACCCTCTCACTATCATTACTAACTTCATGACAAGCTTCGTTCATGATCATTATTTCTTTCGTAATCTTGAAAAAAAGAAAAAGGAAAACGGACAGACACATACTAACCCCTCTCCCTCGTCCTCCTCCTCCTCCTCCTCCTCCTCCTCCTCCTCCTCCTCCTCCTCCTCCTCCTCCTCCTCGTTTAATGGGGATAATTCGCGATATAAGTTGTACCTCCCAGTCATTACCTGTGGCCAATTAACTACCTGTTCTGTGGCCGCCTCGCTCACGTAAATAGGCGGCTCAGGTGTGTCTCAGGTGCGCCAGGTGTTCCTCCTCTCCCTCTCTCCCTCCCCTTTCCTCTTCCCTCTCTTTCTTCCTCCCTCCCTCCTCCCTTTCTCCATTCCCTTCGTCGTCGTTTGTTCTTTATTTGATTTTAGATTTTATTTTTCCATCGCCCGTTTTCTTTTCTCTTTTTTGTTTTTTATTTTTTTTATTTTCTTGGTTCGTTTTATTTATTTATTCATTTATTTATCTATTTACTTATTTATTTGTTTGTTTATTTATTTGTTTTATGTATCTTACGTTTTTTTTTTTTTTTGGGGGGGGGTTTGTTTAGTCTACAACATTAAAATTTTCTCTTTTTCACCTATTTCCTTATGCTTTCTTCTATTTTTTTTTATTTTTTCCTTATTTTTTTCTTTGTTTTCATTTTTTCTTTCGTTTGTTTTGATTTCGTTTATTTTCTTATATTTTCTCTTTTCTTCCTCTTCTTACTATACTTTACTTTCGTTAACTTTTTTGTCTTTTTTTTTTTTGTAGGTCTACTTTCCTTTGATTTTGCGTGTTTTTTTTTTTCCACTTATGCCCCTTTATTTTTCTAGTTTTCCATTACCCGTCATTACTTCTCCGTCTTTTCCCTAACTTTCTGTGTTTTTCTACTTTTTTTTTGTTTTTCCCTTGTACATGCTTTACTTTTTCCGTTTTCCTCTCCTTGCCTCCCTTTACTTTTCCGTTTTTCACTTTACCCCTTTACTTTTCCAATTTTCCCCCTTCACCTGTTTCCTTTTTTCGCCTTTATATCTTTTTTTCCACTTCTTTCCTTTAATGATCTTTTTCCCTTTTTTTTTTCACCTTTACCTCCCTTTATATTCTCCGTTTCCTTACTCTATCCCCCTTTACTTTTCCATTTTTTTCCTTTTCCCCCTTTACTGTAAATTTCCGATTTTTTCCTCCTTCACCTTCCTTTATTTTTCCGTCGTTTGCCTCTGTATCCTTGATTTTTTTTTCCCCCATTTTGTCCTCCTTACCCATTTACTTTTTCGTTTTTCTTTCCTCTGAACGTGTCACTTTTAAGAACAAACGCGCTAGAAAAAAGTGATATTCTTCCTTTTAGAGAGAAAAATAATATGAACAAAAATAAAACATGGTTGGAACATGAAACTGGATCTTAACACCTGCTCACCTGACTCACCTGTGTAAATAGTGGATTAGGGGACAGGTGATGCGTGTGGGGAGTGGTAGAATAACTTATTTTTCATCTTCCCATCTTTTATCATGTATGTTTGTTTGATGTACACCCCAGCA
Organism: Scylla paramamosain; assembly: GCF_035594125.1. NCBI lineage: Eukaryota > Metazoa > Arthropoda > Malacostraca > Decapoda > Portunidae > Scylla > Scylla paramamosain. The sequence continues at coordinate 13,029,372 of NC_087184.1, forward strand.
TACACAAACAGACTCAGAGAAGTGTGTGTGTATGGGGGGAGGGGGGAGTGATTTATTTACCAGAATCATGTCTTCTTTTGACACTATCTCTGTCTGCACTCTTTATTATTATCTCTCTTTGGTTTTTCCTTTCTTTTTCTGCTTTTTTCATCTACATTCTTCATTCTTTCTTTTTTCTTAATTCTTTTTTTTTTTTACTCTTCCAGTTATTCACTTTTGTGTTTCTTTTGTTATTTCTCTGTTTCCTTCTTTCTTTTTTTCGTACTTTTCATCGATATTCTTCCTATTCTTCCTTCTTTTTCATATTTTTTTTTTACTCTTTCCCAGTTGTTCACTTTCTTCCTTTCGTTACCTGTCTCTATTTCCTATTTTATTCTTTCCTTTTTTTTTCTTTTCCTGCTTTTCATTAGTATTCTTCCTATTCTTCCTGCTTTTCATAATTTCCTTTTTTTATTCTTATTTTTCAGTTATTCACTTTTCTCTCGTTATCTATCTCTGTTTCCTCCCTTTATTACTTTTTCCTCTTTCTGTTCCTGTCCTTTCCTGGTTTTCCACTTGTATTGTTTTCCTATTCTTCCTTCTCTTCTCATAATTCTTTTTTTTCTTTTCTATCGTTTTCTTTCCCAGTTATTCACTTCTGTCTTCCTTTCACTATCTATTACCTTTCACCATCCGTTTCCCTCTCCTTTCCTCCCTTCTTCCCTTTCTCTTACATAAGAACATAAGAAATAAGGGAAGCTGCAAGAAGCGACCAGGCTTACACATGGCAGTCCCTGTATGAAACACACCTACCTATTTCCATCTGCTATCCCCATCCATAAACTTGTCTAATCTTCTCTTAAAGCTCTCTAGTGTCCTAGCACTAACTACATGATTACTGAGTCCGTTCCACTCATCTACCACTCTATTTGAGAACCAATTTTTTCCTATACCCTCCCTCCTTTCCTTCCTTCCTTCCTTCCTTTTTTCCCTTCTTCCCTTCCATCCCTTCCTTCCCTCCTACCTTTTTTTCCCTTCCATCCTTTCTTCCCTTCCTTCCTTCCCTTTCTTTCCTTCCGTTCCTCCCTTCCATCCCTTCTCTCCCCTTCTCTCTTCCCTTCCCTCCCTTCCACCCTTCCTTCCTCTAGCTAACCCTCAACACCTCCCATCCTTCCCTTCTTCGCTTCTTTCTTTCCTGCCTCCCTTACTTTCCTTCCATCCTTCCTCTCCCTCTTTCATCCACCTCTCCCTCCGCCCCCAAACACCACCCACGTCTGGCAGAGTGATGACAGCCATAACAGGCAACAAATCGCTGTTCACTCATTTGCTATAAAAATTTCCTGTCTTGCCTTCTTCGTTCGTGTTGAAGGTTATGGTCAAAACCGCAAACCCGTTTTCTTCCTTCCGGCGTCATGACAGAAAACGTGATTATTATTCGTTCTGAAATCCGTAAGACATATTAGATAAAAAAAAAAAAAATGTGTTATAATTTGTAGGTAATCATGCATTTATGTATATGAAAATTTATATGACTTTTTCCGACTTTTCTTTTTTTCCGGGGTGTATCCTGGAAATTTCATCATCAGCCCTCGTTTTCCTTTTTTTTTTTCCTCTCTTCTCTCAATGAAAATCACTGAATATCTAAAATTTACACTTACGAGTACGCAGGCATTTACTTACATGGAAACTTACGGTACTTTGCTTTCCAGCCTTTTTTTTTCTATGGTGTATCCTGGAAACTTCATTACCAACCCTCGTTTTCTTTTTCTTTTTCTTTCTCCTTCTCCTTTAATGAAAATCACTGAATAATATCTTCATATGAACACGGACATACGCATTTACATACAGGAAAATTTACGTTATTTTGATTTTCCAGCCCTTTTTCCCCTACATTGCGTCTTGGAAACATTATCAATCATCGTTTTCCTTATTTTCTTTCTCCCTTTTAAAAATCACTGACTAACATTTTCAAATTTACACGTACACACATACTTACGCGCATACGTTCTTTGTTTTCCAGTGTATTTTCTCTCATACTCCATCCTGGAAACACCATTAACGCTCTTTTTTCCCACTAATTTCCTCCTTTCACGTACACTGAAAAAATTACGTACTTAGCTTTCCATCTTTCTTTCCCCCTCATACTGCATCCTGGAAACTTCATCACCAGCCTTAATTTTCCCTAATTTCCTTCTAACCTGTCAAGTCTCCCCTCAAAGAAAACGTACCAAAGGACTTGCGACTGAATAAATGAATAAAAAAAACGGGAAGAAGGAAAGGAAGGAAGCCAGGAGCCCCCTCAGTGTGCTTTTCCAAGGTCGCAATTAGTGTTTCCCATAGTTTCCCCTTCTGCCTCTGACACAGTTTTATTATCTTTTATTATCTTCCGCCTGTTAATGTCTCACTTCCGCCGCGCCTTGATAAATAAACGCCGAGAGAAAACTGCCACTGTTTGCCCTCCGGTGCTTAGGTACTGGCCGACGACCTCTCTCTCTCTCTCTCTCTCTCTCTCTCTCTCTCTCTCTCTCTCTCTCTCTCTCTCTCTCTCTGTGTGTGTGTGTGTGTGTGTGTGTGTGTGTGTGTGTGTTACGTAAACTTTGCTTTTTCTCCTTTAGCATTGTTTACCTTAGAGAGAGAGAGAGAGAGAGAGAGAGAGAGAGAGAGAGAGAGAGAGAGAGAGAGAGAGAGAGAGAGAGAGAGAGAGAGAGAGCATAATTTTTAAGGAACATTGCACAGAGAGAGGAGGGAGAAAGAAAGTGAGAGAAAAGAAAAGGATAGAACGAAAGTAAGAGGGAAGAGATTAGAAGAAGAAGAAAAAGAAGAAGAAGAAGAGAAGGAGGAGGGGGAGGAAGAGGAGGAAGAGGAGGAAGAGGAAGAAGAGAAGGAGGAGGAGGAGGAGCAAGAAACAACATCATCAACAGCAGCAAAAAAACAAGATGAGAAAGAAGAAAAAGAAAAGCAACAACAACAACAGTAACAACAACAACAACAACAACAACAACAACAACAACACCTACACCACTACCACCACTACCACCAACAACAACAACTATAAGAGGAACCAGAGAAGTAAGAAGAGAGAGAGAAAAAAAAGAAGAGGAAGTATGTACAGAGGGAGGCGGAAGGAAGCCAGGCACAGCAGCAGGGGAGAGGAGAGGAGGGGAAGCAGGCAGCCAGGCAGGTTAAGTTGTCTGGTAACCTTCCGTTTCAAGACCACGGGGAACCTACTTTGAACCTGCATCCAGCCTGTAAATCCTGACAGGTCATCACGAGGAGGAGGAGGAGGAGGAGGAGGAAGAGTCCCTTCGAAAAAATTGTATATAAATATCAGAAAATGGACTGAGAGATCGTTGCTGAAGGGGAAGAAGATGGAGGAGGAGGAAGAGGAAGAGGAGGAAGAAGAGGAGGAGGACGAGGAGGAGGAGGGGGGCGGTGTCATAAGGTAACAAGGTATAAGGGTTGGAAACTTTTATATGTCAAGGGGAGAGGGAAGGAAAAATTAGAAAGAGGGGAAGAAGATTTAAATGATTCGTGGAAACTAAGAAGATCAGTGAAGGGAAGAGGAGAGAGGAAAGAAAGGGAAGGAGAGAGGGAAGAAAGTGTTGGAAGGAGGGGGATGTGGGAAGAATGAATGGAACAATTAAGAAAACTGAAAAGGTGAAAATGACTCTCTCTCTCTCTCTCTCTCTCTCTCTCTCTCTCTCTCTCTCTCTCTCTCTCTCTCTCTCTCTCTCTCTCTCTCTCTCTCTCTCTCTCTCTCTCTCTCTCTCTCTCTCTCTTTCAGGAAATACATACGTCTGAAGGCAATTTTAGTCTATTTGCTCTCTCCTCCTCCTCCTCCTCCTCCTCCTCCTCCTCCTCCTCCTCCTCCTCCTCCTCCTCCTCCTCCTCCTCCTCCTCCTCCTCCTCCTCCCTACACTTTCCTTTACATCTGCTCCTCTTTCATTGACTTTTTATTGCTTCCTTTACCTTTCCTTTATCCTCCTTCCTCCTCCTTCCTTCCTTCCTTCTCTTCTTTCTCCTTTTCTTTATCTTCCTCTTCCTGTTCCTCCTCTCCTTCCTTTCTCTTCTCCTTTTTTTTTTTTTTTGCAAGTTTGCCTGTCTTCCTCATCCTCCTACCTTATTCCCCCTCCTCCTCCTCCTTTTCCTCCTCCTCCTCCTCCTCCTCCTCCTCCTCCTCCTCCTCCTCCTCCTCCTCCTCCTCCTCTCATTCCTTTCACCCTCACACGCAAGAAAGTTTTTAAGATAAAGTTATGAAAACGCAACCTCCTTTTTTTTTTCCTTATTTTTTCCTGCCCCAGATTACACTGAGGGGAAATAATTTTGACTCATACACTTTTATAGTATCCCTTGTTTCCTCTTCACTGTTATTCATCACGTTATTTTTATTCTTTTTTTTTAATCTTCACTTTCCTTCTGTTTCCTCTCCTGTTATTCATCATCATTTTTCGTCCATTTTATTTATTTATCTCTTAATTTATTCACTCATTATTGAAATCCTTGAATTAATGCATGTTTTTTTTTATTATTTTGTTTATATTTTTTGGATCCAGTTGTGGGTTAGTTTGTTTAGATCTTTTAAAAAGGATTTGATTCCCTTAAGAAGAGATTTTGATTCCTCGAAAGAGGTTCTAATTCCCTTGAATAGGTTGATTCCTAACTAACCTAACCTTGGCTAACCTAACCTTATCTAACCTAACCTGACTAACCTAACCTTGGCTAACCTAATCTTATCTAACCTAACCTGACCTAACCTAACCTAATCTAACCTAACCTAGTCTAACCTAACCTAACTTAAAGGAGTTATGATTCCCTTAAGTAGGTTCTGATTCCTTTTGCTGCGCCAGACGGGGGAACAAGCTCTCCCGATCCCTTAATTAGTCTCCCTTATTGCCTGTTGTTTACCTGCGACCTCAAAGAACAAGGAGCCGCAGAGATAATTTAGATGAAAGGTGAGGGAGGGGGTTCTCTCTCTCTCTCTCTCTCTCTCTCTCTCTCTCTCTCTCTCTCTCTCTCTCTCTCTCTCTCTCTCTCTCTCTTCCCCTCTATTCTTGTCATCTCTTTTTTTTTTTCTTGCTCTGTTCTCCCTTATTGCCTTTCAACGCTCCTCCTCCTCCTCCTCCTCCTCCTCCTCCTCCTCCTCCTCCTCCTCCTCCTCCTCCTCCTCCTCCTCCTCCTCCTCCTCCTCCTCCTCTTATTTTCTTCACCATGAATTAGTTTATAAGTTTTCCCATTAATTTTGTGATATTTTTACATTAGCATCGATTTTTTTTCCCACGTTTCTTTTAAGTCTATTTTCCATTCTCTCTCTCTCTCTCTCTCTCTCTCTCTCTCTCTCTCTCTCTCTCTCTCTCTCTCTCTCTCTCTCTCTCTCTCTCTCTCTCTCTCTCTCTCTCTCTCTCTTTTATCGTGCTTCTGTTCCTCGTAGATAAATTTATAGATAGGAATGCTGAAAGGATAAACGGCGAGTTGATATGTTTTGTACAAGGACCGCCACGTGTAGACCTGATGGCTTCCTGCAGCTTTCCTTATGCTCTTATGCTCGTACCTCAAACTGTCCTTCATCTCCTCTCCTCTCCGGTTTGGAACATTCATGTCTACCCTAATTCTCTCTTTCCCTTCCCTTTTTTCCCTTCTTTTTATGCACCACTCCCATTTCTTCCTCCTTTCAGTTCTTCCTTTCCGCTTTCCTTTCCCTCCTTTCTTCCCTTTTTTCTTTTTTCCTTGCATTATTTACATTTTTTCCTTCTTCCAATTCTTCCTTTTATCTCTCCTTCCTTTCTTCCCTTCTTCCTTTTTTTTTCCTTGTGTTATTTACATTTCTTCCTCCATTCAATTCTTCCTTCCTTCTCTCCTTCCCCTCCCTTCATCTCTTCTTCCTCACATCTCTTCCTTCCAGTTCTCCTTTATCCTTCTCCTTCCTTTCCTTTCTTTCCTTCTTCCTCACATCTCTTCCTCCAATTCTCCCTCTCCCCCTCTGCTTCCCTTTCTTTTGCCTCTCACCTTCTCACTTCACAGTTTACAGCCGGTATCACCTAGGCAGCCCTCTAGTGGCATTATCCCCAACCCGGCCTTTGTACAAGTAGTTTAAGGCTTCCTAACGCTATACGAAGCCTGAAGCCGAAGACACCAGTAGGATAGCAGCCTGTCACCACCACCACCACCACCACCGCCACCGCCACCGCGACCACCACCACCAGAAGCAGTTCTCTTCACGACGCCCCATTAAATTTAAACATCTCTTCTACAACTCGACTTTGGCTCCCTCATCTTTCCTCCTCCTCCTCCTCCTCCTCCTCCTGCTGCTGCTCCATAAACCCGCGTCACCCCAACAACAGCTCCGTAGCGCCGCCGCCACAGCCCCGCCACCACATCTCCGCCACCTGACGATCAATAACTAAAAGCAACACTCCGCGGGGCCAACAAAGGCAGCGGGAGGCGAGGCGAGGCGACCGGCCGTCCATTCCTCATCGCTGCCGGAATCAAACCTAACCTAACCTAACCTAACCTAACCTAACCTAACCTAAACTAACCTAACCTAACCTAAACTAACTTAACCTAACCTAACTTAACTAACCTAAGTTAACTCAACCAAGCCAAAATTAACCTAGCCTGACTTAGCCTAACCTAACTAAACCAAACTTAACCTAACCTAATCTAACTTAAACCTAACCTAACCTAACAACTTAACCTATCCAAACCTTACCTAACCTAACTTCTAACTGCGTCGCCTTGGGGAAGAGGGAATGAAGGAAGCTGGAGTGAGGGAGACTAGGGTGAGGGAGACGAGGGTGAGGGAGACGAGGGTGAGGGAGGCTAGGGTGAAGGAGGCTACTTTAGGGTGTTTAGGGTGGCGGTAGGGTGTGTAGGAGAGCAGCTTGAGTGAACGAGGATGTAAGAGAGAGAGAGAGAGAAAAAAAAAGAGAGAGAGGGAGGCGGCGCTGGGGGGAGGGGGAGAGTCATCCTTCCTTGATATATAAACGGAGGATGAAAGTCGCGCAAAGATGATAAAAGAGAGTAAAGGGAAAATACCAATAACCAATACGGGAACAGGAGACACGATGCGAGAGAGAGAGAGAGAGAGAGAGAGAGAGAGAGAGAGAGAGAGAGAGAGAGAGAGAGAGAGAGAGAACGGGGAAGGAAAAAGCAAGAAACAGTCTCTGGTTGCTTCATCTTTGGCCCGTATTGTGAAACGCTCTGCTCTCCCACCACAGCTATTTTCAAAGGCCACCGAGATGACTGGCCAGGTTCTCAAGACTGTTTCTCCTGTTAATAATGTAGAAACCTTGTTAATCTGTCACTAGAACCGTATAAACACTCTAAAAATCCCGTGTAGCTTCAACTAGAGCCTCTTGAAAGTAGTGGAGGTGCGGCGCAGAAGTGTTTCAGAATATTGTCCAGAGCCGCGGCGGTCAAGACTCCCTTTGGCAACGAGAGGCGGAGGCGGCGGCGAGGCGAACGCTCCCATAAGCAAGTCAAGATTCGTCCCGGGAAGACACACGCTAAGGAGTAAAAGGGACGCTCGACACTTACCACCCCTGCACCTCACCACCTCACCACCTCACCACCTCTCATCACTGCCCAAGAGTTCCAGCGCCCCCAGCCTCCGCCGCGGGCCACGTTTGCTGCTGGGTTTGCCGGAGACGCGGGGGCGACGCTCCCCGGACTCAGCGCAGCAGGGGGCGTCTGGTGGTGACGGCTGGCACGAGGGCGCGGGGGAGGGAGCGAGCGTGGCGAGGGGAGAGGAGAGAGGACGCGGGGCCATCAAGGGGACCGCAGTGAGGGGAGAGAGAGAGAGAGAGAGAGAGAGAGAGAGAGAGAGAGAGAGAGAGAGAGAGAGAGAGAGAGAGAGAGAGACTGTGCGTACGTATGTGTGTGTAAAGAAAGCACATAATATCTTCAGTAAACCTCTTAATAAACCTTTGAATCTTCACAAAATTAGAAAGAGAGAGAGAGAGAGAGAGAGAGAGAGAGAGAGAGAGAGAGAGAGAGAGAGAGAGAGAGAGAGAGAGCAGCCCTACACACGCCGGCTCTGTCTTAATGCCTTGTCAGTGGATGAAATGGAAGGAAACAAGACGTCGCTTCCATTGAGACGTGGAGGCGAGGAGTTATTTTTCAAACGATGAGGGGGAGACTTACTGATCAGGAGTGTGGACGGTGGGTGGACCAGGTGGGGCGTGTCAGGTGGATGGAGACTCAAGGTTTAGTCTCTAGGGGTTTAAATAATCATAGGAAAACAACAGGCTTCGTCAGGTTGATGCTTCGTCAGGTGATGCACGTTGCTTTTGAATATGTGGAGCAGGACTGGCACAGGTTTTATAGCAGAGCGAGAGAGAGAGAGAAAAAAAAGTAAACAGTAAAAGTATGATAAAAAAAAAAAGAATAATGAAAATGGAGAGAAAGAAATAGATAAATAAAGAAAAAGTACTGGGAAAGAGAACGAAAGGAGAAGTAGAAACAATATACATAATGATATCAATAATGACATAGAGAGGAAAGAAAAACACTTGAAAAAAAAAACGAGAGAGAGAGAGAGAGAGAGAGAGAGAGAGAGAGAGAGAGAGAGAGAGAGAGAGAGAGAGAGAGAGAGAATGACCTACAATAAAACATCATTCAACCGTAAAACACCCAAACAATATCGTGTAGTGTAGTGCAGAATCATAGTAACACACTTTGGTTCAGTTTGTGCTCGGTTGATTGCTGGAACTGCTACTCCGCTCATCTATCATCGCCTCCACCAGCTGATACGGCCCCTGGAACTCGCGTGGGTACTGTGACTGTGTTTATGGATCCACCTCCTTTTCAGTCACGTGAAGACCCCTTGCTGTTCTCGTATCAAAAGATAAAAAAAAAAAAGTAACGCGTATTGTCAACATCTGTATGAGGATTCCTGTAAGTGTGTTCGTCTTTCGCTCCTCCTCGCAGCCTTCAGTGGTCTGGGAGGGACTGTTGCGTTGTGGGTCTTGTGTAGATGTTTGTGTGTTGGTGCTGTGTTTGTGTGTGTTTGTGTGTGTGTGTGTGTGTGTGTGTGTGTGTGTGTGTGTGTGTCCGCTAGAAGTGCGTCACGGCTCGAAGGGTTGATGTTGTGGGTTGATGAGTCGTGCAGGAAATGTGGTGAGTAGAGGAGGTGTGGGTAGCTTTACATACATGCGATGTGTAGATAAATATGTATATGTGATGTTTAATTTTGTATAGTATAGAGTGTTATAGAATGTGTCATTTATTTTGTGTTGACCTGTGTGGGATTTTGTGTAGCTCATTTTGTGTATATAGGTTTTTTTTTTTTTTTTGGCATACAGAACGTGCAGGTGACTTTGTAGAAACGACAAATTATATATATGTTTTTAGGATGCTTAGGTAATTATATATATATATATAGGATATGTAGATAATTTGACAGTAGAGTACGAAAGAATAATGAGAGAAGAGAAAAAAATAAGATGAATGAAGGAGAGAGAGAGAGAGAGAGAGAGAGAGAGAGAGAGAGAGAGAGAGAGAGAGAGAGAGAGAGAGAGAGAATGGGGAGGAGGCGGGGAAGGAAGCTTCGTTTTGAGGCAACAAAGAGAGAAATGGACTTATTTCACCAACACTAGGGTGCCGCGCCTCCCCTTCCCACGCCCCGCCACACCCCACCACCCCAACACCCCAACACGACCCCTGCCCCTAAGTCGTCCCTGGCAGTGCTATTGGTTCCCGATGGGGATTGTGAGTACCCCCCACACACCTCACCCTGCTTGTCAACCTCATCTGTCACGCTCCGCTAACCACACCAATCTTCCAGCCTCACCACCAAACTCACCATCCTCATCACCAATCTTGCCAGTCTCATCACTAACCTCACCAAAGTCAGCGACCTCATTTGTCACGCTCCACTAACGTCACTAACCTCGCCAAACATTACCAATCTCTTCACCAACCTCACCAACCTCACTAACATCATCACCAGCATCATTACTAACCTCAAAACACCTTGCGTATCTCATTACCAACCTCACCGAACACCACAGTCTCATCACCAGCTTCACCACAACCTCACCAACCTCACGAAGCTAACCATACCTCATCAAACTCCTCACCAAATCTCATGACCGACTTCACAAACCTCACCAGCCTCACCAAACTCATTTTATTCCCTATCCTATCCAGATTCATGTATTTTTTGGTGTTTTCTCGCATTGCTAATCTGCATATTTTTTATTTCTTGTGTGTGTGTGTGTGTGTGTGTGTGTGTGTGTTTATGTTTTCTCCAAGTATCTGAGAACATAAGAGAAGGCGAAAGAAGTTACTACTGTAAATCTGCACGTGGCTATCCCTGTTTAGAAAATGTATACGCAGATGGACACAAACACATAAACACACACACGCACACACACACACACACAGGTAGATAGATGTACGTACAAATTCCTGTGTAAAAAAAAAAAGATCATTTCATCCTGACAGCACACAAGTAAATACCCATACAATACAAGACAATAGACCTGCTGTCACATCGCCTCTATGTTGAGTGTCATGAAGTGCTGCTGTGGCTCACGACTCGCATTCTTTTCGCTATTATTTATGGTTCTGTTCCCCCGCACTCATTTATTTGCATTTGAAATTATCATCATCTTTATTCATTGGGACCTCAAGGGGTTTTTTTTTACTTTATTTGTCTTCCGTGGCTTAGTTAATGTGGTCACCGTGCAGCCTATTGTTGTTGCTTTTATTCAAGTAGTAGTAGTAGTAGTAGTAGTAGTAGTAGTAGTAGTAGTTGTTGTTGTTGTTGTTGTTGTTGTTGTTGTTGTTGTTGTGTTAGTCTTATATACTTCCATTCTTATACTCCAATTTTGTTTTGTTTTTTACCTCCCCCTTTCATCACTTTTCCGTTTTTTTTTTTTTTGCTCGCACGATTCGTATCGACTTTTTTTTTTAATCAGTTAAGCTCGAAATACTGGTCGAACACAGGTGTGTGATCTTCTTTACACACACACACACACACACACACACACACACACACACACACACACACACACACACACACACACACATATATATATATATATATATATATATATATATATATATATATATATATATATATATATATATATATATATATATATAGATAGATAGATAGATAGATAGATAGATAGATAGATAGATAGATAGATAGATACTTTATTGACCACAAATTATGTAATACCATCATCACACATTAACATAATAATTCAACTGGAAAACGTAAAAAAAAAATATATATATATATATCGACATACATTATTTATGGTACAATACGATACAAATACATATCAAAACTAAACACAAAACGAACGAAACATTAAAACACAACCCGAAAAGAACGAAAAACGAAGACGAAACGTTGTATGCATCTAAAAAGTAAGACAGACACAGACAGACTGACAGACAGACAAACGGACAGCTAGACAGAAATAAAAGGAAAGAAAGAAAGACATTAGACAGACAGACTGACAGACACAGACAAATAGAACTAAAAAGAAGAAAAGAAAAAAAGAAAGGAAAACAAAGAAAAAGAGAAACAAACAGAAAGAAAGACAAACACACACACACACACACACGGGGACCAATCTCACGGCGTCTTGTCAAATGGCAGAACGAAGCAACTCAAGAATCTCTAAATCACGCTTCTCAAGCCGGAAATTCGCCCTTTAATCACGCCTGGCCCAGTATTGTGTTTCCCCTAATACGTCAATTTATTACTGGCGGCGCCCCTACCACTGTGTGTGTGTGTGTGTGTGTGTGTGTGTGTGTGTGTGTGTGTGTGTTGAATCGAGTGTGACAAGACTTATTAATGTGTGTGTGTGTGTGTGTGTGTGTGTGTGTGTGTGTGTGTGTGTGTGTGTGTGTGTGTGTGATTCCAGTCCAGATTTGATCAATATGAATTCTCTCTCTCTCTCTCTCTCTCTCTCTCTCTCTCTCTCTCTCTCTCTCTCTCTCTCTCTCTCTCTCTCTCTCTCTCTCTCTCTCTCTCTCTCTCTCTCCGCGACAAAAGGGTGACATATTCCACCTGACAGACTCATTGGGCCCTCAGGTGTTCCTCCCCACACGTGCCTCTTTCTCACCTGAGTCTATGTCGTAGCTACTCTCTCTCTCTCTCTCTCTCTCTCTCTCTCTCTCTCTCTCTCTCTCTCTCTCTCTCTCTCTCTCTCTCTCTCTCTCTCTCTCTCTCATTTCTCTTCTCTTTATTTATATTCAAATCCCACCCCGCTTAATTAGTATTTTTTTTTTTTTTTTTTGTTCTTCTAAATTTTAACTATGTATTATTTTTGTTACTTTTGCCTTCCATTTTAACATTACTGGTGCTTTTATGCAGTTCTGTATTTTGGCGTCACGCCACAAAATGTTTTAATCACTTCACTTGACTTCACTCCTTTCATTCTCGCCTTTTCTTGCTCTTTTCAGTTTTGCATTTAATTTTCCTCTCTTTTTTATCTTTTCTTGTTATTTTCCCTGCTTTCCTTTATTTTTCCTTCTTTCACTTCCATCTTCTCTATCTTATCTTTTTCTTGCTCTTTTCACTCCTTTTCCTTTCATTTTCCTTCTTCTGCATCTTCTTTTCCATCTTGGTCTTCTTGAAGGGAGAAGAATGGAGGAAGGAAATATAAGACAAGGAGAAGAAAGAGGAAGTAAAGGAGAAGAAAGAAAGAAGAATATTAAAGAAAAGTCAGGATAATGTCGAGTGGAAGAGGTGGAGGAGGAGGAGGGGGAGGAGGAGATAATGAGTGTGAAATGATTAATGTTCTTTATGGTCATATAACATTCAGGGTTTGCGTTTGCTTGCTTGTCACGGAGGAGGAGGAAGAGGAGGAAGTGGAGGAGTTGAATGCTGAAAAGGGAAGAGAAGGAGGAGGAGGAGGAGGAGGAGGAGGAGGAGGGAACAGGAAAGCATTGTGTAGGAGGAGGAGGAGGAGGAGGAAGATAAAAAGAGCCAATCACAGTCGAGTCTAATGGTCAAATCACCCTAATGGTCGTTAAGTAGTTAAAGGACAAAAGTTGAAAGGCAAAGCAATACAGTTTATTAGCTTTGAAATAAATCCATCGTTGCAAGTCACCCACTGCATTGTGTGTGTGTGTGTGTGTGTGTGTGTGTGTGTGTAAGTGTGTGTGCGCGCTTATTAAACTTTATAGGGACTCATTTTCCTTTTCTATATTATCGTTAATGTTTGTTTATTTACTTATTTACCATTACTTGTTATTCATTTATTATTATTATTCATCTCATCCATTTGTTTTGGTTATTTATTCATTCGCTTATATAATTGTTTAACTAGTGTATGTATATTTTCCTTGCTTCATTCATTTACTCTTTCTTTCATTTATTTCACTACGTTTATCTATCTTTTCAACCGCAGCATTGTTTTAACTACTGCATACGTGTCTCTCTTACTTCCTTCATTTGTTCATTCATTTATTTGTATCGCAGCGTTTCTTTTTCCCTCTTCATCTAACTAAAGACTCGACTCAGAAGGTTCATGAGTTGGCTACCGTTGCTTCGAACTTAAGGACCGAGATACCTTGAAAATTATCAGTATTCACACACACACACACACACACACACACACACCAATCCATTACTTCCTTTATTCTACACTTTGTTATTCATTATTTTAATCAATTTTTGTTTGCTTGATTGTTTGTTTTTACTGTTTGTTCATATTTTCCTGTTTTGTCACGATACAGTTTTCATTCTCCTATTGTTTTGCTGTTTCGCTGTTTCATACTAGACCAGCCACACTAATCCACCAATAGGAGAGGTGTACGTTTCACGATGTAGCCAATGAAAACAGCGGATACAAGCGGTGAAGAGTTTGGAGAAGGAGGAGGAAGAGGAGAAGGAAGTACCAAGCAGTATCGTATTCCGTGTCATTTCGTATTAAGACCAGCTAAGAGATAACACTCGCCTTACTGCCTTCCTGACTGTCTACGTATCAGGTTTGTGCTCTTCGAAGTCTCCGCCCCCACAGAGGAGGATTTGTTCCTTAATACCATTGAGGGATTGAATATGCAGCGTGCGGAGTATTATGCTTGTGTAAGTTGTGCACCCATCATGTCTCCTTTCATCTATGACGTTTAATAACACGTTGCTTCACAAATTCTGAGCATGGAAGTGTTAGATATACTATGCCTAAAATTAAATTACAGCATGGTATTATACTTTCAATCAATGTACGGGAATATAATGATTTAATTCAAGCACAGGGAAGTGAGGAAAATCAGCTTAATGTAAATATTATAAGCTCATGATGTGCTGGTGTGTCACGTAAAGGGCAATGACAGGCTGTTCCTCCAAGTATCATTATAGTGGATTTCTGATGCTGGATGAAAGTCGGGTAGATTCGTAGGCGGTGGCAGTTGTAGCATTACCTCTGTGGTGGGAAGGGTAACGGTGAAGCGGTGCGTGGCGTCACAACCACGTCCTGACACCTTCATGCGTCGGGCAGCTGGCCATGTCTTGCGCGCCGTTGATTTTCTAAGGCAAGTACCTTTAATTATCCACCTTCGTTACTTAACCATAGTGACGAAAATTAACGGAGCGTCTAAAACACCTGTCACAGTAAGATCCGAATTCATCAGTTTGTTAGAGGTGTTCCCGAAAAACGATGTAACGCATTGATACAGTAAGGGCAGAGAAACGGTATGAAGGAAAGAATAAGGAAGGGCCGGTATGGTGAGGGGAGGAGAAGAGAGGGGGAGGACGGAGGGGAGAAGAGGGACGGTGCTGTGGTGAGACGATAGGGGAAGGGGCAGGAGGGGAGGGGTGAAGTAGTCCCACTTCCCGTAGTAATCTGCCCACGATGGTCCTGCCGTCATAACGCCACGGGGGGGGTGACGGCCTGCTGAGAGACCCCCTCCCTCTCAGCATACCCGTCCCCCTCACTATACATTCTCTTCCCTGCTACCCTTCCTCCTCCTCTCAACTACTTAGAGACCTCCCCAATCCTCCTCTTTCTCACTCCCTACCTTGTTCTTTTCCCATCCCTACTTTCCCCTCCTCCTCTAACTATTACTAAGACATGCCAACCAATTCTTCCTTCCCTCACTCCAGCTTCATTTTTCTCTCCTCCTCCTTCCTTCCTTCCTTCCTTCCTTCCTTCCTTCCTTCCTTCCTTCCTTCCTTCCTTCAACCACATCCCAGACCAACCTTTCGCCCGCCCTAACAAACTCCTGAAGTATTCCTGAGGCGCCTCACAAACTCGCGGCGGAGGGACCCGAATTAAACAAGTGACGCCCCAGCACAAGTATGCATAAATATTTTCCCTCGGGCGCCCGCTACGGGAGGAGGAGGCGCGTGTGCTCAGAGAAGGCGCTGCAGGACGCATTCTCTGAGGTCGTTCTGGCCCGCGGGAGGCACAGAAGGGCGTGGAAAAGTGGAATTAAGAGCGAGGCGAGGGTAAGACTGGACGGGCGGTGTGGGAGCTGGGCGGCTGGCGTCACCTGGGGCCTAGGCGTGGGTGTGCTGGGGGGCGTGGCATGGAAGGGGGCGGCCGCTCCACACAACAGGTGAAGATTTACTGGAGTGTTCCTAGTTTCTTTTTTTTCTCTTCTTAGTGTTCCTCCTATAGGATTTGTCCGGGACTTTTGTTGCTGGTGTGTGTGTGTGTGTGTGTGTGTGTGTGTGTGTGTGTGTGTGTGTGTCCGTCCTGTTTCTTGTCTTTCTCCTTTCCTCCTCCAATAACTTTTTTCCGTTTTTTTTTTCATTTCAGAAGCTTTCATTGCGCTTTTCTTTCAGTATAATTCTCTCTCTCTCTCTCTCTCTCTCTCTCTCTCTCTCTCTCTCTCTCTCTCTCTCTCTCTCTCTCTCTCTCTCTTGAATAACGTAGAACATCGCAAAACCAGTGAGGACAAGAGAGATTCGAACCCTGTGCACATAACCTCTAAGCAAGCGTCTCACCAGTGTGCCACGCGTCTCCCGTTACTTGGGGAAGGGCGGGGCTGGTAGGGGTCCTTGGGAAGCGGGGGAGGGGTAATGGGGGGAGGCGGGGAGGGGTAATGGGAGGAGGAGGGGCTGGTGGTGGTACTGCCTACTGAGGGGGTGGATGGGACACACACACACACACACACACACACACGTACGTCACCACCCACTGTGTCCACCTGGGAACTTCGGACACCACCTGGCGGAGGCTCACCATCTTGAGGAGGAGGAGAAAAGTGAGGCAAGAATTTAGAAACGATACTTAATTATCTTTTCTTTCATATTTCTACAAAGCATAATTTTGTTACTTTTATCATACCAACAATATTTTACTTTTCCTTTCATTTTTCTATCAAGGATAATTTTCTATATAAGTTTGTACCAAGGATAGTTTTCCCTACCTTCTTTGTACTTTCGTAACCAGCCATCACCTCTTGTCCCTCGGGAGGATGTGATGTGAAGCAGTGAAGCAGTGAAGCAACAGCAGTGAACGATTCGGTTACTCGAGGCTTCAATTAAATATTTTCCATATTAACCGTGTCTCCTCTTAATTAATTTTATTGATATTTATTGATACTGATTTTATTTTTTATCGTACTTTTGTAATTTTTGGGGAGGAAGTAAGAACAGTTTTGTCGGTTTACTCCGTTTTCTTTTATCACTTGTATTTCTGTTTCCTCTCCTTCATTTCTATTTTTCATTATCATCTGTTCTATAATTATTCCATATTTTTCCCCTTTATTGTTGTTGTCACTTTTAAATATTTCCGCACCGCTCTGTAATTTTCCTGCTTTTTCCTTTACACTTTCTGGTGGCGAATATTGGTGTTCTCACTTCAGGATTTCCGTGGCGCCCTTTAATTTCCCAGAGTTTTCCCTTAATTTCCACACATGTTATTTCGTAGATCACTTGCACTTTATTTCCTGTATTGCATTCTCTCTCTCTCTCTCTCTCTCTCTCTCTCTCTCTCTCTCTCTCTCTCTCTCTCTCTCTCTCTCTCTCTCTCTCTCTCTCTCGTGTGTGTGTTTGTGTTGAAAGAAGCAATGAAAACACTTTTTCTTCTTCATACTCTTTTTGTCTCCCTCTTTCTCTTCCATCTTCGTCTTTTTCTTTTTCTCTTTGTTTTTCTCTGTCTTTTCCTTTCTCCATCTTTATTTTCTTGTTCTATTAGTCTTTCCTTTTTACTTCCACTTCCTTTCTCATTTTGTTTATTATCTTTCTCTCTCTCTCTCTCTCTCTCTCTCTCTCTCTCTCTCTCTCTCTCTCTCTCTCTCTCTCTCTCTCTCTCTCTCTCACCACAGCGCGTCGGTAAGGAAGTTAATGAAGATATAATAAGATACTTTTCTCCTCGCCCTTCCGTCAGTCTTGAGTCGCCGCCCCGCCTCCCTCATCACCTCTGTCCTCGCGGCCCCTGGGCACCGCTGTACTTCGTGGTAATTGTTGGCATTGCTTCTTGAGTGTAATTGTAGCAAATGACACCCTTGCTTTCATACCTTCAAGACCACCACCACCACCACCATCACCACCGATACTACTACTACTATTACTGCTGCTACTGCTACCACCACCGCCACTACCTCCTTTCTTATTTTCTTCTTCTTCCCCTTCCTCTTTGTCTTTGTATCTGTTTTCCTCCTCCTCCTCCTCTTCCTTTTCCTTCTCGTCGTCGTCCTCTTTCATCTTCTTTTCGTCCTCCTCTTCCTCCTCCTCTTCGTCATCGTCTTTTTCTTCCTGTCAGTTGTAGGTAGCAATTTTCTCTCTCTCTCTCTCTCTCTCTCTCTCTCTCTCTCTCTCTCTCTCTCTCTCTCTCTCTCTCTCTCTCTCTCTCTCTCTCTCTCTCTCTCTCTCTCTCTCTCTCTTTCTCTCTCTCTCTCTCCCCCCGTTTTGTAGAAATTGTTGGATTTTTCTACATTACTGGTTTTTCTTTTCTCCATTTCTTTATTCCCTTCATGTTGTTATCGTTGCGTTATTAATTTTTTTTATAATTCTCCATTTTTTTGTATTTAATTCTTCTATCACTACTCATTTCATCCCTTACGTCTCTAATCGGTTCTAGTTTTCCCTTTTCATCATCATTCATAATTTTTCATCTCTACGTATCTCTCATTCATTCATTCATTCATTCATTCATTCATCACAATTTTCCGCATTCATCTCGACTTAATCCTTTCCTTCCTACGTACGTATCTATTTATTGTCTTTTATTCTTTTATCCTTTTCCTCTCTTTTATTCTTCCTCTTGTTACTCTTCCTGCTTTTCTTATTTTTCTATCATTTCTCTCTTTTTATCCTTCCTTCTGGCACGTTTTGATATTCTTCTCTTCTTTCTCTCACGCTTCCAACCTTTCCCTTTTTCTTAATTATCCTTGCATCCTATCTTTCCTTCTCTCCTTTCGTACTTATATATTTTCTTTTCATTTATCCTTGTATGCTCTCCTTTTATCCTTTATTCTCTCCTTCCTATATATATTTCTTTTTATCCTTGTTTGCTATCTCTTAATCCATCCTCCCCGCGTATCTTCCCTACATTTACCTATCCTTTTCATCCTTCTCTCCTTTCCTTTTTTTTATTTTTGTATCTTTTTCCCCTCCCATTTATCCTGGTATCCTTTCTTACCCTTTCTTCTTTCCTGCGTACGTTTACGTATCGCTCTTTTATTCCAGTATCCTTTTCCTCTCTTTAATCCTAGTATCCTTTGTTATCCTTCCTTCTTTCTTACGTACATTTACATTTCCTTCTCTTTTATCCTTGTATCCCTCCCTCTTATTCTCCCTCCTGCCGCCACACGCACACACAAGTAAATTAACCTTCTTTCTTCTCTTTCTGTGTCTTTCCCTCCCTCCCTCCCTCCCTCCCTCCCTCGCCCCACCAGGAGCCGTCAGGAGGCAGAGGAGGAACCGCAGGACACAGGCAGGAGTCCTTACAACACACACACGCCCCTCGACAAATCCTTCACCTTTTCATCTGCTTCCGTTTCCTGCCGCTTTCATACTTGGGGGCTTCTCTTGTCCACTGGCCATTGTGTTCCGCTGGCTACCACGTGGATGGGCGGGGGTGGATGGGGGAGGGGTGAGGTTGGATGGGGAATGGATGGGGTATAGTGGGGAGGGTAGCAAGGAGTAGGGGTATAGGAAAGGCGAGGCAAAGGTAGGGAGGTTGGTAATAGGGTGCTAGGAATGGAGAGAGAAGTGGTAGGGGGGATAACGGTGCGTAAGAGAAGGGATACGGAAGCTAGAAGGAAGGATAGGGAGGATATAGGAAAGAGAAGAGAAAGGGGGAAAAAAGATAGGTAAGGATGTGCGAGAAAGGGAAGGAAACAATAAGGAGGAGGATGATTTACATGTATAAGACAATGAATAATAAAGAAGATAAAAGGGAGGATGACTGGGGAAGTTGAAGGAAAAAGAGAAAGGGAGGGAGTCTGAAGATAAAGGGAGAATATATAGAGTAAGAAAATCGGATATAGAAAGGAGAATATATGAATGGAGACGGGGAAAAAGCTGGTAGGGAGAACAAGGGAAGGAGAAAGGTCAGGGAGATAATGAAGGGAGGAAAGGAGAGTAAATGTAAAGGTAAGAATATACAGGGAGAAATAAGGAGGATGATAGGAAGTGTGGAGGTAAGAATGATAGGAAGGGAGGATAGGGGGGAAGGAAGCAGAGGGAGACTGGAGAGAGAGAGAGGCGTGAGGGAAGAGAGGAAGGTGTGGCTGAAGAGAGAGAGAGAGAGAGAGAGAGAGAGAGAGAAAGGAGGAAAGAAAAGAATTACGGAAAGAGAAGAATGAATGAACCTTGGAATGACTTGGGGAGCGAACAAATAACTGGTTCACTGGTTTAATGCTTCGTCGGTTCATGTTTGGATTCGAATCGGTTTAGTATCTTAGTTTATTTTTTGTATTTATGTGTTTATTTTATTTGTTTATGCATTTATCTGTTTATTGTAAGTTGAATGTGGTCAAAGGCACAAGGAAATTAAAAAAGAATAAACACTAAATACGCAATTTTCATTCCCCTTCAGAAAAAGAATAATTACAAGATACAAAATGGAAAAGTGAAAAAGAAAAAAAGTTGGCTAATTTTGATCCGGAAAAGTAAAAGAAACACATAAAAGCATAACAACCGGTATTATTTCTTGTATAGCTTTTTTTTCTTTTTAATCCCAAGATATAAAAGATGAAAAAAAAATCACAAAACGCGTAAAGGAACACAAGGACCGTAATTTCTTATATATCTAGTTAGTTTTTATTTGTATATATCTAGTTTTTTTTTATGTAGTTGTAGTGTTTGCTGACAGGTCCCGCAGTAGTTTTGGGAGACGTAATGCATCTTGCTTTGTATCCTTGGCCTGTCCATTCACTACTGTGGGATTAAAATACCCTAACGACACTTAGAAACTTAACCATTTCCTTCCCTATTCCAGACTGGTTACCCGCCATAGTCCCACTACGAAATAATATGAGGGCGGATTCCAGCCACATTCCAGGAGACAAATTCCAAGGGTTCCAGATTGACTATAGAAGCTGAAACAAACAAACAAACGAGAGAGAAAAACCAGCAGCTGCGGGCCCCCACCCCCCCACAGCCCCCGTACACGTCCAGCTGGGAGGAGTACAGGTGTTCTTTGGCTACAGTTTGCGCAGGTGAGTGTAGTCAGTGAATCTGGTAAACAACACACAGGTAGAATGATTAGTAGTTTCACCTGTGTGTGTGTGTGTCGGAGAGAGAGAGAGATAGAGAGAGGCGGCAAATTCCAAGATTCCAGATTGACTATAGAAACTAACAAAAAAAAAAAAAAAAAAAAAGATAAATAAGGAAAAGCGGTAGCGAGATGATAACCTGGCAACTACCGCCCACCGCCGCCTCACAGCCCCCCTACACGTCCAGCAGGGGGTGGAGGGGGTAGTACAGGTGTTCTTCGGCTACAGGTTGCACACGTGAGTGTAGCCGTAGCGAATCTCGTAAACAACACACAGATAGAATGATTAATAGTTTCACCTCTGCTGCCCCACCTGTGTGTGTGTGTGTGTGTGTGTGTGTGTGTGACGTAGACCGTATTTTTCCGCCTGTGTGATGTTAGTGATGGTGGTGGTGATAGTGATGATGAAGACGACTGTTTTCCTCGTGATATTTTTTTTTTTTTTTTACCTGTGTCTGATGATGATAGTTGTGATACAGCAGTGTTGTTGTTTTTTTATTTCATGCGTGTGTGATGATAATGCTGAAGTACACCTCTAATTTACCACCTGCATGTGTGATGATGATGGTAATGACAGTGTGGATACATATGTGCTTCTCTTTCCTTTGTGTGGTGATGGTGATGAAAGTGACGGTGTAGACCTGAGCTTATCCACCTGTGTGTGATAGTGATGATAGTGATATTGTGATTATTGTGACATTGTGACCTTTGTGATGATAGTGGTGGTGGTGATAATGTAGGTACACCGTTCTCCAGCTTTGATGCTAGTAATACAATTGTGTGTGGTGAATGATGATGGTGATGGTGATAATGTGGTCACACCTTTGTTTTCCCACTTGTAAATGATATTGATAAATGATGTTTTACTTTATTTGCATATTTTTGTCGAATGCATGTGTGTTTGTGTGCGTGTGTGTTGCTAGTCGTATCATTTTTCACATGTACTGTACTGTGGATAATACAAAAAATATCGATGGGTAGAGTGTCCGATGAATACCGTAAACATTCGGTCAGCTGCTGCTCTCACGCTGTTTAAGTTTCCTTCGTTCTGTACAATCTTAACGTTTCCCACACATTGTGCACCGATACCTTTCCACCCATAGTACGTACACCATTTATGAATGTAAACCCCCATCCACCTACCTAACCTACCTGAGAAAGAATGCCTGTATGTCTGTCTGTCTGTCTGTCTGTCCATCCATCCATCCATCTGTCTAATCCGTAGCAGTGACAGGTGTGCGGGCTGCAGGAACACGTCTAATTAAGGATCATGTGCACGTTTACCTGCGCTCGTCAAGGTGATTAGCGTCAGGCAGCATTCGTTACTCGTTAAGTACCCAGCGTGGCGTGGCGCTTAACGAGTCCTCGATAACATTGGCGTACCATCACTTTAGCGTATTAATACCCGCGGTGGTTTTAACTAGCATCTCAATTAGTCCTCATTACAGCAGCACACTCTTGCCTTCCTCTGGCGGCGAGTGAGTGAATTAACGCTTCCTTCCCCTTCAGGTTGGTGTTCATGCATGCTGCCCATTATATTCTCGTCTAATTAATCATCTTACATTGTTTAATTATTCATTCACTCAGTCATTGCACGTTCCTACGCCTTAGGGTTGGTTTTTACGCTTCCTTCTCGTTAGGTTCTCGCCTAATAGACAGTCTTGCAGCGCCGGGTGATCATTCAGTCATTATATTCAGTTTGATTTGCTGTAATTATTGTTTGTTTTTGTTGATAGACTTTGAAATAAGAGTAATTTGAGTAAAGGAAGAGGGCGAGGGGATGATTGAAGGAAGTTGAGGGAGATGAGGCGAAATAAAGGAGGGAGAAAAAAAGGAAGTGATGATATAAGGCTTTCAAGGTGAGGGGACTAATGAAGAAGGAAAGAAAAAAAGAGAAAAAGGAGAAAAAGTAAGATATCATGAAGTTGACGGGAAGACGAGGCGAAAGACAGGAAGAGAAGGAAAGTCAAGGAGAAGGAAAGGAGAAAAAGAAAGGTTAATTTGTCTTAATAATCATCTGAGAGGTGATGAAAAAAAACGCAAATGAAAGATAATTAGAGAAGGAAGCTTAGATTAGAAGGGTGAATGGAGGAAGAAGAGTGGGAAGGAAGGAACTTTAAAACATTTCATAAAAAAAATATTAAAAAAACTAGATAGATGATAAAAAGGAGTGAATGAGGGGAAGGATGAAAAGGAGTGTATGAAGAGAAGGGGGGAGGAAATGATAAGAGTGAATTTGAGAAAAGAAAGGAAGGAAGGAAGGAAGGAAAAGTTGTATAATAGATGATGGAAAAGAAAAAAAAGGAAGTAAAATGTAATAAATAAAAACCGTAAAAAAAATAAAGAAATACGATAAAGACAAGAATAAAAAGAAATGAGAAGGCTAAGAGAAGGCGGAGAGAGGAGGAGGAGAAAGAGAAAAAGGAGAGGGTGACAAGGAGAGATAAACAAATATCATAAATAAAACAATAAAAAAGGCGATGAAGAAAAGAATGAAAGAGGAGAGAGTAAGGGGAAGATGAAGAAGAGGAGGAGGAGGAGGAAAAATCGAAAAAAAAGAAAGATAAGCAAATAAAAATAAAACAATAGAAAGACGATGGAAACAAGAATGAAGCAATGAAAGAAGAAAGTGAGGGACAGGAAGAGGAAGCAAAATAAATACCTCAGAGACAAGAGAAATGCGATGAAAGGAAGAATGAAAGAGGAGAATGAGAGGAAGATGAGGCTGGAGGAGGAGAAAGAGGAGAAAGCAACCAAAATGTAACAAGATAAATACCATGAAAAAACGGATGCGATGAAGAGACTGAGAGGAGACCGAGAGACTGAGAAGAGACTGAGAGACACTGAGGGGAAGATGAGGGTAGAGGAGGAGGAGGAGGTGGTGCGGGTGGCGGCGCCGTGTCAGCGGGAGACAATCGTGGGCACTTTGGGGTTCACGGATCAGACAGAGAGTATTGATTCCACCCATATTTGTCACCCCCATGCCGGCCCGCTGACTGATAAGGGAACGACGCCTCTCTCTCTCTCTCTCTCTCTCTCTCTCTCTCTCTCTCTCTCTCTCTCTCTCTCTCTCTCGTCTACAATAACTTTTATTAGGTTTTCAAAATGGAGAAAGGTTACGATAAAAATTAAAACTAAAGCAAGTGGTTGGATTTCTCTCTCTGCATCTCGTCCAGCGGTTGCCTTGCTCACGCAGTCCCCGCCATAAATCCTGAGCCACTATCGCGGCATCGTGGCGGCGCGAGAAGCACTGCCATGCGTAATAAAGTAGTGGGGAACACCTGTGCTGGCGGCCAGGTGTGCGCTGCGAAACTGGCAGGGCGAAGCAACAACACTGCAAGGAAAAAAATATAGATATGAAAACGATGCAAAAAATATAAAGATGTGGGAAATAGTAGAGGAAATAAATAACAACGATGCAAAATAATAAATAGCGGATAATCATGGAAGGGTGATGCAGAGGACACAGTAAAACGATGGATAAAGAATGGAATGGGTGAAAAATGAAGCAACGATGCAGAAATATATGTTGTGGAGGAAAAGTACAGGAGAACGACAAAAAATATAACAGAACAATATAAATAATAGCGGAAAAAATGTACAGTGCACAAAAAAAAAACGGAGAAAAATATAGCAACGATCTAAAAAAAAAGAAAAAATCTTTACGCGATCTTTTTTTCTTTTTAGATTTATTTTTCTATAACACGAAAGGAAAAGGATTGAAAAATTTCTGCGCTATTTCAAATTTTATCCCTGTTGCTACTGCCTATTGTTCCCACCCCTATTTCTTTCCCCTATTCCCGTCATTCCAGCCATCCCACACACTCCACCCCTCTTTCCCCCACTTCCCTCCATCATCCCTTTCTTCTTTATTCTCATTAGAGTTGCCCTTTGTTTACTACTACTACTACTATTACTTCGTCTTTCTTCCCTTCTATATTTTTATCATTTTCTTCCTTCTTGTCATTCTCTTCTTCCTTCATTTATTTTTTCCTTCCTTATCGCCTGTTTGTTATTCTCTCCCTTGTAACTGTTCTCTTCCTTTCCCTTGTCATTTCCTCATCCTTACCCTTGTTATTCTTCTCATTCCTTCTTCGCGTCCCTCCGTCTTCTCGACATTCTTCTCTTCCTTATTCTTATTCCTTCCTATCATTCTCTCCTCTCTTCTCATCATTCTTAATACTTCTTATTCTCTTCCTTTCCTTCTTATAATTCTCCTCCCTTATCGTTCTTCTCCTAAACTTCATCCTCCTCTCTCTTATACTTCTAAGTTGTAATGAAGGATGTTGGAAGGGGGCTGGCAAGTTACACACAGACCCCCTCCCCAGGCGCTCCGCCTGGGGGAGGGGGTCTGTGTGTAATGGGGTTTTCTGACTAGCTATTGACAACCTGACAGACACAGAAGCTAGCAGGCTACACAGGTGCATCGTAAATAGCAACTAGAAAATGCGGTGTGGTTGTGTGGTGTCACCCTCCTCCTCCTCCTCCAGTCACAGGAAAGGTTAGACAAAAGATTCCCCTCCTACGGCCGTCACCACCAGCCCTGCGTCACCCTCCTCCTCCTCCTCTTCCTCCTCCTCTTCTTCCCTGTTCATTTCCCCCCCCAACTATCTATGTGGTAAGTTTGTTTCTCCTTTTTATCCTCTTTCTCATCTTTCTCCTTTTCCTCTTTTTCTGTTTTGTATTTCTTTCTTTTCTCTATATAACTGTCTTCTCTCCTTCTCGTCGTCGTCCTCCTCTCCTTCTTGCTCCGCCTTCTCTTCTTTCTCCTCCTCCTCCTCTGTACATTCCATTCCACATCAAGTGCTCCACAGTATATTCTCTACAATCCACATAGTATACTTCTATATCAATATTTTTTTTTTTCTATCATTTACTTCCTTCCTCCCTTGTATCTTAGCCATACACCTTAATACCTAACCTAACCAGACCTTACTATACCTAACCTTACCTTACCTGTACATCTCTCTAGCTTACCTTGACCTTACCTTACCTGTACATCTCTCTAGCTTACCTTGACCTTACCTTACCTAAACTTACCCTTACCTTCTCCTAAATATCTTATAACCTATACAAACTAGCACTTATTTCTTCTTTGCTTCTCTCTCTCTCTCTCTCTCTCTCTCTCTCTCTCTCTCTCTCTCTCTCTCTCTCTCTCTCTCTCTCTCTCTCTCTCTCTCTCTCTCTCTCTCTCTCTTTCATTACCTTTCCTTTCGTCACCCTCAGCTTCCCTCGTATCCTCCTCCACACTATTATCGACCTACCAGCACCTCCTCCTCCTCCTCCCTCAGCATTCCACGCGGCGCCTGGACGGGATGAGGCAGAGGTCTCTTAGTGATCCTGTAGGGAGAAGGAATTTACTTTATTGCTTCTTGCCCCACCCTGTAGTCTTGCAACTCTCTCTCTCTCTCTCTCTCTCTCTCTCTCTCTCTCTCTCTCTCTCTCTCTCTCTCTCTCTCTCTCTAGTATTTCCACTATTTAATTTCCTTACGATTGTGATGTTTGTTGTAATCTTCCTCCAGTTATTATATATATTTTTTTTTCTTTTTTTTGAGTTTAAGTTATTGAAATGTATACTTTTGTGAAGTGTGTGTGTGTGTGTGTGTGTGTGTGTGTGTGTGTGTGTGTGTGTGTGTGTGTGTGTGTGTGTGTGTAAGTGTAAAATCATCACATCACTAAAGAACAAGGAAGGCTAAGAAGAAACCGACTCCATTAGCGATGAATGAATTAAATAGACTCCGCAATCAGGTTGTTAGTGCCGAGTCAGTAGGGAGCTTTTAAAAGAAGATTCGACAAATTTATAGTTGAGAATTATAGGAGTAGGTACGCATGTCTTGTACAGGGAATGCCACATGTCAGTCGGATGGCTTCCTTTATACTGGACGGTAGATCAGGGAATGAGAAAAGCCGTAGAATGAAACTGGAAACCCTTTTATTTCCGCTTCTGCCCTTTCTGTCCCAAACACTCTCACTTCCAGATTGTTAGTGTGATTCAATGAGCTTTAATTTTAAGGTTAGACATATTTATGGATGACGACCGGTGGAAATAGGCCGATGAGGATGACAGGTGGAAATAAGTCGGTGTGTTTCATACAGGGACTGCCACGTGTCAACCTGGTGGCTTCTTGCAGCTTCCCTTTTTACATAGAACAGTGAATTAAGGGACGAGGAAAAAAAAAGAAAAAAAAAAGACGTAGAATGAAATGGGAAATCCTTTAATTTGTGCGTCACGTGTCGTCATTAGTGTGTTTTAAAAGAAGATTCGACAAATTTATGAACGAGGATGATAGGAGGGAGTAGATTGTGTTTTGTGTTCTTATAATGACAGTGAGTGAATCAAGGGACAAGATGGGTAGTTGATGAAACGAGAGACACTTTTATTTCTGCTTCAATATATTCCCTCCCAAACTCTTAACCTAATCTTACTCACAGACCAAGCATAACTAAACATCCTCTCCTAAATTCTTCACTAATCGTACTTGTAGACCCAACTAAATTAAACACATTCGCTCCAAAACTATTAGCTAATCTCTCGTCATTACCTAGCTTAACAAATCCAAAACCTCCCTCAACAGAACAAGAGCAACAATAAGAAACCCAGACACCAACCATTCCTAACATCCCTAACAACCCTAACAGCCTAACAGCCTCTCTTACCCAGCCACCGAGCCAGCCTCCTCCAACAGCTGTGGGTGAGTAATTAGGTTATCGGTCCACCCACCAACCACCCCCACCACCCCCTCCACCTGGCAGTAACTGGACCATTCTTCAGAGGCCGCATTAGTCAGTTGTCGGGACGGCGGGGCTGAGGGGAGCTGGGGGAACCTCACAAGGGGGGGTGTCCACTCCTGTTTCCGCTGCCCACGCCGGGGGTTACGCTCCCCGCCGCGCCGCCATATTGGAGCGTCAGGGATTCATCAGATACTCCACTAATTGAACCAGTCACTCCCTCCCACCGCCTCCTGCGTCCCTTTAGTGGTTCAGTGATCCGCTCGCCTGGCTTAGTGACATTAGTGGTTCAGATGCGCTTTCACTAGTCCAGCTATCAGACCTCCCTGGCTTTGCGGTTTTAGTGGTTTAGCGATTCGATTCTGCCTGACTTTGTGATGTTAGTGGCTTGGTAACCCGTCCTCCCCCTAGCACTTCCCCAACGCCACCTGTCCTTCACCAATCCATCTATCCATCGACTTGTCACTCATTCCTCCACCCAGTATCTCCCAGCGTCCTCCATCCAGTATCTTCCACCACAGATGTCTCTCCATCCACCTATGCTCTGCTCCCCTTCTTTCCACCCTCGCCAACACTCCACTTCCCTTCACCCTTGCCAGCTCTCCACCCCTCCCTACATCCCACCAGTCCAAAGCCCGATAGCCCCCTCTCTCCAAAACCATCACCCCTCACCCCCACCAGTTCGTCACCCCGTAGCGCCTCTCTCCACACCAGCCCTCCACTCTCCCTCCACCCCCGCCAGAGCAGTAGTGGAAGCAATACCTCCTCAGCGTCTTGGCCAATACCTCGCCCCGCCCTCATCCTTCAGGAAAACAGGAAATGCCACAGCGAAGACCCCTCCCACCAAGCACGACTCTCCCTCTCCTCCCTCCCCCCTCCCATCCCCCACGCCCCCCCGCACGCCCTTCATCACGGGGCATATTACGGAGAAGGATGCCTCGTTACTCACTACCTGGGAGAGAGAGAGAGAGAGAGAGAGAGAGAGAGAGAGAGAGAGAGAGAGAGAGAGAGAGAGAGAGAGAGAGAGATTCACTGCTTCGGTAAGGATTCGTAAGCGAGTCGAAGCTTCATCTCTGTTTCACACCCAAGATGTTCGTGGAAGAGGAGAAGGAAGAGGTTGAAAAGAGGAATAAGAGGAATGTAGAGAAAGAGGAATGAGAGATTGGAAGTAGAAACGGATATGAGAAGAGGAGGAAAGAGAATAATGAAAAGATAATGGAGGAAAAAGAATGAGCAATGTAAGAGGAAAAGAAACTGGGGACTGAAGAAAAAGAATGAATTGAATTGAGAAATAAAAAAAAATGGAGAGAAAGAATGAGAGAAGTGGAAGCAAAGAAATCAAGAATGGGGAGATGGAAGAAACAAACAGTAGGAGAGACGAAAAGAGAGACGAAAAAAAACAGATTGAGAAGTAAAAAGAAAACTGTGCATCTCTCTCTCTCTCTCTCTCTCTCTCTCTCTCTCTCTCTCTCTCTCTCTCTCTCTCTCTCTCTCACAACCGATTTTCCCCCGCATTAGGTCCGCCCAGTGTCTATCAAAGGGCAGCACTTCATAAACAGAATATCAAAGCCTCGTTGACTCCCTTTCCCCTCTTCTCCTCTCATTCCCCTTCCCAACCCTCCTCTCCCTTCTCCCATTCATTCCTCCTCTCCCTTTAGTCACTCGCCGCACACCAGCGCCCTCAAACATTGTCCTCTCTCTCTCTCTCTCTCTCTCTCTCTCTCTCTCTCTCTCTCTCTCTCTCTCTCTCAGCAAGGTATTTTCCCTTTACATAAAATTTTAAACTAAATTGAACTAAATATAATCCATAAGAGAAGAAAAAACGATAAACACACACACACACACACACACACACACACACACACACACACACACACACACACACACACACACACACACACACACACACACACGTTGTTGTTGATGTGTCAGCGTTTCCCCCTCGCGCTATTTCCCGCAATGTAACGTCACACAAAGGCAGTTTTATCGATCACTCTCACTAAGATTCAATGACGCGAAGCTAAGAGAAAACGGAGGGAGGGGCGAGGCGAGAACCGGAAGAGGGCAACCCAGGGAGGAAGAGGAAGAGGAGGGAAAACAGAAGATAGTAGAGTATGGGAATGAGGAGAAAGAAGAAAGAATAGTAATTATGGAAAAGTAGAAGGGGAGGAATGAGAAGAAAGAGGAGGGAAAATAAAGTAATATGAAGAGAAGAATGAGGAGGGAAAAATAGAAGGTAGTAAAGAAGGGGGAATGAAAAGAAAGAGGGAAAATAGTAATACGGAAGGGGAGGAAAAAAAATAAAAAGATATTAAAGAAATGAATGAGAAGAGAAAAAGAGGAGAAAAAAATAAAGAAATGAATGAGAAGAGAAAAAGTGCTATGGAAAAGGAAGAGGAGGAGGAGGAGAAAGAAATGTTAAAGGAGAGAATGAGGAGAAAAGTGCTATGGAAAAGGAGGAAGAGAAAAATTCTTACAAAGGTGGAAATGAGGAAAAAAAATTTAAAAAAGGATAATTTTGAAGAGTAGAGGAAACAGTCAAGGGGCGGACAGGAAAAAAAAAAAAAAACGGAAAAGAAGGCAAAATGGATTGAAGGAGAGGAAGAGAAGTTGATGAAAGACAAAATCACTCCGGAAGACAAAGATTTAGATGAACGGACCAACAGAGAGTAGGACAGCTCGAATGCATCAATCTAGAGACAGACAGACAGACAGAGACATAACAAAAAAAAATACAGAACAAAGACCGAACAAGAAGTCACGAAACAAACACACGGACTAGACGAGACCTCAAAAAAAAATCACAACACACACACACACACACACACACACACACACACACAGAATGAGAAAGAGAGAACGAAGACAACAACGCACGGAATATAAAACTACATATCAGCAAAACACAACCCATTAACAGACAAACATGTAAAACACAACGAGATCGACCCAATACAAAAACAGGAGTGGAACCAAACGAGACACGAGGTCACCCCAACCCAACCCAACCCAAACACAACAAGACCCACCCAAACACAGACAGAACAAGGCTAACAGGGGTCAGTCACACGCCCCCACACACTCCCAGCACGCCCCCGGAAGCCCCGCGCGGCCCGACTTGTGGGTACTGGTGTGAAAGCTCTTGGGAGGGTCCCGGTAATGGCCGACCGGGAGAATTACTACATCAACACCGGAATGAGCGTGAAGAGAGGGAAGAGAGGGGGGAGGAGAGCGCAGCAGAAGAAAGGAAGAGGGAAGGAAAGGAAAGGGATAAGGAGGGGAAGAAAAGGAGTAGAGAGGAAAGGGAAGGGATAGGAAGAGGGAAAAAATGAGGTAAAGAAAGGAAAGGAGAGGAAAAGAAAGAGGAAAGGAGAGAAGAGGAGAGGGAGGGAGAGAGAGAGAAGGAGAGGAAGAAGAAAGGAAAGGGGAGAGGAAACAGAGAGGGAAAAAGAGTACAATAAGAGGGAAGCAGGAGAGGGAGTGGTAAGAGGAGGAAGAGGAAAGGGAGGGGATAGGAAAGGAAAATAAAAAAAGGGATAGGGAGAGGGAAAAAGAGAGAATAGAGGAAGGGAGGGAGTAAGGGGAGAGTTGAGAGGAAGAGGTTGAAGATGAAAGGATGAGGATAATAACAGCAGGAGGGAAGCAAAGGAAGAGTAAAGGAGAGTAAATTGGAAAAGAGAGAGAGAGAGAGAGAGAGAGAGAGAGAGAGAGAGAGAGAGAGAGAGAGAGAGAGAGAGAGAGAGAGAGAGACTGGAATGATGCCAAAATAAAGGAAACAAGAAGTGATCACTGTTTTAGCCAAAATGCAGAGAGAGAGAGAGAGAGAGAGAGAGAGAGAGAGAGAGAGAGGTGGGGGAAGGGCTGGGGGAAGCTTTCTCTCTCTCTCTCTCTCTCTCTCTCTCTCTCTCTCTCTCTCTCTCTCTCTCTCTCTCTCACATTTATATTCTTCTCTTGCCTCCCTCCTCCTGCTCCTCCTCCTCCTCCTCCTCCTCCTCCTCTCTCATCCCGTAGCCTGACCTGCCATCTTCTCTTTGCCCGCCCGCCTTCCTTTCTCTTCATCCCTCTCTTTATATTTCCCTCAGCTTCCTTTTATCCTTCCTTTCCTTGTTCTCCTCTTCTTACTCTTTCTACCTTTATTCTTTTCATTTCCATTTTTCCTTCCACGTTGCTAGTTTCCCTGTTTTTTTTAATTTTCCCTTTCTAAGTTTTCGCTTTTGTTCTCCTTTCTTTCGTCCTTCCTTTGTTCTCCATTCCTTATTTCTCCCCTGTCACCTTCCACTCTTCCCTTTTAACCTCTTCCCTTAACCACAGTCTTCCTCCTCCTCCTCCTCCTCCTCCTCCTCCTCCTCCTCCTGTCTTACCCTTCGTAACCTTCTCTTCTCTTCGTCGCTCAAAGTCCTCCTCCTCCTCCTCCTCTTCCTATGTCTTTCTCCACCTCTTCCTCTTCTTCCCATATCATCCTCCCCTTCCCATGTCCTCCTCCTCCTCTTTCTACTCACTCC
Source organism: Scylla paramamosain (assembly GCF_035594125.1). NCBI lineage: Eukaryota > Metazoa > Arthropoda > Malacostraca > Decapoda > Portunidae > Scylla > Scylla paramamosain. The sequence goes on from NC_087184.1 coordinate 13,061,215, forward strand.
TCTCAAGCTCTTCCTTTCTACCTTCCTCCTCCTCCTCCTCTTTTCATTCTTCAAACTTTCCACCAACCCCCAAACTTATTCTATCCCCTCCTCCCCTACCTCCCCCCCCCTCCTCCTGTTCCTCCTGACAAATGGACTCGCTCTCTCGTCACGGTGTCTGCCGCGAAATGGAACAATGGTGTTGATATTGCGCCCACGTGGCCCCGCTGTTGACGCCGCGCAGGCCACACCACTCCTGAGTCACCGGGGGGGGCTGGCCTTCTTGGTGTTGTGGTGGGGAGGGAAGGAGAAGGGAAGGGGAAGGAGGAGACGGAGGGGAAAAGGGTAAGGGGGATTGGAAAGGGGAGGGGAAGGAGAACAGGAAGAAGAAGGGGGAAGGGGGCTGAGAAAGGAGAGATGGAAGAAGGAGAAACGAAGGGGAAAGGGAGAAAATGGGAAAGGAGGAGAAATGAAGGGGAAAGTGGAGGAGGAGAAGCAGAAGAGGAAGGAAAAGGGAAGAGGAAAAGGTAGGGGAAGGAAGGTAAGGGGAGGGGGGAAGGTTGGTGGGTGTATTATAGGGACCATATTCTGAACCACTTCCGCGCCACATCTCCACTACTTTCAAAAGACTCTGGTTGAAGTTCCACGTGTATTGAAGGGCGTGTTGAGGGTTCTAGTGGCAGAGTAGCATAATTTCTACATACTGACAAACTTGAGAGTAAGACTGATCATCTCTGGCCTCTGAAAACAGTCCTAGTGAGAGCAAAGGGTTTCAGAACACATACCAGTCTTGAGACTCTAGTGGGCTTTTTTTATTGTGGCTTTTTTTTTTATTATTCAGTGTTTTTTTTTATTTTGGGCTTTTTATTACTCAGTGGTCTTTTTTATTCAGTGGGTTTTTTTTTATTATTCAGTGTTTTTTTTCAATTTTTTCAGTGGGCTTTTTTTTATTCAGTAGCTTTTTTTTTATTATTGTTTTTTTTTTATTTTGGGCTTTTTATTACTCAGTGGTCTTTTTTATTCAGTGGGTTTTTTTTTATTATTCAGTGTTTTTTTTCAATTTTTCAGTGGGCTTTTTTTATTCAGTAGCTTTTTTTTATTATTCTTTTTTTTTATTTTGGGCTTTTTTTATTACTCAGGTCTTTTTTATTCAGTTTTTTTTATTATTCAGTGTTTTTTTCAATTTTTCAGTGGGCTTTTTTTTATTCAGTAGCTTTTTTTTTAATTAGTGGGCTTTTTTTTATTATTGTGGCTTTTTTTATTATTCAGTAGCTTTTTTTTATTATTCAGTGGGCTTTTTTAATTGGATTTTTGTTGTCCTTGGCCAGTGTCCCTCCTACATAAAAAAAAAAGTGAAACAATCTTTTTTAAGGGTGTTTTTATAATTCTAGTGACAGATTAGCTTAGTTTCTACACTATGAGAAGAAGAAACGCTCTTGAGGACCAGGATAGTCATGTCTGTGGCCTCTGAAAATAGTCGTAGTGAGAGAGCAAAGGGTTTCTGAGTAAGTGACTGCGCCATTCTGGTTCTACGGGGAGGAGGAGGAGGGAAGGGAAGAAATGTATGGAGGAGGAGGGAGAGAGGTAGGGAAATGAGAGAAGGGGAGTGGGTTGGGGAAGGATAGTGTATGTTTGTAGCTTATAAATTATGTATATGTCTTTTTGTGATAAGTGAAATATCTCTATCTGTTTTATCTATCTTTATCTCAGTCTACTTATCTAGCTATGCAGGGTTAGGGGTGGAGGAGAAGAGAGTACGTGTGTGTGTGTGTGTGTTGCGAATGTTGCGTGTGTGGACGTGACTAGCTGAAAAATCGTGTGTGTGTATGTGTGTGTGTGTGTGTGTGTGTTGTGAATGCTGCGTGCGTGGACGTGACTAGCTGAAAAATGTGTGTGTGTGTGTGTGTGTTGTGAATGCTGCATGCGTGGACGTGACTAGCTGAAAAATCGTGTGTGTGTGTGTGTGTGTGTGTGTGTGTGTGTGTGTGTGTGTGTGTGTGTACCTGTCCACATATTTATATATAAATAAGTTTTTTTTCTCTTCTTTTGCCAACCTGTCTGCATACAATAAATAACATTGTTGCTTCTTCTTCCTCTTTTTTTTTTTTCTCTCTCTCCTTCTCCCTCTACTTCTTCTTGTTCTTTTCCTACTACTACTACTACTACTACTACTACTACTACTACTACTACATCATCATCTACTTGTACTTTATATTCCCGAGTTTTTGAGTAAAGGCAACAAAGAGAGAGAGAGAGAGAGAGAGGAGAGAGAGAGAGAGAGAGAGAGAGAGAGAGAGAGAGAGAGAGAGAGAGAGAGAGAGAGAGAGAGAGGAAATGGTACAAGAAGGCGATTATTGACGCTAGTGTGAAGAGTGTATGGATATTTATCATTGGCAGGGAGGGGAGAGAGAAAGTTCCGTCTCATTGACTGGCGCGGCGCTGCACAATACCTACTAATGCTGGAACAGGGAAGGGAAGGGATGGGAAGGGTGCTGGGAGGCTGGGAAAGGAAGGGAAAGATGAGCGAAGGGAAGGAATGGGGTAGAGGGAATGGTTAGGGAAAGAAAGGGATGGGATGCTAGGTTGGAAAAGGAAGGAAAGAGGGAACAGAGGAGTGAAGTAAAGGGAAGGGAAAGGTATGGTGTTAAGAAGCTGGGAAGAGATGAGTAGGGAGGAAGGAAAGAGAAGGGAAGGGAGGAGGAAGGGGAATGAAGGGAGCAATAGGGTAAAGAACAGTACTAAGTGCCTGAAAAAAGGAAGGGGAAGGGAAGGGAGGGGAAAATGCTAAGAAGTTGGGAAAGGAAGGGAAAAAAAGAATGAAGGGAAGGGAAGGGAATATGCTGTGAAGCTAGAAAAAGAAGGGGAAGGAGTAGTAGAGAAAGGAAGCATAGGGTGGGGACGGTGCAAGGAGTTGGTGGGGAGGAAGGGGAAGGAAAGGGCAGAGATGATTGGGGCTTGCTAGAGGCTGGAAGGGAAGGGAAGAGAGTGACGGGAGGATGGGAAGAGAAGAGATGGGAGGAAGAAAAAAAAGGATAGCTAATAAAGAAGGCTGAACGAGAGAGAGAGAGAGAGAGAGAGAGAGAGAGAGAGAGAGAGAGAGAGAGAGAGAGAGAGAGAGAGAGAGAGAGAGAGAGAGAGAAATCGGTAAATACAAAGAGATCATGTGCAGTGATAAACGAAAACAGCACAGCAAGTGGCGTCCCAACACACACACACACACACACACACACACACACACACACGAAAAACAAATCGCAAAAAAGGAGCAAAGCATAATAAAACACCTCCTCCTCCTCCTCCTCCTCCTCCTCCTCCTCCTCCTCCTTTTCCCAGGGTATTGGTGATTAGATTAACAAGACAACAAACCCAGAACGCCAGTTAGGGGCAGGCAGTGGTGATGGTAGTGATAGTGGTGATGGGTGGTGCGGTGATGGATGGGCCGTCAGGGGGTGGGTGATGGGCCGGGAGGAAGGGGGATGGGCTGTCAGGGGGATCATCAGGGGGGCGCGTCTCTCCCCTCCGAAGGGCGAGTGATGTTTCTTAATGAGCTTAGGAACATAATTCAATTGACACGATCAATATGGGAAACCAATCGTTCCCTGAGGCGCCATTACCGGTTTGTTGAGTGGTCGTGTCGTTCCTCCTCCTCCTCCTCTTTCTCCTGAGATTCAGTGTTCTTTATTTCTATTCCTCTTTTTTTTTTTTTTTCCTGAGTTTCAGTGTTTTCTTTTTTCTATTCCTCTATTTTTTCCTCTTCCTCCTCCTGTGTCTCATTGCTTTTTTTTTCCTTTTTTTTCATTTCTTATTTTTTTCTATTTTTCTTTCCCTATTCCTTTTTTCTCTCCTCCTCCTGTTCTTGATTTTTTTCCGTTGCTCTTTTTATCCTTTTATTTCTCCTTTTTTCTTCTTTTATTTCTCCTTATTTCTCTTCCTATTTCTTTTTCTCCTTTGTTTTTTTTTATCACCCCTATTCCCTTTCCTTCTTACCTTTCTCCTTTTCCCTCTTTTTCTACCTCTTCTTTCCTCCTCCTCCTGTCTTCTGTTGCTACTACTTTATTCTCTTGCATTCCTTTTACTTGTTTCTTTCTATTCCTCTTCGTTTTCTTTTATTTTTCCTGTTCAGCCTTTCCTATTCCCCATTTCCCTTTTTCTGCTGATTTTCATTATCCTTTCCTGCTTCTCTTCCTCCTCTTTGTTTTGGAGAGAGAGAGAGAGAGAGGAGAGAGAGAGAGAGAGAGAGAGAGAGAGAGAGAGAGAGAGAGAGAGAGAGAGAGAGAGAGAGAATCATGAACGTGTTGTTTTTGTTGCCATTTTTCTCTATCATTTTCTTCCCTCCGCCAGTAACACGTGTGCATTATTTTCTACATGCATGTTTATGATTCTCTCTCTCTCTCTCTCTCTCTCTCTCTCTCTCTCTCTCTCTCTCTCTCTCTCTCTCTCTCTCATTTATGCTTTTTTTCCAAATGTTTTTCTCCTTTTCATCTTTCGTCTTTTTTTTTTTCTTATTATTTTTATTATAGTTTTTTTTTTGCTTATTATTCTTTTTCCTCACTCATATGTCCCCACTCTCGTTTTTCTTTTTTTTCTCCCTCACGGACTCTCCTTTTTCAGTTATTTTTCTCCTTTCATCTCTATTTCCCGTCTTTTTTTTACTACGCCCTTCATTACTGTCCTCTCCTCTCCTCATCTTTCCCCTCTACTCTCTCCTCAGTGTTTTTCTCTTCTCTCGACTCTTTTTCAGCCATTCCCTATTTACTCCTCTCCTCTTCCTCTCTCATTCATGCCCCTACTACTCTCCTCTCCTCTCCTTTCTCCATCTTTTCCCTCTACTCTACTCCTCATCCTTTTTCTCTCTCTCGTCTCTTCATCCGTTCCTTATCAACTCTCCTCTCCTCTTCCACCCTCACACTCATCTCTCTCTCTCTCTCTCTCTCTACTCTCGCATCACATCTCGCCATTCCCTATTACTCTTCTCTCCTCTTCCTCCATCACTCTCATATCTCCACTACACACACTACTTCCATATCCCCACTACACACTACTTTTTTCTCTCCACTCCTCTCCTCTCGCAGCTCATCTGGGCCCCATCTCCCTCCCTTTGGCTGGGGTAATCAATGCAAATCGACGGTGTGGGCTGATTTATCATCATTTAACGCGGGCGATCACGACGAGAATTTAATAAAAGGGTATTGAGGATAAGCCAGTGAGCCTCAGACTGTCGCGGAGGCCCCTGGGTTGCCTGCCGCCGCTGCCTCGGACTGAGCGACGAGCGACGGCCTGACGAGGGAAGGGGAGGAGGATGGAAGGATGGTAGGGAGAGAAGGGAGGATAAGAGGGATGGAGGATGGGAGGGGAGGGGATGAGAATGGAATGGAGAGGAGTTAGAGGGGAGGGAGAGGTGGATGGAAGGGAGGTAGAGAAGGATGGAAGAGAATGGAAAGAAGGGAGAAAAAGGGTGAAAAAAGAGAATACGAAGGAGGGAGGGAGGAGGATGGAAAAGATAATGTAAAAAAGGGAGGGAGAGGAGGATGAAAAAGGCAGTGAACGAGGACGGAAAGGAGAGAGAGAGAGAGAGAGAGAGAGAGAGAGAGAGAATTTTATGTATCGTTAACTTATGAAACACGGAAACACACACACACACACACACACACACACACACGCACACGCACACACACACTTGTCCCGGCAGTGATTTCATTAGGGTTGGTTTATTAACTTTTCATGAGGTGAGCTGAGGCCATTACTTCCTTCCCCCTCCTGTCCCCATAACTGTTGACACTGGGAAGGGGAGCTGGGGGAGGGATGAGGAGGGAGTAAGGGGTAAGAGTATAGCCAGTTAAGGGAGAAAGGAAGGGTGGCTAGGGGAGAGGGATTACTGTAAGGGTGACTGTGAGAAGGAAGGGACGGCAGGGAGTGTGGATATTGGTTTAAGAGAAAATGGGACACGTGTTGTTGTGTTTGGGTACAGAATGAGTGTCTGACAATCATATTCTGAAACACTGCGCCACACCTTCACTACATTCAAAAGACTCTAGATGAAGTTACACACTGGTTCTTGAATGTTTTTAATGGTTTCTAGTGACAGATTAACAAGATTTTTATTATTAACTACATTCAAAAGACTCTAAATAAAGTTACATACCGGTTTTTAAGTGTTTTAATGGTTTCTAGTGACGGATTAACAAGATTTTTTTATTATTAACAGGGAAAACAGTCTTGAGAACCTGGCTAACCATCTTTGTGGCCTTTGAAAATAGTCGTGGTGAGAGAGCAAAGCGTTTGTGAATACTGGTCATAGTCACAACACTTTAATACAGACGCAACACGATGGGGAGTGTTATGAAAGCACCTGGGAATGTTATGAAAGGCGAAGAATGTTTAAAGTGACCAGATTTCATTTCGAAGATCTTAACAATGAAGAACTTTTGTGTTTGATGCAACTGTTCACTTAAATCGTCACTGTTGCTTCTTTCTTCGTCCTATCTCGTCCCATTCCTTTCTATCTCACCCCCTTCCTTCCCATCCAGTCCTTACCCTGTCCAGCCCTGTCCCATTCCATCCTTTCCTATCCCTTCCCTTTCCTTCCCAGTTTCATCCCATCCCATCCTCTCCCTTCCCCCTCCCTGTCCATTCCTTCCGAGTCCCGTTCCTTCCCCTCCCTGTTCAGCCCTGTCGCATCCCATCCCGTTACTTCCCTACTCTTCCCAGTCCTGTCTCAGCCCTTCTCTCTCTGCCCCTCCCTTCCCCATCCCTTTGCATCCCGCCTTATCCCTCCCAGCCCCGTCTCTCCCCGTCCCGCCCCTCCCTCCCTCCCATCCCGCCTCCCTCATCTCGTCAGCCTAAATCTCGGTAAACACATTTGCCTTCCTCGCAACTTGATTAAATATATTGATGACGATATTAATGTTTTCCCCTCTCTCATCCCTCACTCCCTTTGTCCCTCCTCCTCCTCCTCCTGCTCCTCCTTTGCCCCCATCATCGGTCACCACGTCATCAGCTTTGGTTAATTTTACGAGATTTACTCCGTCTGACTCTCCCCCCTGGTGTGTGTGTGTGTGTGTGTGTGTGTGTGTGTACTGAAACGAATGCATGTTTATTCATTTATTTATCTTTATTTATTTATTTTATTTATTTTTTATTGATTTTAATTAATTTATTCATTTATTTACTTATTTTATTTTTATTTATTTTTTTTCGTGTGTTTGTGTGCGTGTGTTTGTTTGTGTGCGTGTGCGCTCGTAAAATACATATACCATTCTATGTCCATTGAAGTCACGTTTGAAAAGAATAATGATAATGAAAATATAATATATGATAATCATCATCATCATCATTAAAGAGTTAATTTTCCTTACTTTCTTTTTTTAGGCACTAACTTTAATCAGCCTATTTTACTTGTCTGTTTTATTCATTTTACAAACTTTTTCCCTAATCTGTTTTATTCATTTTACAAACTTTTTCCCAAATTTTTTTATATACTTTTTAACTGACTTGGCCAATTTTAAAAACTTTCTCCTTTTTCTATTTTTTTTTTTTTTTTTTTACGTGCTGCGATTCAATGTATTTTATTACCCAACATATTTATACTTACACACTCACTCTTACTTCATACTTTATGCAGATAGAAGTAAGAGTTCCTGAGGCAGAGAAATGATAGCTGTGCACTTAAAATTTGTCGTTTTATCAGATTTTCTTTTATCTACACTATTTATCAGTATCAACAAGTAATGTCTCTTCATTCACCTCATTGCAGATCGAAGTAAAATTAATATCGGGGCAATTTGTTTTTTTTTTGTGTATGTATCAACAAACAATGTCACTACGTTCACTTTGTATGCAGATTATTCTTTTTTTATGTATTCTTTTTATATCAAGTCTCTACGTTCACTTTGCATGCAGATTGTAACAAGATTATCGCCGCCAGAACTGTATCATCTGTTTTTTTATACATTTTATCTGTACTATTTCTTTATATTAACTACCAATCGGCCTCTTCATTCACTTCCCAGGCAGATCTGAGTCAAAATTCATCTCCGGGCAGCGGGAGGCGCGGGGTCAGATGTGTGCTGGTTCAGAGGTAGCGGGGCGGGACGCGCGCTGCATCATAGAGAAGACAGCACAGCCACTCGTCTTAATATTAGGAACCTCTAAGGCCCTTGTCGATTCCGCGCTGCTTATTGTCCACTGACCTTTAAATATCATGTGTCGCTTCTAAAGGCAAGACCCGCGTGTGTGTTTGTGTGCTGGAGTGTAGCAACAGTGTGCTTCGTGTGTGTTCTGGTTTTGTTGACTTTTAATATTTTTTTATATTTACGATTTCTTTGATATTTAGCAGGGGATATTGTTTGCATGGAGACAGAAACGGAGAATGTAAGGTTTAATTTGTCATAATTTCCAAGCTACAGAACTATTTAGCTAGCACGGAAATTAAGAAGAAAAAAATTATAGATGCTTCTGGGAAATATCTGGTTATGAGAATTATCTGGTAGTGAAAGGCTCCGTTACATGTTTGGGGGACAGTATAAGCCTGGAAGATGAAAATGCAAATGTACTTTTTACTTTAGTTCGTCAGGACAGAAGCACCAGAGGGAGCGTGGAAGAATGAGAGAGAGGAGTCACACATGAGAACAAGGATAGTTTTTCTTGGTACCCTAACTCGAGTCACTTTATTGGCGTCACGAAGCCTAATTTTTCTTTTTTTTTTTTTTTTTTGCGTCACTATCATTTAGCACTACTTCTATGATTTATTTATTACTATTTTCTTTTGCTTTCTTGTCATTCATTTGCGCATTTATTTATTTACTTTTTTTTCTGCGTTACTAAGCGTCATTTCGCCCCACTTTCTGCATCATTTCCTGGCGTCAATTTGGGGCATCATTACAGCAGGCGGGTAGGTAGGTGAAGTGGGTACCAGGTGAGTGAGTGACCAGCTCAGCAATGGGAGACGAGTGAGGTGCGAGACAGCAAGATGGAGGGAGGGATAGAAGGGATGTCAGCGTGTGGAAGAACGTGGGTGGTGCATGGGTAGTAAGGCGTGAGGGTGGGTGGAAGGTGCCGTGAGTGGGTATTAGAGATTACAACCCTATTATCCTTGGGTAGTGGGTGGATGAGGCAGCGTGGGTGGAAACGTAAGGTGGGAGGGTGATGGGCCGGTAATGGGTAGGTGCGCTAGGGGGGAAGGCCCATCACGCCCGTCACTCGTCGCCCTAAACACCCTCAAGACGTGATTCATGGGTGCTTATGAATTGCTGATCAAGAATGTGAAGGAAAATGGTCTCGTAATCTCTCTCTCTCTCTCTCTCTCTCTCTCTCTCTCTCTCTCTCTCTCTCTCTCTCTCTCTCTCTCTCTCTCTCTCTCTCTCTACACCACTGTCCTGTTGTTAGTATTTATTTCCTTGATTCCGCCACTTTTTCTACTTATCTCAATCCTAAATACTTTCTCTAAATCCTTCCCTCATCCTTACTTTCATCCTTTATTCTCTTCTTATTCTTCCATCATCCTCTCCTCTTCTCTCTCACCGTCTATGCCATCCTTTTTTCTCTTTCCTTGCCTTTACTTCTTTCTTATCCACACTATTTCTTCCTCATCTTCCCTCTCGAATCTCTTCCCTTTTACTCCTTCCTTATATTCTCCTTCGCTCCTCCTCTTCTTTCCTCCTTCCTCTTCTCCCTCCCTTCTTTCCCTTTACTCCTTTCTTCTGTCCTTCCCTTCTCAGCCTCTCCCCCCCCCTCCCTGAACACTGCGGGGAACCACCACCACTTAATTACTCCAATAACTCTCTTCTCCATAAATAAAAGCGCAGCGGCTGACCAACACAGCCTCCAGCGTTCAGCATTCTGAGTTTCCACGCATTCTTCCCCACTAAATCGAAAATAACATTAAGGTATATATTAAAGAGAGAGAGGATGTTTATTTTTGTCCTCTTCCGTCAGATTTGTTAATATTTACTTTATTTTCCATCTTGGGTAATACTGGAATAGTTATTTAAAAAGTGTGGTTCAGATTTTTTTATCTATATTTACTTATTTATTTTTGTAAGTGAAATGAAAAAGACGGTGTTTCTTTTCCTTCAGGTTGGAACTCGCCGTGATGTGTGTGTGAAGATAGACACACAGATAGATAACAGACACAGACACAGGCACACAACACAAACAAACAAACAAACAGACACGCAATACAGACAGACCGAAACGTACATACAACATACACAGAAAAAAAAGACAAGAAATAGACAAATAGACATAAGACACACACAGATGGACAGGCTTAAGAAACAGACACAAAACACACACAGATGGACAGAGCTGAAGAAAGTGAGTAAATCAAGTCTAGGTCTAATAACTGTGGTTTCTTGTCAGCTACGGAGAATGAAGTAAGTCTTGTACGAATTTTACTCTGATAAAACTTTCAGGAACCAAATTTGCAGAAGACCGTTTCAAAGATCTCTCAGTAAAGGTGGTGGCATATTCAGTGAGGCTTTAAAATGCATGTACGTAGATTATTCATGCGGTAGAAGGAAGAAAAAATAAAAGCCTAGTAAAAATTGCTAAAAAGGGCAGGAAGTTCTCTCAGGTTTGGTCAGAGGCAGTTCAGTACTTAAGACAGGTGTAATGGGTGTTCAACAGACGGACAGATTAAACAGGTAATAGGTGTATGCAAGAGTCGAAAAATGCTGGGACGAAATTGCTAAAATAAAAAAAAAAAAAAAGTGGGGGTGGCCCGGGTTGTACTGGTTAGTGTGGTAAAATAAGTTGTAGTTAAATGATTAGATAGGTGTAATAATAGGTGTGCAAGAGACGGACACACATTATCGCAGAACACAGCCTCCACTCGCGTTCTGAAATTAGTGATATCATTAATTTTCACTTCAAAATAGTTTTCTAACCGTTACAAAGACACTCGACAGACACAATAAGCTGGACGTGTAAGCTTCTTACCCACACAAGCCATCTGTCGTTGCCATGACGACCGCTGCACCACATTCTCTCTCTCTCTCTCTCTCTCTCTCTCTCTCTCTCTCTCTCTCCTACTACTACTACTATTTTTCCTCCTACTACTGTTCTTAGTCACCATACACCGACATACGAATGGCTGTTAAGAAGGAAATTTATATTCGGTTGCCAGTATTGTACTAATTATTATTATTCTTTTTTTTTTTTTACTTCAGTATGAAATCACCAACTTCTTATTTTCAGGTGCTTGGTGTTTGTTATCTGGTGAAAACATCTACATTGCCTACAACAACGACCACTACTGTACTGCACTCCCGAGACAACTGCTGCCACTCCCTGAGACTTTTACTACTGCCGCTGCCACTCACTACACCTCCTGAGACCTAACCTCTACCGTTGCCACCACCACCACTACTACTACGTGCCCAAGTTAATAAATACTACGGTCTCTACACCACCTGAGACACCACTACTGCCATCCTCCTCACAGACTGCCACGCGCACCACCAGTGTGTCAGGCTTCGTGAACCTGCATTGTCGCGAGTTACAAGCTTCCCAGTGTACTAAGTTCTCAGAGCTCCCCACCTCAGTGACGTTGATTGCATTTTTTGGATTTTTATTTTTTTTATTTTATTTTTTTTTTTGTATGAATCGTTCACCAGTTCTCCGGAGAGTCTTTGAGGTATACAATAAAGACGGAGGGAGAGAGGATGATTTATTTTTTTTACTGAGCCCCATAGAGTACTAATGACTGAATCCCTGTAACTCGTTGTAATAAAAAATAAACCTGAACCCCATAGAGTAAGTAATAAAAATAAATTATATAATGGGTGTTCTAAATTTGTTGGTAGATCAGAGATGATTTCACTAATACCCTTTCTACAAAACCTTACCTCGATGAGGAGCGCGTCGCGGCGGGCAGCAAGTGTGGCGTGGATGACGCGACGTTCTTTTACCAGGATCGGTAAGTCTGCGACGTTCTCTCCCAAGTGTCACCTGTAAGGATCACGGCAAACAGCAGCACCTCACTATTTTCTTTCTCACATTACAACTAAAAGCTACTCAGTGCTACTAAAAATTACTTAACTTGTAAATGTAGTAGTCCTTAATCAGATAGATTATCGAAAATAGTTATCGAAAATAGAAGATGGATTATCCAGAATAATTAATGATTAATAAAAGCATCTCTAAAATGCATCTCAATATGACATTTGGAAATTTGCAAAAGTTTACCATGACTTTCGATAATCCGATTAAATAGTAAAAAAAAATTAAACGAATCTAAACAAATTATTAAATAACAAATCAAACTAATTAATATCAAATTAAATTAATTAAATTCATGACCAATATCCTAATAACTCAGCACTGGCCTGAAGACTCCCACTTCCTCTCACCCCCTCCTACATCCTCACTAGTGCCACGTCTAAACTGTCCCATATTACATGTCTGCTCCAACGCTTCACCACTGTCTCCCTCTGCCACATCACGCCACAGTCTTTAGTTTCACATCGAGAACGTCCCTGTCTTCCCGCCCACCATGACCTGACACTAGGGTCAATTTCACGGGGATGGAAGGTTACGTCATCGTATTTTGGCAACCTGCCCTTCGGAAGTCGTGCATGAGGTACGCTTTAGGAATACTGATTATTAAAATTACATTATGTAGCGCATGAACTGCAATGGCTAATATCACTAGCATATTCAGCCTGATTACTGATTCTATTCAGGGCCAGTGCTAGGAATTGCGGGGCCCAATTAGAAAACTGATGGCGGGGGCCCTACTATACAAAAGTAAAAATTTATGCATGTTTATATTTCGTGAGGAATAATAATTTCTTTCTTCATTTCACGTTTTCAGTAGTGGTTTATTCCTCTTAGAATACAGAAAAGACTTCAAGCGGTAACTATCGCCGCTGGCGCGGAGCCCAATTTGATAAAATTGTTCAAATAGGCTTCAAACTGGCCCCGAGTCTATTCCATTCATCTACCACGATTTGAGAACCGGTTTCTTTTCCAAATCTATCAGGCTTGAACACTCCCCCCCCCCCCATCATGATTGCTGATCCTGAGGATTGATAGCCTTTATATCCTCAGATCCTCATGACAGCTGCCAGCACCGATATCTACTCCTTACCTGCTGAATGCTGATGTCCAAAAGAAAACGGGACTCGAGGTCCACCCCTGAATACCTTTCACTGCAGTCAGTCCACTAAAGCATGAAAACATAAGTGAAGAAGCAGTGTAATATTGAAAAAGCAGCAGTGCAAGAAATAACAGGAGTAAGGAGTAGACGAGCTTGGAGGCATTATAGCGAAACACTTCACGCGAAGATAACTATACGCTAATAAGCACGTATATACATTTCCCCACCTACTACAGTTTCTGCTGCCAGTCTACCCAACCCTTCTCCTCACTTACATAACAAACACGGCTGTATATGCCGAGCTATAAGGAAATACAGAAAAATGCCACGGACACTTACCTCGCCACCGTCTGGAAGCAAAATGGCTGAGGTTCGTCCAATCAGCAGTGACGTGAATGTATTCCTCCGCGATGGTTCACTGCTTTGGTTGAAATCTGAACCCGAACTCCTGCACCAAGCATTTGATTTTGATTCGTGTGGCTTTTTGGTGTTATAATATCCTTTTTGTGCATTATGAATATATGTGATGATTATTTCATACATAATTCCTCTGTATCCGTATTACCTCAGTGTACCGTGAAGCAGCAACTCAGTAACCGAAGCTTCGTAAATGATGTTTGAATAACGGCGTCATTTCAAAGATTCTCATACATTTCTCTCAGGCTGATTTGATTATGTGTTCCAGTCACCAAGCCAACCAACACGAGGCACTCAGGCAGTAGTTGTGAGCTGAACGAGTTGCTCCACGTAACTTTCTGATTGCATAATTAAAGTTAACAGTCCAACAACAAAGCAAGTCACTGGATTGTTATTACTGTTATTATTGTTGATTATAAGAACAACATGGAGATGAAGAAGACGAAAAATTATCATCATTGCCATTAGTATTATCATCACTGTAACAGAAGCCACAAAGGGAAAATCTCAAAATAATTTCGCTGGGAGATGATCCAAGTCTTCAGTCATCACATCCTTCCTTCCGTCTTCCTCACCACTCACTTCTACAACCTCGTCTGTACAAATACTCAAGTGCCAGTATAAAAAGGAGACTGTGTAATATTTTGGGTGTATGATAATAAAACAACACAGAACGATCTCATTACTTCCTTCTTCACACACACAGCGGCCAATACACCTTCGAATCGGACCTCTGGGCGCCCTAGAATGCCCTCATAACAATGCCCTAAGGGAGGTACAGTAAGGGGCTGAAGTGTAACATATAACACTCACTGCCACTGTATTAACATTCTCCTCCAGCCTTGAACCTTTTAACTGCTGTAGTCTTCCTCGGATAACAATGGGAGCACTATAAAAAAAAATGTTTGTGTGAATATATTACGGTAAAAAAAAAAAAAGTAGTGATTAATTTTGTCTTTTCTAGGCTATATAACTATTCAAGAGGTTGTAGCACGTATGAAGTATCTAAAATGTTGTACTAGGTGAACACAAGAAAATATTTGTCCAGCAGCTAAAGAGTTAAGTCCTCTCTGATCTTAATTTCTCAGGTTTTAAAAGAATGGCAGCCATCAAAGAATTAAAGATAGAGGAGAAGATGGTAAACACAATTAAGTACCAAATGTCAGGTTTTGTAAGCCTGCCAAGATATTAGAGAATTTGAGTTTGAGGGAAAATTCTACATACAAGAATCTATCAAATGTCAAGTTTTGTGAGAGACCATTCAGACTATTCAATATTGGAGACATTGCATTAAAGAATCTATCAATTGTCAGGTTATGGAAGATTATCAGCACATCTGAGGACTTTAGTTTGAGGGAACACAAAAGACATAAGAATCAATCAACTGTTAGATTCTGTAGTATTGTCAGAGGAATCAAAATTGAGGGAAGACACAAAATGCAAGTATCATTAATTGCCAGGTAATGTAAGACTGTCAGCAGGTCAGAAGACTTACAACTGAGGGAAAACATTGCACACAGAGGAAGTGAGTGTGGCAGGTCACTATACTTCAGGCCACAACTGTACTACTGATAGTACTCTATAGTACATCTTCAAGCAGTACACCACACAAGGTCCTTACTGTACTTAAATTCTGAATCAATTCAAGACAACCAAGATAAACACATACACATGAGTAAAATACAAAAATGTTTTCACTGCAAATGAGAAACTCTAAAAGAATGAACTTTACTGAACACAA
This sequence comes from Scylla paramamosain, assembly GCF_035594125.1. NCBI lineage: Eukaryota > Metazoa > Arthropoda > Malacostraca > Decapoda > Portunidae > Scylla > Scylla paramamosain. Next base: position 13,076,451 of record NC_087184.1, read on the forward strand.
TAAATTCTGAACCTGTATCCTGAAACACTTAACTCACATAAGGACTACTGTCAATGACCAAGAAAATGATTAGCCAGATTTCCAAGGGCATTTTACCAATTATGAAACAGAATCCTTGTAAAACTACCACTAAAATTAAGAAAACACCCTTGAAAACCTTAATGCTTCCACGACAGCCTGTTAAAAGTAGGTGAGATGGGACGACACAGTGTTTGAGAATACAGATGCAGGGTAAGAAGAGTCATGGAAGTTCACAACAACATGAATGAGCTACACCCTAAGCCTACATCAACTATCACACTGCTCAGTCCCTTGGGAGTAACTAAGAAAAGGCACAGTACAAATCAAAAACACTATTGACTGTAACCAGCAAAGAAGCAAGTGAAATTTTATCAAAGGGTTAACATCATATCTTGTTTAAATAAATAAAAAGCAAGTTTAAAAATGAGGTAAGCAAGCTATATATGTAATACCTGGTAACTTTTAAAAGATTCTACAACTATCCCTGGTTATGAAATCAAATCCTCTATTGCACAAAAAAACTGGACATTCTAATGCATTGAACAATATAAGTACACACACGCATGTGCACACACAAGCACGCATACATTCACGCATGCACCCACACACGCAAGCACGCACGCACACACACACACACACACACACACACACACACACACACACACACACACACACACACACACACCACCCTGCCAGGATGGGTTCTCATACCCTTGAAAGTTCATCAACTTTTCCTCACACACAAACTGTTGTTTGCTTGATTTCTTATGCTTCATTTCTTTTCAATAAACTATGAAAAACATGATAATTTCTTCCACACATTATCTGTGTTATAATTTACAGTATGATAACAAGTGTACATAACACTGTGTCAAAACCTAAACTTAATCAGAAGCTACAAACTTTGTTCATAATATCAACAATATAAATACTGTCTAAATTCCAAAAATATATAACAAAAGTCAGACTCTTACAGCATTGAACAATGATCACTGTGGCAGAAGAGCCTCTGCCTCTATCCACACACCTCCTCCTTACTTGCTCTCTTTCCCTCTGTCTACTATCACATCTCCACACATGAACTTTAGTAATGTTGTGAAGCAGCCACAGCCTAGGAACACTTTAACAAAGTATCCATCAATCTTAGACTTAGTACCTGATACTCATGACAATCAATAAAATTTGATTACACCAAGCTGATTCTTTGGGGAAAAAGTACATAAAAATTTTATGATCAAAATATACATTAGACATCATATGGACTGAAATTATTAATCCATACCAACAGAGAGTTATTATAAAATATCAGGAGAAACACCACTGTGCCCCAAGGCCACTGCACACCCCACACTGCACATTGCTGGTATGGGGAACACTGCCACCGTGCTCCCTGAGCACGGTGGGTGGGGGAAGAAATGCAGGTTTCCTTCTCTCTATCTTAATTCATATAGTTAGATGTTTTCTCTCAGCTCATCCTCTTCAGGAGAATTCAGCCCATTATATGAACAGACAAACTTACAATAATGAACAGTATCTTTCCAGAATTAAATAACCATAGCCTCAAAATGTCTATTTAGGTGTAATATTCACCTCACACTGTAAGGTTTCTCCTCAAAAACAGGATTTAAGGCAGCATACATTCCAGAACAATAATTTATGTAACCAACACAAAAAAATATATACTATGTATGTCCATATTCATAAAACAACAAAGATGCTCCATGAGCTCAATACCAAATCCAAATAGATATATCACTGGATTTTCTGATATAAACTAATGATTAAACAAACACTTCACTCACAACTGCTTTCATAAGTACATATTTAAGCACCAGCCACCACTTCAGGCCACCACCCCAGGCAGGCACCACATGTACAGTGAAGTACCACTAAGCTGCACATTGCCCATGCTCACCACAGTTATCTTGCTACACTGCATCATGAGTGTATATATGTGTGTATGTGTATGTACATTCTGCTCTTTGACACACAAGTGTGATTTCAAGCCACTTGGAGCATGATGCTTATCGGCGATGGGACTGAATCCATTGTCAACCCTTGCAAGGCCACTGTTCCATGACGGAGTTATTATTGTCACTATTTCACAAATAGTTACATGTTGTAGCAAGCACTTTATATTTGTATAGAATGTTGCAAGTTATACAAAATGAACCCAAGCAATGGGTTACAAACCACCATCACCAGGGCAATGACAAGAGAGGCAGGGCAGCTGTCAGCACTCACTGGCTGAGATCACAACCTCCTCCATTACAAGTGAAGTGAGAGATTTTCTCATGATAATACCTTCCATTATGGATAATATCCTAAGATCTTTTCTGAAACCTGTTCTCAGAGAATACTTCATTCTTAGTCCATGGCGTATTACATAAAAATTACAAAGTATTTTGTTATGACCTTCATTATAAAGTAAAATAATTTAATGAGTTCCATTTCTATGTTTTTAAAATTATATTATGTACTTTTCTAGCTAAAATCTGTTACCACTCAAATCATCATCATGATCATCATGATCATCATGATCATCATCATCATCAGCATCAGGCTTTGTGATCTGCTGCAGGACAAAAGCCCCCTGGTCTGAAAACACTTTTATTTTTTTGTGCACGTGGGAATGCTAGAAAAATATTCATGTAAAGGAAAAATAAATAAATGCTTCAAAATTATGCACTGAACAATTGCTGAGTTTCCAGCAGCATCTTAAACACAATACACTGTACTAAGCAACACACCATAAGTATATAACACACTGTACTAAGTAACACACTGTAAGTACAAACTACATTGCCTCACTGTAAAAAAATCTGTCATATTTTATTGGGCTGAAATTTAAGACACAGTCCCTGGTCAGTCTGGGAGACAGAACTCTGCCTGTGACAACTTTATAAAATGTCAGCAACTCTCACTCCTAATACTGCTCTCTGTTGTAAATAAAACCCAGTATTACACAGTTAAAGGATTGTCATGAGATCTGTGAAACTAACAAATTGTTCATTGAAAAAGAGAGAAAAATGATAACATGAAATTCCCTTGTTCTGCACTTCAAATATCCCAGTGAAATTATGTCCTGTGTTCCATAAAAAATCCTCATTATTGCTATGCATATATAATACAGTATGTACTAATGTATATTGCCTGGATTAAGACACTAACATAGAAGTTATTTTCATGAAAATATTTTTGTTAATTATTGCAAACTTGTGCACTCATCTGCCATCATTTTTTATGACTGATACCATTTCATGATAAGTGAGTCAAAATAAGAACAATAAAAAAACACAAGATAAGAACAATAAAACCCAAGCCTGGATGTCTCCCTGGCACAAGGTTGTATTGAGAGGGGGTGATTAGTGACATCCCTGGCCAAGGCTCCTTCCCTTCTGTCATGATCTAAGCATCTCATTTATAACAGACATATAAAAATAAAATCTGGAGAGAGCCCCATGGCTCCTCAAAACACAGCATGTGTACTACAAAATTAGAGGAAATTTTTCTTTTTTATAATAATACTTACAATTCACTGAAGAGATGAGATCCATTGCATGGTTCCTTAAAATTACTCACACAAACAGGGACTTGTATTCGTGGGGCAGCACTCCCCTCCTCGGGTAGAAGGTGTGGTTGATGGAGTAATCGTTGAGGTTGGAAAGTCGAGAGGTGTAGATGTCAGCGAACCGGAAGAGTCGGCGCGAGAAATAAGTTGGGTTGTTGTGAGTTCTGAAGACGCTGCCAAACTGAGGGTTGAACATCTCCTTCGTCTTGTGTCTGCAGAGAGCCGGGTTGACTTAGATGCAGAGATATGGCACTCCTACGTGTACATAAATCTTGCTGGTCCCTACACACCCAGCACACCTGCATGCCACCATTCCCTATGCTGTGTGGCGGATTCTTTTATTTGATTATGTTAGAGGGGATGAAATATCACAACTCTTTCAACTAACTGATATTTTCTCTGAGTTTTGCCTCTTTACCCTCAAGGAAATGTGTCTTTTTTTGTCTTATGGATTCACATTTATTACATATTAAGCATTCCCCATTTCTGGTTCATGACTGCTTATATTACAGCCAATAAACTATGACTAACAACTATATTCCAACAATACTGTGAATTAATATTGAGAGGTATTTGGAACACAAATACCTCTCAACAGTAGAAACTATTTACCTGAGCTGGTCCCTCTCCTCCACCCACTTCTTGACAATTTGCCGGGAAGTTTCGTCTTCTAGATCTTGGCAACTTTCAATGAGTGATTGCAGCACCACCAGCCACCCACTGGCTTTCTTGTATTCCAGGGAATTGAGGCACTGAATCTCATACTGAGAATATGAAACAATGTCATTAATACATTTACACTATACTATATGCTCCAAACACAAAAATCATACAGACCCATAAAGGAAAAATAAGAATGTTAAATAAAATGACAATGATGATGATGATGATGATGATGATGATGATGATGATGATGTGGTGATGATGATGATGATGATGATGATGATGATATGATGATGATGATTATGATGATGATGATGATAACTACATTCACACCATTCAAACACAAAGTTTCCTCGGCCCTCACTTGAATCGTATCTAGTGGAAGTAACAATGCATTCCTATTTCACAATGCTCTCCTTCACTACAGTCATATCTTGACATCATCTCTGACAGCCCAAATTTTGCCATGACAAAGCACAACATGGGTGGGAAACAGCCCTCTTTATCAATGGCAATTCTCAAATTTAATCATCTTCAACTTGTCACTACATAGCCAGCTTCTGCTCTATCCTCTGCACCAATAATAACAAAATCTATTTATTAACATACATCATTTCCAATATCTCTCCACCTTTGGCTTCAATGATCTCTTCCCTTTGCAGACACTACCTATCTATAAACCAGGTTGATACTCCCTTTAAACATGTGTAGCTAGACAAGACATCTACATACACACTAACAAAAATTCCCTCACATCTTAGCTTCAAGCCTTCAAAGAAGACCCATCATCACTGCACAACAATTACACACTATAGGTAAAATAAGATACACAAGATACTGTTGCTTCCCAAACTTGCACAAATCCTCAACTCACATCCAGCTCCCAAATGATGGCACCAGTCCGCCAGCTGTGGTTGAGTGACACATCAGCAAGGTCACTGTAGGGGTGGTCCCCAAAATACAACAGCTCCTGTCCATGCCACTCCCTCATCTCCTGCAGCTGCCTCAGATTACCCTGCATGGAGGACAGGGAATTTAATTTTCATCCCACTTCACAATTTATCTGCATCCAAATCATTATATCTATTTTCTTACATATAAAGCAAATCATGAACAAAATCCACATATCTATATACCTAATGTGACCAGATTTTTTTGGAGTTTAAAAGTGGGACATTATATTATAATATGTGTATATATATATATATATATATATATATATATATATATATATATATATATATATATATATATATATATATATATATATATATATATATATATATATATATATATATATATATATATATATATATATATATATATATATATATATATATATATATATATATATATATATATATATACACACACACACACCAGGGCAGCAATCCCACACTGTATAAGACCTGTACAGACAAGATGCTTTATCTAATTTTTTGGGGAGAGGAGGTGTCTATTCATAAATAGATTCCTCACAGATCACGAATAGCATCTACCTATCTATGAATAGAAATCTAGAAAAAAATTAAAAGCATTGTTTTATCTACTGATTTGATACAGAGTTTATTTTCCAGTTACAATGGCAGAACCTGAGCACCTATTTAAGATGGACATTCACTATCATTAACCTTTCTAAATAATATACTTTTGACTGGACCTGGAAGCAGATATGTACTGAGTTAGGTTTAAGAAAAGAGATAGGAAGGAATTGGTTCTCAAATAGAGAGGTTCTAAAATAGAGAATGGAAAGGACTCGGTAATCAGGTTGTTAGCACTGAGTTCTTTGAGTTTTAAAAGCAGATTAGATCAATTTATGAATGATAGGTGGAAATAGATACATATATTTCATGAAGAGACTGCCATGTGTAGGATTGATGGCTTTTTGCAGCTTCCCTTATTTTCTTATTTTCTTGTTCTTATAATCAAACAAATATTATAAAAGCAAACTTGGATGAACACACACCTCTAGGTACACCTTGCCCTTCTCTAAGCTTGTGACAGGCCCCCAGGTCTGCACCAGGATCTCTTCATTGAGCTCTCGGAATGGCCTCATGCTGTCCGTGAAGAAGGCAGGTTTCTTGGCACTGGCAATCACCACATCAAAGTACTGCCGCCAGTCCTCACCCAGTAGGTATGTCATCCCAACATTCCTAGTGAGATGCAAGAATGATTTTAGTTGAAAAGGAAGGTGTAAGAGATGCTGGAATTAACATAATATTCCAACAAAATAATGATAAAATAGTGATGAGTGTTATTATCAATTGAAGTTTAATAACTCAGCTTAAGAGTGGGTTAATTAGCAAGGATCTGGGATTGAGCAGGATCCAAACCCCTTGACCCAAGTGTTTATAAGTATGCAGTGAGCAGGGCCCAGACAGTTACACTTGGGGAGCAGTGACAGTTACACTCCAGCTCAGCCACCAACTGCTCCACCCATGCAGGCATTCCAGCCAAGTACTCTAAGTAGTCTCAGACCTATGCACTGCTAGGTACTTAGTCGAACCACTGGTCTACGTATCTCAAGGTAAATATCACATATAACCTAGCCTTGGTATATACATGTTGATACTAAGCCGCCAGAGATGAGAACGTGATTCTAGTTGAAAAAAGGTGTAGGAGATGATTCGACATGATTCAAGTTGAAAAGGAAGGGACCCACACCAGAAGAATGGGTCCAGTGGACCCATTCTTCTGTTTTAATCTTTACTATGCTTTGAGATATACAGGATCTTCATCTTCAGGCAACATAAAAAATAAATAAAAACATTTCTATCAATCTATATACTAGGCTGGAAATCCCACATGAGGTGACCCAGACAAAGCATACTCACATACATACATCATTCACACTCTCAGTTCTGCAAGCTCTTGATGCATGGGACTAGACTTGTGGACCACCATAAAGAAATAAATAAAATAAATAAATAAATAAATGAATGAATGAATAAATAAATAAATAAATAAATAAGTACATAAATAAATATTTTTCTCAAATGGAGTCCTGTATATCCTGAAGCACAATGAAGATGAATGGTCCCACTTAGAATTCCATGTGGCCAAGCCTTTTTCACAACGCAATTTAATCTTTATTTACCTCGTCAAGCCCACAACATTCCTTTTATGTATTTGATATGCAAGAAATGTCATCCCAACATTCCAGGTGAGATAAAAACCTAACCTAACCTAACCTAATCACTATATTCCTCACATCAAAGCTACAATATTCTCTCCATGTATATGTAAAAAGCAAAGTCATTCCACCATTCCTGATAGAAATTAATACCAATATTCTGCTTTATGTACCTTGAGACAAACTTCAAAAATACTTTTCCTTGATACTATAATGAATCTATTGTTACTTACACCACATTACAAGTCTAATCCAATATAATCTAGTTTGATGTCTCTTTCTGAGATCAAAGCCTAGTTTAAAACACAGTCCCTTCTCTATCAGAAATACTGCACTTACACAAAAGAGAATGGACTGTTGGTGATGATGAAGAGTTCTTTATTATTGTTCTTCAACCTCTCAAAGAATGTGACGAGACCGGGGTCTTTGATCAGGTAGTCGTCAATGTTCCTTGCCACAATACGGTGCATCTCAGGGTGGATGCTGCTGATGGCGGCCTATGAGAGAGCAAAAGAGAGTGAAAGCCATTGTCAAAACTCAAATCATGTTTCCACTTCCCAAATACAGCAGATGGTCCACTGTCATCAAGACCACTCCCACAGGACACAGGGATGATTAGTCACATTGTCAAGGGTGTTTTGTTCTGGTGACCCTATAGAAATCTTATTAAATTATCACAAAAATCATGAAAACCTCTTGAAATATCCATTACTAAAGTCTTATGAGCATTAGTTGAGATAAGTCAATGAAATGTTTGAGAATGTAATTCACTACCACATGATGTCACCCAATTGGGAGAGTCAGAATCAGCTGAGTTGCCAGTGCTTGCTGGCTGTTTTAAAATAGGACTCACCAAAACTGTACACGTGCACTTTTCCCAAACACAAAAATCACTCTATTTGATTCTGAAGCAGATGATACATGTTTGTAGTGCTGCTACAAAATGCCACTCTATGTATGTGTGCTGTGGCTGACTACACTTTCATATAACAAAAGAAGAACCAAGTGTGAAAGGATGGATCATATTTCCAAGGACAAAAGAGCCAAATTGAATAAGACTTTGGGAGACAATTTAAGTGGACAGTCTTCACCAGTGTCCTGCTAAGATTTCACATCAAAACATCATTGCTTATTTAATGTGTCAATTTTCATATCTTAATTGTATAACATGAATGAATAAATTAAACTTATATGGGGAGGAAAATACCCTTCCTCCTAATTCCGAGATACTGTGCACAGTACTTGGCTCATTTTGCCATTCTTCTTGCTCTCTGCTTGATGATAGCAACTAAAAATGTTCGTATTATTTCATTAGTTGATTTAATAACACACAAGTGGCACAAATATTTTCTTTCAGTATACTGAGTCCTTTGTGTAATATTAAGTCAGCTGGTGAACCTGGCAGTTTCTTCAAGGGATTCTGGCCACCCCAATCCTGTACAAGGGAGAGAATGCCAGCACCTTACTTTGACATCATTGAACAGCGGGACGGAGTGGTAAGGCAGGTCATTGTCCATGAAGTACTGGGCCACCTGGCTGAGCAGACACATTTCCGGCAGGGAGAACAGGTCTGCCAGGTGCGCCATCTTGGTGTCCTGCAACAGTTGACACACAAGATTAACACTGATCTGAACACCTACACAAACTCACCTTAGTTTAGCTCAGACATCAATGAGACAATGAAGCATCGTAATGTAGACATGAAGGAAGGAATGTTTCAAGAAGACATGACTCATCCTCCTCTATATGACATAATTCATTGTTTAGTAGAAGAAATATTAAGACACACAGGAATATAAAGCAGATGCTTACCATTGCAACGCCCTGTGGAAGTTAACTAGACATTAAAAGAGTGTACATAACATAGTGGTACAAATACATAAACATCCTAATGCACCTAAAAATAAAAGGAAGGTAACATTGTCACATATCACTGATTTCCTTTATTTACAATACATAGTAATGATTGCAACGTGAAGAATCTGTCTATCTATATACCAGATTGAGATCCCCCATGAAGGAGGGTGGCCAGGACAAGATGCCATGCCTTGTCTCACTGCAGGGGTGAAGATATTGAGGAGAGAGTCCACACTTCCCTCGCTCTGTCCCTACTTATTGAATATCATGATAAAGAGGGAATAAGTTTGACACAAGGGAACAAATCATTACTTAAGACTGCAAGACCAAGATATACTTTATTGATATGTCATCACCTAAGTTGTGCTAAAGGCTTAGTCACCAAACACATCCCAAACTTGTGTCTTTTGAGAGATGGAATTGCACAGCTAATCAAAGCAACAGAGCAGATCCAAAACTACTCTTAATTTCATCTGGGTTTTAAGTATATTGCTTACAAGGGTGAAAGAATTTATCACTGGTCTCTGCTCAACAAGGAAAAGCTTTATGCAGTATAAGTTCCAACAAAGTCTCAACTATTTACTGCATGCAAATAAGATGATCTACACAAAATAGAAAAAAAAATAAAAAATAAGGATAGAAAGAAAGAAAATGTGTCAATCACTGGAAAGAAAAGGTAGGAAAATACTAAAGACTCTTCTATTCAAAAAAATTCATCACAATTTAGTTATTCACAGTCTGCCTACAAAACACTGATTAGCACTTAAAGTTCTCTACTACATTCAAGTCCTGCATGAATTACTTAAAAACTTTGAGTAAGTTGCACATTCATGTAGTATTTCACTATAAGACATCACCACAAAGCATTACATGAGCAACAAACGCAACCCCACCACTACGCCAACAACTATTAGTACATATTTTAGGACACGTCAATGTTCAAATACATTTTAGTGCCCCAGTGAAACAACTGTTACGTTAATACCAAATACAGCAGCACCACTTTGCCAAGTACCATCACACATTTAGAAAACATCTATATTTGGAAAGACTTTAGTTTACCGGCAGAACACAAATATTAGTGCGTTTGTGAGAGCTACACACAAAGCCTGAGCCACACGCAACACGGCCACCACAACAGTACACAGTCTAGCAAATACTAACAGGGTGGTGCCAATTCTTCTTACCGTCTGAAAATTAGCAAGTTCACAGAGCTGAAGCAGATCCAAGGTGGAATTGACATGAAAGAAGTGCAAGGTTCTATATATTTTTCGTTACTCTACATGTGACAGTTAGTAAAGTGTAATAAATAAAGTGACCACAAGAAAAATGACGTTGAACTCAACCTCAACAATACGTGTAATACGCTGTCACTCATGTCATTCACCACAGCAGTGCCTTTACTGACTCATCTATACAGTGCTGTGCTGAGGGTGTGGCATTCCAAGTATTATGAGCATTCTTTAGGTTACTCATGTCCTTTGCTGTACAATCATGAGCATACAAGAAATAAAAGTATTACTCACATCACATTCCTGTCAAATGCTGTTCATGACATGCTTTTAAACTGCTTATGTATAAATTCAATACTATTACCCTTAGGTATAAACTTATATGTATTCAATATATGTGTAGTAATAATTATTGGCTTCCCATAAAAGACTACACTGTAATATTTTGCACCATCATCAATGCCCACTAAATACATTCATTTCTTAAGTTACCATCTCATTATATAACCTTATATACTTCCTACAAGAATTTTATCAGCAAGGATATAAAAAGCATACCTAGTCTTTCAGTGTTTCAGAGTAAGGAACAGAATCACTACAGTAACCCTCCACCAACCACTGGTTCTCTAACTGAGGAATTCACTTATTCTTGTAAACACAGTGCAACAATTTTCTCTTATGAAAATCAAATAATCTTCAACTGCAAATAACTGTGAATATTTTGCACTTTCCCAAAACAGACTGAAATAAAGTTGCAACCAAAGAAACTTAAAAGAATAACCTATCATAAAGTTGCAACCAAAGAAACTTAAAAGAATAACCTATCAAAATGGTGTGTGTGTGTGTGTGTGTGTGTGTGTAACTTCTATCAAAATCATAGAAAATCATAATATACTAACCCCTTTCAAGTGTCCCTCAACATAATGCAGAGGCAGCGAGCGGCTCCCATAGATCTTCATCACCTCCTCCTGGGAGAGGCGTGTCAGCCCCCTGTATATGGAGCCAATCTGCAGCTGCTGGAACTGGTCGAGCTTCATCAGCAGGCCCTTCTCAATGTCGTAGTGAAGCCCCCGCACTGCCAAGTCCCGGTTGTACTGCAAGTTCTTTATCTCTTCGGGATACTGAAAAACTTCTGACATTAGTTTTGGATCAATTAGTGCAAGATATAATGCTCTTACTGAATCATGGAAACACTGGGACATTTATCTGAATGTAGAATGAACAGGTTATGAATGGTCATGGCCAGGAAATGAGCTCATGTCACACACACACCTGTGAATGTGTGAATGTGTGCCTGGCGTGTTACCAATCAGGCCAGGATAATCATCAAGCCCTGGATGGGTCTTGCTTGGCCTTGACTGTCTTGTCACTACAGACACTGTCATTATAGAACATGCAACATTATGAAAACTAATCACCCAAAAGGCACACAAAGGAGCTTAACATCTTGCACAACAAATCACATTTTTGTAACTCACTTAGAAAAATAGAACATGCGAAAAAAATTTTTATTATAGGATGTCCAACATTATGGAAACTAATAAAGAAGCTACACACCTACCCAAGATTTACACAAAAGTGCCTTACATCCTACACAATGAATCATATTTTATAACTCACTTGGAAAATCAAATTCAAGACAAAAATTGCGACATGTTTGAACTGTCAACAAGCAAGCACAGTTCCACTCACCCTATATTTAGAGACCAAGACATTCTTCCCCAGGTCATATATCAAGTTCTCCACGGCTACTTTATAATGTGCCAAAGTGTAGTCATAGTCAAAGCCATAGACCTTAATGTCTCGGAGATCAAGTTCATTGTTACCAAACACCGATCTTGGGTTGACATTCTCCGGCATCTTCTTGCCTGGAAATAAATGACATAATAAAAAGCCGAAATGTATTACTGTTGTTAATAATATTTTTATCAAAGACCATATGATTCTCATCTACTTACACATGATTCAATAATAAATGCATACACAAGACCTCCCTGTGTGGAATGGATATAAAGTGTACATGAAAATAAAAACCCCCTTATCAAAAGTGACATAATATGCTCAACTTGTTGCAGCATTTATATTATTTGCATTAAAAGGGAATATTAATAATTTCTGGCATGAGTTATGAACATCAATCCAAGCTCAGAAAAGGAGCAGGCAGCAAAACTCTCACCTAGTTCCCTACTTGAAGCAGAGTGACATGTAAACAAACTGTGTGACAGTCAGTCATAATTAATCAGAAAATATAAAAGTGAAAAACACAAAGTGAACAATGCAACACAAGTCAAGACGATTACTGATAACACATCATTCCAGGCAAAAGACATCACATAAGTTGTTTGGTGCACTGTTGACTTCCCTCCCTTTACACTTATACAAACTGTCACCAAAGAACAGGTAGGCACAAATACAAAGCTTGACATCACATACACGTCCTGAAAGTGATGAGTTAACAGTCACCACCAGCATCTTTGTCTTATAAGGAACAAGTCAGACCTTCAAGCAGCAAATTTGTCTTAGATGAGTTAACAGCCACTACTATCATGAGCATCTTTGCCTTGTATGAGATGAGTTAAGAACAACCATCACTCATACCTCTGTCTAGTGGGAGATGAGAGATCACCTACCAGCATCTCATCTCATCTCACCTCAGCTTTGCAATCTCAGTCCAGCATCAGACACGTGTTAAAGGGTCTGCATATCAAACTGCCTTCTAAGATGATGATCATGACAGATTAATCAGAAAATACAGGCATGTTATGAGAACACTGAGTGACCGAACAGAATGCACTGGTAAAGTTAATCAAGACAAATAAGAGCAACAAGGTAGACAGACTCACAGACTAATCAGAACACACAGGAATGCAATAAGAACACCACATAACCAAACAAAATGCACAGGCAAAGTTAATTAGGACAGGAAAGAGAAACACAAACAAATACTGATAGACAATACAAAGTTAATTACAACAGATAAGGACAAGGTAGACAGACTCACTGACTAATCGAAAACAGGAATGAAATGAAAACACCACATAACTGACAGAAAGTACAAGTAAACTTAATTACGACAGGTAAGATGAACAGTACAAACTCACAAACAGAATATACACTAAAAATTAAGACAGGTAGGACCAACAAGGCAGACAGATTCACAGACTGATAAAAATAAAATCTTAAAAGTCTAAAATGCAATGAAAACACCACAAAGGCAAATAAGGAAGGCAGATTCATTCACAGACAAAGCATAAGTGAAATTAATGACGACAGATAGGGACAACAAAGTAGACAAACACACAAACTGCTATAAGAATACATGTATGCAATGAGGACACTATATGGATGAACAAAATGCATAGGTAAAGTAAATTAGGGCATGTAAAAGAAAAACAGTGGAGAGACAATGCACAAGTAAAGTTAATTCCAACATAAAAGATAAACATGGTAGACACACTCAGACTAATAAAAAAAAATCAAACAAGAATGCACTTAAAACACCACATGACTGAACTGAATGCATAGGTAAAGTTAATTAGGGCAAGGAAGGTAGATGCACTCAAAGACAATGAAAAAAGTGAAGTTAATTATGACATACAAGAAAAAAAAGACAAACTCACAGACTGATAGAAAACAAACATCAATGCACTAAAAACACCACATGAGTGAACAGAATGCACAGGTAAAGCTAATTAGACCCGGTGGGAGAAGGCAGACAGACACGTACTTTCCCATAACTTCCTGTGATCCTGGTAACATTTGAGCAGGAAATCCTCGGAATACTCCCTCTTCTGACTGGCACACATCCCAACAGTATTCCTAACAGTTGGGGCTGCTCTCCACCTCCCTGACGCAAGGAACAAACTGGTAATACCCTGACGGGGCGACATCCTGATCAGTGCCAAGGGCCGCGTGTCGTCTGCAGGCAGTCAGCTGAGTCTTGTTGACTTGTTGTCCCTCACGATAACTAGGATTTTTTTCTGCTTCACTCTCTTCAATCTGTTTTTTCTCACCTGTATTATATTTTAAATTTGTTAGGAAAATTCGCTTGGTTAGTTTCTTTCTGTTTTTTGTTGTTGAAAAAAGTGTTTTAAGAAATAATGGGTTAGGTTTTACCAAGATTGTTGTACATCTCAAAAAAATTGAGGGACGTTGTTGTTATCTCATTATTTTCCTCAGCGGGAAGTTCAAATCTGATATGTGTTTGTATGCGATATCCATCCCTTCTGCATTTTTTTTTGTATATGTAATTCAAATTACCTGACATTTCTACAACATTTATTCTCCTTTGCTTCTTTACATGTGACTTACAGACAGGAAGCAAACTCTGCATTTGATGATTCGTATATAATGTCATTTTGCTGAGATATCTGTTTTTGGTCAACGACCCTCTTTCCACAGAACCACGGCCAAGAAAAAGCGGGCCATATTATTTCCTTGCCTGACTTTTCGCATGCCTCAACGGTACACGCAGCTGCCATGAATTTTCACGTTCTTCGGGTTATTTTGCCACGAGGAGTCCATTATACATTCCTGGTTCATGGCAAGGCAAAGGTGTTGCTGCTCAGTTCACCCATGCACAGACGCATCATGTACTGCGTCACGGAAAGGAAGATTTGTCGGTAGCTAAATTTGTTCTTACTTCCCGCTTTTATCGTTCAAATCGTTCCCTAATATTGTAACTAATGTGATGAGAGAGAGAGAGAGAGAGAGAGAGAGAGAGAGAGAGAGAGAGAGAGAGAGAGAGAGAGAGAGAGAGAGAGAGAGAACGTAATTTCTAATCTTGAGTTTTGCCAAGTTGGTCAAGGTGACCTTTGCTACGGGTTCATGTGGCTATTAATATTTATAGATCAGACGTATATCCCAAAAACTCATTATTAAAGAAAAAAAAAAAAAACCAGGCTAGGAGAAATCGACAAGATATGATGAAAGGAGCAGCAAGGGAACCCGAGGTGGCATCCAACTTGTGGCCAACATAAATAGCAAGACAAATAAATAGTTTTCTTCAATGGTTTCTTGCAAGGCCCGTCAGTGGTTGGCAGAAAGGTTGCCGTAAAAGAAAACACTGCATTTCTGAAGGTTGTGGGAAGGAGAGGAAGAATCATTTGTTTGGTCGAAAGCCTGGCCGGTACTTCGAAACACTTGTGTCTCGATAAGGGAAGCCTCGTTCGTATTTTGAAACTCTGTCCTCTCATAAGTAAAGACCACAGAGATGATAGGTATGGTTCACATGGGTGCTTTTTTTCCAACTGGCAATGCAGAATCCTTGCTAAAACCAACAGAAACATAAAAACACGCTACAAAGACTCAATAATTTCTTTTAGAGCCTGTTTAAAGTCATGGAGGTTAAGATCGGGAAGAACGTATTAGATTTCGCCGCTCTCTCCTTTTCTCTACACACACACATACAAACACACACACACACACACTCACACACACCACTTTCGCTGCCCAAGCTGTCACCTCACGCCCCCAGCAGCGGGCGGCCCATTAGCAAGGGGGTCCCACAAGCAGGTCGCGTCGCCTGCTTGAAATAAACACACAACCTAACTTGCCGCCTCCTGTCTGATTTCTGCCAACGTGCTGCCGCTGCTGCTTTTGTTTCTTCCTCTGCTGAAATTATGAAGATTCGCGAATTTTGGCTACTACTACTACTACTACTACTACTACTATTGTGTTGCTGCTACTTTTGTTTCTTCCCCTGTTGAGATTACGAAGATTCGCGAGTTTTTACTACTACTACTACTACTACTACTACTCTACTAATACTTGTTCACGAAAACTCTTGTGGTGTCTGCAAATACACATATAGATAATAATGAAACTGACAAGGCATTTTAGGTTCAAGCAGGAGTACTATAACGCATGCAGTTTACGAGTATGTGCAGTAGAGAGACCTTAGAGATTATATCAGTGAGTAAAGATGAGGGTGTAAGTAGGTCGTGGCGGGCTGTCACGGGGCACGGATGCCTTGTTGCGTCATTGTAAACACAGGTGCACCACAGCGGGTCCCACCAAGACGTTTTCTTTATTTAGTTTCATTGGAAAGGCGGAGTCTTTGAGCAGAAGTGGAGTGCGTGTAGCCTCACTGAGTCTTTGGTTATTATTCTTGCGACCTGAATATGAGTTTTTAGAAGCTTCTTTTGGAAAGGAGTTTGTTTTTAAGGGAGATGGAAGTGCATATGACTGCCGTTCATATATCTTAAGATTTTATGGTTCTGGAAGGAATGGTTACTTTACGGGCCTTAAGTGTATACTGCAGTTTAATTTATAGCATCATCAGCATATACGTCCCATTATGAGCTTTTTGAAGAAGTATTATGAGGTTTTAAGGAGGACAGGAGTGATTGGTATGGATAAGTCACAGGCTTGTATGAGACTGAAAGGATAGGTGGTTTGAGAGCGCTAAGTGTACTCTAGCTTGATTTATAACATCATTAGCGTACGTCGATCATCCTAGATATGTCACTGCTAAAATAGCAAACCTGAACACCAGAAAAAAAAATAGGCCTCTGGAGACGAGTACGTGAATCTACTGGAACTGCCACGTGTAAGCCTGATGATTTCTTGCAGCTTCCCTTGTTTCTCTCTCTCTCTCTCTCTCTCTCTCTCTCTCTCTCTCTCTCTCTCTCTCTCTCTCTCTCTCTCTCTCTCTCTCTCTCTCTCTCTCTCTCTCTCTTTATCTGCCCCATTCATGAAACTGCCCTGCTGATCAAAGCCTGAGGAGAAGACCAAATGGGCAATCTTTTATAAGCAGTCCAAAGCAGGTCCTGCAAAAGGATTACAAAGGACGGCAAACAACAGTAAATCACTAACTCCTGCTTAGGCTGTTTGATTACAGTATTCTACCCAACACCAACTAGTAATTGAGAAGATAGGGTGTGAGTCCCAAACTGTTCAGGTACTGCACGCTGCTCTTAGTTTATTTATTTATTTATTTGCTTATTTCGTACGTGAAGGAAAGCGACCAAGGATACAAAAAAAAAAAAAAAGCCCGCTAATGATCTTCCGTCTCAGAAAAAAAAAGATTAAAAGTGAGTAAAAAAATCAAATATTCCAAAATGAAGGTCAACTTTTTTGGATGTCTCCAGCTACTCTTCTCGTGCAAGACAGCTCAGGTGCACTCTACGGAATAGAGATGAAGGCATAAGACACAGAGGAAGACTTGCCCTCACGTCACCACCACCTCCATCTCTCAGCTTTACACTTTCCCTGCAGAAGACAAGATCACATACCTCTGCCTAGCCTGACTTGCCGCCGCGGTGCTAGAGGCTTCACACGCAGCCCGCCTCCCCTTGCTGCCTGTCACGTGGCGCCAAAGGGGGACAGCTGCGCGGGACGGCCTGCTTGGCACTGCTTCCCGCAAGGCTGGGCACTCCTGCTGACAGTGCACAAATCACTACCGACACGCATGTCAAGAGAGAGAGAGAGAGAGAGAGAGAGAGAGAGAGGCTGGTTTATAAAACAACGAAACTCATATGAAACTGAACACACCCACACAGGGACACTTGGGCTCCCAAATGACGTGATTATTGAAAATTTTCCTTCCTCTTTATGCAAGCTCGACGCCAGAATCATAATTTTAAGATGCACCATTCCACTCATGTTTTTCCAGGGTGAAAGTAACGAGGTTTGTTTCTGTACCTGTGACTTATTTTTTCTTCGTGCGTCATGCAGCGTCTGCACATTGACAGTAGTGACGCCATGTTGCAGTAATGGTAATTGGAGGCGGTTTGTCACGGCTGGCTTCAATAAGCGATCAGGTGATTATTTAGATAATGAAGATGATGACAGTGGTGGTGGTGGTGGTGGTGATCACCTATTTCTTGAGTCGTGTCAATGAATGTCCTTAATAAATAAATCTATACTGACAATAAAACATTTCGATTATTTAATAAATATTTATTATCTATATAAATTAGGTATAAATGTATAAATTATCGTGGTTATTTAAAAATAATAAATAAATAAATAAATAAATAAGAGTATAGTACAGGGGACATGAGTTAGGGCCCTCACAGTGGAGGCTCCACCCCGGCACACGTGAGGGCTGCAGGTACAGTGCTTAATCCACCTCCTCAATGGTTGGTCCGGAGCTGCCGCCGCCGGTGCTGCCGCCCTGGGGGCCGCCAGGCATCCCGCCGGGCATGCCACCTGGCGCGCCGCCCGCCGCAGCGTACATCTTGGTGATGATGGGGTTGCACACCTTCTCCAGCTCCTTCTGGCGGTGCTCATACTCGTCCTTCTCCGCCAGCTGGTTGGCGTCCAGCCACTGGATGGTCTCGTTGCACTTGTCCAGGATGGCAGTGCGGTCACTCTCGGGGATCTTGTCCTTGAACTTCTCGTCATCCACAGTGGACTTCATGTTGAAACAGTATGACTCCAGGTTGTTCTTGGCACTGATTCGCTCGCGTTGCTGTTCATCCTCAGCGCGATACTTGTCAGCCTCGTTCACCATGCGCTCGATCTCCTCCTTGCTGAGGCGACCCTTGTCATTGGTGATGGTGATCTTGTTCTCCTTGCCGGTGGACTTGTCCACGGCGGACACGTTCAGGATTCCGTTGGCATCGATGTCGAAGGTCACCTCGATCTGAGGCACGCCGCGGGGCGCGGGAGGGATGCCCGTCAGCTCGAACTTGCCCAGCAGGTTGTTGTCGCGGGTCATGGCGCGCTCGCCCTCGTATACCTGAATCAGCACGCCGGGCTGGTTGTCCGAGTAGGTGGTGAAGGTCTGCGTCTGCTTGGTGGGGATGGTGGTGTTACGCTTGATGAGTGCCGTCATCACGCCGCCTGCTGTCTCGATGCCGAGGGATAGCGGCGTCACATCCAGCAGCAGCAGGTCCTGGACTTCCTCGGACTTGTCGCCGCACAGGATGGCTGCCTGCACTGCTGCACCGTACGCCACCGCCTCGTCGGGGTTGATCGACTTGTTCAGGTCCTTGCCATTGAAGAAATCTTGAAGCAGCTTCTGAATCTTGGGAATCCTGGTTGATCCGCCGACGAGCACGATGTCGTGGATCTGAGCCTTGTCCAACTTGGCGTCACGCAGGGACTTCTCCACGGGCTCCAATGTGCCGCGGAACAGATCAGAGCACAGTTCCTCAAAGCGAGCACGTGTGACAGATGTGTAGAAATCAATGCCCTCAAATAGAGAGTCGATCTCAATGCTGGCCTGGGTGGAGGAGGACAAGGTTCTCTTGGCGCGCTCGCATGCCGTTCTCAGGCGGCGGATGGCGCGCTTATTCGTTGAGAGATCCTTCTTGTATTTCCTCTTGAACTCTTGGATGAAGAAGTTCACCATCCTGTTGTCGAAGTCTTCGCCGCCAAGATGGGTGTCCCCGGCGGTGGACTTTACCTCGAAGATTCCATCCTCGATGGTCAGAATGGACACATCGAAAGTTCCACCGCCCAAGTCAAAGATGAGGACATTGCGTTCCCCTCCAACCCTCTTGTCAAGGCCGTAGGCGATAGCGGCGGCCGTGGGTTCGTTGATAATCCTGAGTACGTTCATACCTGAGATGGTGCCGGCGTCCTTAGTGGCCTGGCGCTGAGAGTCGTTGAAGTAGGCGGGGACAGTGACCACGGCGTCCTTGACGGTGGTGCCCAGGTAAGCCTCGGCCGTCTCCTTCATCTTGATGAGGACCATGGAAGAGATCTCCTCGGGGAAGAATTTCTTGGCCTCTCCTTTGTACTCCACGCTAATCTTTGGCTTGCCGCCGTCCGAAACCACGGTGAAGGGCCACTGCTTCATGTCACTCTGCACCGTGGCGTCGTCGAACTTCCTGCCGATGAGTCGCTTGGCATCGAATACTGTGTTGTTGGGGTTCATGGCCACCTGGTTCTTCGCGGCGTCTCCAATCAGCCGCTCGGTGTCTGTGAAGGCCACGTAAGACGGAGTGGTCCTGTTGCCCTGGTCATTGGCGATGATCTCCACCTTGCCGTGCTGGAAGACTCCCACGCAGGAGTACGTGGTGCCCAAGTCGATGCCTACTGCACGTGCCTTGGCCATCTGAGGGATAAGAACATTGAATCAGTGAGGAAGAGAGCTTTTCACCATGACTCAGGGCAAAGCAAGTCATTGTATATTACATCAAAATCAGTGTTGTAATTAGACCGACACTCGTTTCGTTCCTCGCCATGCACCGATATTTGAATTAGATTATAATTTAACTATCAGGAAAATCACTTCTATTAAGATTCATTACTCTTTAAGGCAGCATCGGATTTGACCAAAAAGGAAGGAACGTTTTCGCATCGCCGGCTGAAGCTGCCGCTCGCCATGGCAACCATCCAAACAGAACCGGGGTCGGACCATCTTTGTGATCTAATTTTGGCAAGGTGTCTTCCTTACTTACGGCACCCCGGCGAGATGGTGCCACGTGCTGCCACGCCTTGATGCCTTCCTAGTGCTTCTATTGCATGAATAACATCTAGGGACTTCCATGAACAATATTTCAGTACTGCTATATTGTTTAAAGGCACTAAGACTTTAGATTAACTCATTATAGATGTACCGGTAACTATACCTTTCTTAATAGCATAGGCCGTACTGTCATTAAATAAATGAGAAATAAAGCTTGCTATAATATAGGTTTATAATGAAAGTTTTGTGTACTAATGATAACATGGGCCACATAGTGCGAAGTTCTTATGAAGTGTTATCAGATTGCTACCTGTATTTATCCGTCGCTTTTAAAACGCTTTGTTCTTGCTTTCCTAAGGTTACTTTAAGAGTTAAAAACACCCACGTGAAACTTGCTACTCCGTCATCCTATTTCTTTGCAGGCCTCAAGTAATCAAATTCAACATATTCCAGTTATTTCTCTAATCTTCATCAGCTTCTTAACCAAAAGAATGCAGAGGAGTGGAATTGCCATGTTGTTGTATTTACTAAAGCTTTCCTTACAGTCAACAAACTCGATTTCAAAGGAATATGTAAAAAATAATAATAATAATAATAATAAATATTCAATCACATTTTCCTAATCTATCGCAAAATCTCACATTTTTGACAAATAACTCAAAAGTAAGATGAGGGGCGAGAAAACTGACAAAACGATGTGGAATTACTACCATTACAACCATGAAGCAGTGCATGAATTCACTTACCTTGTGTGTGTGTGGCGTGTTGCTTGGAATGCTACTGGTCGGAAAATGAGGAGAGCAGTTCACCTCTTGCCACTTGTTGCGGCTATTCTGGCGCCGACACCAACCCGCCCAGCATTTATAGATACTGGCGCGGTTCCCGAACCTTCCCGAACGCTCGCCGGTCTACTCGTCGCCTCCCCCGTCACCCCGTTAGTTAGCGTAACTTGAGCATCAGTGGCTCTACGGGTGATAATACCATAGGGTTTTATCGGCTGGCCACCCTTATCGGCCTGTCCCGGTGCAATGTGCTTCTCAGTGACGAGGTTGTGTGGTGTCATTGTAAGTTTGAGTGACTTGTGTTATCCTGTCTCCCTATGGTCTTATAAAGTTGAATTTTAAAAAAGCTTTGTGTAAAATTCTGACTGTTATAGTATTTAATTGGCAACTCTCTCTCTCTCTCTCTCTCTCTCTCTCTCTCTCTCTCTCTCTCTCTCTCTCTGTTGCCAAGTATCGCTTTCTTATCCTTGCATTGCATTACATTACTGTCATTCATCCGTGCGTCTTTCATTCCTTCTTCCCCTTACTTTCCTCTCTTTTCCCCCCTTCCTTTCCTTTCATACCTGTGGTTCTGTCCTTTCCTCCCCTTCCTCTCCCTTTCATCGTGTCAAATAATATGCAACGTTTGGTAAGAAGCTAATGTATACATGTGTATTGCATAAGTATACATGTGTTTAGTTTTCAGAGGTTATATAGAAAAGTAATATATTTGTATTGTTACAAGGAAATATTATTGTGTGTACGTTTAAGTGTTATCACGAGAAATTGCTGGAAAATGCCATGACGCGCGAGAACAAGGAAGGAGGAAGTGCAGGGGAGGAGATTTAGCGGAGAGGGGCGGAGTTAAGGAGCCTTGCTTGGTAGATTATGACGTAACTTGGTCGGATTTACGCTGTTACTATTTCTGTTCAAGTTTGAACCTGTACTGTGCCGTGTGTCTACGATGTAGTACAGAGACTATTGGAGCTTTGATTATAGCTAGAAATAAGTTGGTTCCGTTTCATGCACGGGCTATCACGTGTAGCCCTGACAACGGCTTCTTTCATGCATCTTCGCCTATTTACTTATGTTTATAGAGATGACTATATCTGAAAAAAAAAAAAGTCGGTGAAAAGATAAATGTACAGTTGGTTATAGTAACTTTGTAGGGCACCATGTTTTATTTATGCCTTTTCTTTTTTTCATACTTGTAATGAATTATCTTTAAAGTGGACTGTTAGTTGTAGCTCTACAAAATTTCAGAGGTAGGAAGCACTATGAGAGAGAGAGAGAGAGAGAGAGAGAGAGATTGTGGATAGTGCTCCGCAACAAGAGAATAACAGACTTAGAAGCTCCTTGCAGGCTCTCTTCCTTCCTAAACCAGTGCTTCTTGGTGGCGATCGATGCACGAGGAAAACAAGATAAGAGAACCCGCAGACGGAGTGCAGCAGAGCAGGGACAGGCCGGGGTTGGGAATGTGCTACTTAGAGAATAATAATATTGATCGTATTTTATGCCTTTACGGGCAGAAATACAGGGAAAACTATTCTCTGAGGAGCGTAAATATTGTTGTTGTGCAAGTCATGTTTTTAACAGGCTTTGCAGGACGCCCGCATGCTCTCCGCAAGGGCACTTGAACACGGTTGACTGTAGTGCGACGGCGACGCTAGTGTCGCTTCTCTACTGTACATAGTGTTGTTGAGTCGCGCTGTATAGTTGCTTGTAAGTAGAAGCGGCAGTCAAGATGTGAACCCTTGCATATTGTTCTGCGACGTCGCCGTCATCGGCGACGACACATCAGCACGGTTAATGGCTCTCGCGAAAGGGTTTCAAGCCACACAGTCGTGCCACTTGTTGCGGAAATCCGCATCTTCTCGCCACAGCCGCACGCCATTGTCGCTCGTGTGAAAAGTTCACTTCATAATAAAAGCTGGAAAGCCTTGTCTCCGTGACACTGTGGCGCGTTACTGAGTAGCATAGGCCGGATTGTTTCTGGCCAGCCTGATGGCTTGGGCTGCCGTTTCAGGAAAAAAGAATATTGGCACTATATATATATATATATATATATATATATATATATATATATATATATATATATATATATATATATATACATATAAGCAGATGAATACATATAGTTCAACGGAATTAATTATATCCTTGCTTACTGTCTTGGGCTGAAAGAACAATTCCTGCGAGGATGCTGGTGACCAATGTGAAGAAACAATATCCATTCTAAGAGACGCCTTGTTCTCTCATCACTGTCTTCAAATCCATGATAAGCCAGGCTTTCATGGGTGTCTCTTACCCAAAGTGATGCTGCAGAATCCTTTTTAATCCATCAGAATCATGACCTGAGTACTTCATGAGCATAAAAACCTGACATGGGGAAAATAAGGGAAGTTGCAAGAAGCCATCAGGCCAATACATGGCAGTCCCTATATGAAGCATATCTACCTATTTCCCCCTATCATCCCCATCAAACATGTAACAATCATTCAATAAAGCTTAAATAAAGTTCAGGAAATGGTCCACTATAGAAGTTTGCCCCCCCCCATGAAGAATATGCAGAAGTGGTGATAAGGAGAAGGAGGCACTTAAAGCACTTACATCCCTGTCACTCCCACTGATAATCCTGACACTGACACCCAAGGCCAGCCTGTGAAGGTGTGTGGTATGCCTTAAGCTGGAATTTAAACAATTCATTCCCAGAATGTTCTAGCATGGGAACTTGCATTCAGACCATCTATCCTTACTCAAACAGAAGGAACATATCAGATAAAAGGATGCTGGATCAGTATGTGAGTGTCGTGGGGGGAGGTGTGTGGTAAGACTTAAACTGATAGTAAACACCTCACTCTCTGGAGAACCTTCTAGCATGGAAACTTACAGAACACCGATACCTCTTCGAGCAGGAATAGGGGATGAAATTACAGCATGCTGGATCAGTGTGAGTGTGGCATGCTTGTGAAGGAAACCAACTTTTTGCCAGCATGAATGGAACTTGAACAGAATCAGGAATGAGGTAATGTATAATCTATAAATAAGTTCATAATCTCCACAGCTAATGTTTGGGTAGCTTATGAGCTCTACTGCCATGTGAAAAGCTCAAATAAAATCAGGTACGTGGAAGTATATGATCTAGAAGTCCATAAGTTGTGCAGCTGATGTTCATGAAGCTTATGAATTCTGCCAACACTAGAAACTTGAACAAGATCAGACACATGGAAATACATTGCCTAAAAATACATCATCTAAACATAAGTTTATAATCTCTACAGGTTAAGTTTATGAAGCTTACAAACTCTATCAGTGTGAGAGAATCTTGAACAAAATGAAACATGGGAATACATAATCTAGAAATAAGTCCATAAGCCCCCTCCTTTGTTCTATTTGCAGAATGTCTATTTTCTCGAGGCTCAGCACCATTTGGCACCCATCACATGAAGGTTACACTTAATGGCACTGTGCCAGGTTATAAGTGCCAGACCTGGTGGCCACTGACACACCCTAACTACTCGTGTCACCAGCCTTTGCCCTCACTTGCCTGCCTGCCTCCTTAGTCTCACACCTGCAGTACTGATTAGAACTAAAAACACCTGGCTCCTCTATCAGTGACAGGCAAAGTGAGAGAAACTGTCTTCATATTGACTTTTTTTTCTCTTACTTATTTTCATGTTAAAACTATCTACATACCAGTATTGTTCCTTCATATATTACTTGATATATTGCTTTAGGATTTCTTATGTATACTCTTGAGTTTTCCATTTTTTTTTTTTTATTTCATGGGATATGTTCATTTTCTTTTCTATCTCTTCAGTATGAAAGCAGAAATCCATTTATCTATCAATAAACTGGACTGACACCATCCTTAAAATTCATGTCTCTTCTCTTAGAACACATATATACAGGTAAATATATGTAGGCACAGGTTGTTGACTGGTAAGGCACATTATTACAAGCCAGTGGTCATGCACAGTGGTCTGTTGAGCACCATCATGCAAACACCACATTCCTGATATCATTAGGATGGATGTCAGGATTTTCAGGGAAAGTTGCAAATGGATAAACTTTCTGGTATGTATCAGTGAGGGACTTGACAGTCAATGATGACTTGAGATCTTCCACAGTTATCTTTTTGACAGCATAGAAGTACACTTGAGCTTCCTCCTGAGCCATCAAGAACCCATTATCTGAGAACACTCCTGGCAGTTCTGTCTCAAGCCACACAAACAGGGCCACAGTGTCTGTTTTCACACTCACATTGAAGGACCAGTTGCTTTGTGGGGTAGCTATGGGTCCAGTGATGTCTCCAGTCTGAAAACAATGAATGATTGGGGTTTCTTATTCTCATACAACAAACCTATATCATGTTATCAATAGAAAAAGAATAGGTACAAAATGAAAGACAAGGTGAGAATTGCAAGTATGAAAGTTTACAAGGTAAGGGATGCTAATGAGAGAGAGGTGATTGTTGAACGGCAACATTTAAGAAAACTAGAGAGAGAGAGAGAGAGAGAGAGAGAGAGAGAGAGAGAGAGAGAGAGAGGAGAGAGAGAGAGAGAGAGAGAGAGAGAGAGAGAGAGAGAGAGAGAGAGAGAGAGAGAGAGAGAGAGAGAGAGAGAGAGAGAGAGAGAGAGAGAGAGAGAGAGAGAGAGAGAGAGAGAGAGAGAGAGAGAGAGAGAGAGAATGATTGTTGAAGAGTATATAAGCACAATGGGAAGAGAGTGAGACACATCCGTTTTAGACAAAGAAAGACTAGGAATGAAAGTGGAAATGAGGCTGGAGTGTGGCAAGAGTATGAAATTTCTCAACACTGGGTTCTCAGTCTTACCTGAACAGAGGCATGGAGGATATAAGCATCCTTAGGTTCGCCAAGGAGACGGTAGTTTTCAGGGGTCACCAGGACTCCTACACTGTTCAAAAGCTTGTAAGTGAGGAAGCAAACATCCTTTACATCATAGAGTCCTTCCTTGCAGAGGGTGACTTGGTCCAGGTCATCATCCATGCTGAGTGTTGCTACCAGGCTGGATGCTGCTGCCTTCCTTTGAATGGGTGGAAGAGGCACGTTTAATGAGAGAAAAGATCTCGACAGCTAAATATTAGGGATACAGTAAGGATGATATAGAGAAGATTCTTAGGATTAGTAATCTGAAAAGAACTAGAGGTGATGGGTTCAAGTATGATAGGCTAAAAAATACACAAGGAAAAATTTGTTCACAAATTAGTGTTAGATAACTGGAATAGATTTGGTAATCTATAGGGAGCCTTTAAAAGATTAGATAAATTTATGGACTGGATTGATAGGTGCGTGTATGCATACTGAGTATAGGCCTACTGGTTTCTTGCAGCTTCCCTTATATTCTGCGGTCATGTTATGGTATCATCATATATGAAAACAAAGCCAGTAAAGGGAAATGACAATGTGATGCCAAAAATAACACTTGTAGGAGAGAAAATGGGAGAGTAACCTTAATGAAATATATATGTGGCTTATAACTACAATGCCTCATGTTTTGCAGTGCAGAGACATTTTATCAAACAGGTCACCATAAGGAGGAATGGCCAGAGATCAAATCCCTGACAGGACACACACTGTAACAACTCTGCCTTGTTAATGAACACACTAAGATTGACCCAGGACCAAAGTGAGTCTGGCTGGTCCTCACTGTCCCACCACTACATGACTTTATACAATAATAACATTAGAAAATAAGGGAAATTGCAAGAAGCCATCAGGCCTACACATGGCAGCCCTTGTATAAAACATACCTACCTATTTTCACCTATTATCCTTAATCATAAGTTTGCCTAAACTTCTTTTTAAGCTTCCTAATGACTCAGCACTAATAACCTGACTACTAAGTCTATTCCACTTATCTATCACTCTATTTGAGAACCAATTCCTTCTTATCTCTTTTTTAAATTAAAATTTTTCAGGCTTGAACCCATTATTTCTTGTTCTGCCCTGATTACTGCATAATTCTCTTTCAATTTGAAGACTAAGTATATGTTATAAGAAGATATTTGAGTTACTCTTCATTACCCTATCGTGTTTTGTTATAATCACCATACCTCATTTTCTATACTTAACCTACAGTTCATTAGTGTCACAGGAAAATCAAGTACTAGGGAGTGAACATGAGACGCACCACATGAACTGACTTGTTGACTGTCTTGACTGCTCCCAGTGTGTCGTAGCGGTGCAGGCTGACCACCACTGTGGCATTCGTCATGTTCTGGAACCACTCATTGACCACATACAGCTCAACCTGGAAGCATTTGCAACATGTCAGTCAAAATTAGATGAGGGACTGTGCTAAGATGTGGACATATCAAGATTAGCTACTTCAGGCAACTTTTATCAAAACTCCCAAGAATTTAATGAACACAGCATCCATCTGGTCATTCTTCCATTATAGAGACAATAAAGAAGTCTATGAGATGATCAGATTACAGATGATGATTTTCATAATACTTACTACATTTTCATTCTCTATAAATGAGGAAATTATGATGACTGGACTAAACATTTTCTTGACATAGTAATGCAGCATTTTCCAGCGACCTCCATATTCTGAGAGAGAGAGAGAGAGAGAGAGAGAGAGAGAGAGAGAGAGAGAGAGAGAGAGAGAGAGAGAGAGAGAGAGAGAGAGAGAGAGAGAGAGAGAGAGAGAGAGAGAGAGAGAGAGAGAGAGAGAGAGAGAGAGAGAATCATCAATGAGCTTTGAATTTCTGCATAAACATGTATATGTCAACTCAATATCAAGTTATTGTATAAACAGAACTTCTTTGTGTCACTTCTTCACACTTCTTTACATGTGAAGCAAAATTTTCCTCTCAAAACTTAAGAAACAGCTGTGAAATCAACTTAACAACACACACAACAGAAAAAAAACATATAGACAGCGCATATTCTTGAAACTATTTATCCTTTCTTTGTAACAAAAACTGCAAAAAAAAACACACGCAACTGTACCAGAAGACAGTGAAACAACTAAAGCCTGAAACATTCACTGAAATAAAAGAAAACATCAAGGAAATTTGTAAAGATCAAGAATCATACAAGAAAAAAGTTCTCACACACGGAGAAGAAATATGAAACAATGTGAAATCAATAAATGCATGACAACCAAATGGAAACCTTAACATCCAAGAGAAAAGCATATGAATACAACATAAGAAAGTCAGGGATGCTGCAAGAACCTATCAGGCCTACACATGGAAGTCCCTGTAATATGACAAAACGTACCAATAGAGGCCCATGATGCCCCTTGCCAGATGTCATCCAGCTGCCAGTATAAAGCACCACTTGTGTAGCCTTCCCCTTTCTCATTGATCTCACTCATCCACCGCCTGTAGATCTCTGTCTCAACCTTGATGGCAACAGCTTGGTGAATCTGTCATGGAGAGAGTGGAAGGCAGCATTTATCACCCAGACTCTCAATTGCCAACTCTGATATTTCTCTTTAATTTCTAATTGAGGTAGAGAGTTGAAACTACTGATCCTCCAGTTACTTTAGTCACAATCATAGATATAGTTAATTTCTTTATAAAATCACAAAATTCAGCCCTCCCATTTCACTTGAAGTTGTCTTCTTGCACCTACAACATCCACTATACTCATGTACTCTTTTAGTCTCATATTCTCAAACACTTCTGCATGTTATCTTAATAACAATACCAAACAGGCTATAGTGGAAGTTACCAGATTTTCAAGGGAGGTTTCATGCTTCCTGTGATACTTCATCATGGATTTCAGATTGTAAATGGGGAAATACATCCATGAAAATCCAACTTTTCATCTGTAACCTTTGAAAACAGTCCTGATGACAGAACAGAGCATTTGAGATATAACCTTATATCATTTCACTTTGTCATTCTTTCTCATGCGGGGAAATCAAAGAAAGCTGTTGGCTGAGTGACTTCTGAGCTTGAATTTACCACTAACACCTGTACCTCAGATGACTTGCCTGGGACAGATACAAGTAATCCTGGTAGGCCTTGAGGGAGCCGTCCTGTGCTGGCATGTGCATGTGTATGCCAATCTGAACAGCAAGTTCTGGCTGGCCCAGGGGGTGGTGCTGGCGGTGGTACATGAGGGGAGACTCCCTGTTCCAATCCTCCTCAATTGTTACGTCCCTCATGGTGCTTTATAAACATGTAGTTATTTTAGAAACTACTAATGTATGGTGTTGCTCTTATGAGCTTCCACTGTCACTGAGGAAGGTTGGTTTATAATGTTTATATTTATAATGTTATGGGTGATTCTGCTCACAGTGATAGTTTCTTCACGTAAAAATAATTTTGAATCACACTATGTACTATCCTGAATATTCTAAATCTAGATGTAAATCTAATATATAACAAAATTATAGCAAGAGGTCAAGACAACGCAATAAAAGTCAAACTGAGACAACTGCCGGCTGATTTAAGGTTCTGCTACACCAGGGTTTTGTGGTGCCAGTCAAAAGTCATCATACAATAATACATACATGAAAGATGGCCAGGACTGGAAGCCATACTCGGAAGAGAACCTTGGTATTGGTGTCTGGTCACCAACCCAGGCATTACTGATGTAATTGTAGTAATGCACTGCAACACAAATTAGGGTCTTATTACTGAAGTTAGGCATGTAACAAGACTTTCTGAGGTGTGCCTTTCAATTCAGTGCCAAGGGGCTAAGAGAGTAGTGAGCGTGAATGTGAAAGTTGTGTGCTTTGTCTTGGCTACACTTCTTTTTAGGGTAGACAGCCTTGGTATATGTGTGTGTCTTTCAATTAAGAGAAATCAGGAAGGACACCACCTATGAATGCAAAAAAGGGGGAGAAACTCAAAAGCTGTCCAACCCAGTAGGGAAAATAAGGATGTTATGGAATGCTTCATGATTTTGCATGTCATCCTTGTGCAAAAGGCTTGGTGAGTCTTCTCTGTATCATTCCAACTTTATAGTATGTGTATTGCCAAACCAATGATGATGATGATGAGGATGATGATGATGATGATAATAATTTATCTTTCAATGAATAAAATTAGTAGGTTAAGCCAATTTATTTTTAACATACTTCTTACTACCTCATTCCTTCATCAGTAGAAACTGTTTAAGTGATGATCTAATAAACACAAGACTAACACAAAACACTTCTTACCATCCCTACATGAAAGGATACATTTGCGAATCATCCCTGAAATTATTACAATTATGTGCCCCACCAGATCTGCACTTTGTAAGAAAATGGATAAGTGACTGACTAATAATTTCACTGAGACAAGAATCACTTGCATCATTCCTTACCGTCACCGTACAGTGTGTCACCAGGTTTTTGGGAGATATAGCCGTCATTCTCAGACTTGATGCCATTGCTGGGTGAACTGACAACATAGGAGCGGCTGTCATCCAACTCAAGCACCAGCGGTCTGATTGTGTCGACATAAAGTGTGATATAGTCTTCCTTGTACTGGTTGAAGTTGAAGGCTGTTCCATACCTGAGAGAGAAAACAATGAAATTAATCTAAAAATATTTTCCTGTGTATCTATCTTTGTATATAGCATATTTAGTTAGATTCAACTTATATGTTTCTGTTGTCACTTTAAGAAAATAGAGCTTATCATGGAAAATATATACTCTTTTGAGGCCTATACTCTCTCTCTCTCTCTCTCTCTCTCTCTCTCTCTCTCTCTGAAATGAATTATCAATGCTGCAGAGAGAGAGAGAGAGAGAGAGAGAGAGAGAGAGAGAGAGAGAGAGAGAGAGAGAGAGAGAGAGAGAGAGAGAGAGAGAGAGAGAGAGAGAGAGAGAGAGAGAGAGAGAGAGAGAGAGAGAGAGAGAGAGAGAGAGAGAGAGAGAGAGAGAGAGAGAGAGAGAGAGAGAGAGAGAGAGAGAGAACATATGGCATCAACAGGAAGAGACTACCATAATTGAACTAGAAGAGGAGGAATACATGGAAAAGAATGAGGATGAGAAGGAACAATCTTCACCAACACATCCTGTACTAAAGAAGTGGAAGTGATTCAGTCAGACAAAGCACAAGTACACTGAAAAGGGCTTAAAATTTACCAGTTATCACGAAGGGCTACCTCGTTTTCATTATTCGAGGCCCAGAGAAGAATACTTGGGTGGTGCTGCAGCCGGCGAACCTGTGTCACTATCTCCTTCTTCACAGTGTCTAAGAAGGCCTGGTTCACTGGGTACATGCTGCAGGCAAACATTAGGTCCTCCCACAGCAGAATTCCTAGCTCATCAGCAATCTGTACAAGTGACATTAGATCCTTTCATTGGAGGTGGTGTGGGGATGTCAGAAGGAAAGAGAACTTTATACATACTCAGAAGAATTTTAGTTGGAGGTGGATGGAAGGAGATCAGTGAGAAGTTGAAAGATCTGGTAGTTTGGGGGAAGACTTGAAAAGGGTAAGTATCAAGGAAAAGATCATCTATCTTCTAACCAGGCCTGCAATCCCACACAGGGTGGCTCAAACAAAGCACCACACATTCCTACACACGTCATTTACACTCTTAGCCCTGTCGGCCCTTGGTGGAAAGGGATACTTTTGTGGGTAACAATACTACACCCCAGGTGCTTAGGATAGCACACCTAGCCACATACATCTAAAGCAGGACCCAACAGCATACACTGATTTACCTCTGCCCCTTCATAATGACACATCTACTCAAATCCTGAGACCACAGCTGATGTTGGGTACATCTACAACTACAAAAAGTGGAGGAGACTTATAAGCCATCAAATCATGTAAGGAAAATAAGGAGGTTAAACAGAATGATGCTGATGATGATGATAAGAAAAATCACACTTAAACTAAAAGGTGGATTGAATGCTGATACTATAAGCTGTAGTACTGTATTGATTTGCGAGATGGTACTACATTACATGAAACGAAAACCTTCTTTAAATGAAAATATCAAATAACTCTTTCCCAAGACCACTTGTATAGTCACAATTTTATCAATAATGCACTCAAAAAGGGGGCTTTGGGTAGGGATGCAGAAGGAAATAGGGGTTTTCAAATGTCCTTCTAATGTGATATTTCTTTAACACGACAGCCTTGCAAAAGAAAATAATTGTGTTAAAGGAGGGCCAACAGTACTTTTATGATATTCTATGCTATAATTCACCTCACTGAACATCCAAAGGTGTTCATATGAGCATCAGGTGCCACATGCAAATAATTAATTCCCCAAAAACCTTGTAATTTCATATTCTGTGCTGTAACTCACTTCATAGAACACGTCTGTCTCATAGATGCCGCCGCCCCAAACCCGGAGACAGTTCATGTGGACATCTGCTGCTGCCTGGAGGAGGTATCGGGTGTACTCTGGCGTCACCATCTCCGGCAGAATGTGGGCTGGGATCCAGTTACTCCCCTTCATGAACATAAACACGTTGTTCACATAGACACGGTAGTGACGGCCTGGAGGAGAGACAGAGGTAACCTTGTGTGGGTTAGATGCAGGGAAAGGATGACAAGTGCTGAATTATGTGTGCAAAACTTATGAAAATGAAGCAATAATAATGATGATGATGTAAAAAGGCCATATACCAAGAGTGGAGGGCATCAAAAGGAAATACTTATTAGGAAGAGTGGAGGGAGTGAGAGCAAGAAGAAGACAGAGTTAAGTTTATGGACACACTGCTGGAGTAAGTGAGAGGTGGATGGGGAGCTGTGGCCCTGGACAGACTGGCAGATGACAGAGGAAGGTGGAGGGCTGTGGTTGCCAACATCACTTGACTGGCAATCCAGTAAAGGTATAATGGAAATTAATATATCACATAATTAAGGATTTAATGATTATCCAAAACTGGAGGATAAGTATCTTGAAACCATCTTTACCTAAGCCTTACTGTAGCTAATTTTTTTTTAATACTTCAATTAGTGTAAAATAATGTAATTAAATCCAAAAGTATCCATTTGCATCCACATCCCACCTTTGCTTGTGTCATTAAGATCCACATAATCCTGGTTAAGCTCCACAGTTCGAAAGCCGACCTTGACAACCTTCGTGGAGTTCTCTGTTTGGTTTTCATTCTCCCAGTAAGCTGTCAGCTTGTAAAGAGGCTGGGCACCATACCCATTGGGCCACCAGAGGTCCACCAGGTTCTGTGCAAAGATTGAGGATTTAAACAAATGTAAAGACAGTCAATGCTGCTCAAAATTCTCTGGGACCTTGTTCATCATCTTGGCCTGACTGGTAACTCATTAGATTTTCATTTATTTTTGTCCTACCAGGGTTTTCTCCTAACTGACAACTTCCCATGGCCTATCCATCCTGCCTTCAGACCAATTTCTGTTTCCACAATGCTTCAAAGGGACACAACAATAACATGTTCTGGCTGAGAATATCAAAATTTTGATCAAGAGAGAGTGGAGAATATTCCCATAAACAAGTGAAATATAAACGGTCAATTACAATTCAGAAAATCCATGCAAACTACCTATACATCAAGACTCACCTGAGAAAAACTGCTTTTTCACTGGCAAGCAAAATGCAAACCTGAACATTTATATTTTGCAAAATCTATGTAAATATAACACTATTACTCACTTCAGAAAATACAAGGTTAAACTCCAGTAATGCTTCATAGTTGGAGACCTGAGCTGTGACCCGGTGCTTTGTGGTGCTGATATCCCCCAGGGTAATGGTGAAGCTTCCCAACACCTCCCCTGATGCCACAGCTGCATCACACCACACCTGAGGGAGAAATGACACACCAATCATATCTACCTTTGGATCACATGAAGAGCAACCACTCCAGCTGTTTTCTTGATGAGTCACATTTAATGTAATATAGTGCAGTGACAAAGACTGTTAACTATGTATCACTCAGGTTAATTTGTGATGTGCTGGGCTTGTGTGTTCTGCCAGGGAGAAGGTTCAATTCCCAGCAACAGCCTCTCATGACTAGTTTATCTCAACTTTAGATCAATTTCTCACTGTTTCCATGATGCTCTAAGTGAGGGTAATACAGTGAGTTAAATTATACTAGAATAACTCAACTCCAAAAATATCTAAAGTGACTGATTCTTCATATGGTTCTTGAAATATGAAGCTAGTGACATTTTTTTTTATGAAACAACAATAATAGCTAACTTCCAGCAAAGCAACTGTCCTAAACTCCACTTGCATTGCCTTAAAAAATGTCATCTTAACTTGGACATTTATAAACATCTTTAGTGGTAAACAGGTTAAAGCTCTACTTAACCTTTTCACTATGATATGCAAATAATGTGTGAAATCTTTATAAACATCTACAAGAAAGAAGGGCACTGAAATTATTTAATACTGCAAATTCTCACAGGTGTAACATTTAGAGATGGATGCAGATCATTAAAATATGACTCTAGAGTGATTCGTAATTAATAAAAGATATGGCAAATAGCAGTGAAAGAGCTAAGGAAGCTGAGACTTGAGAAATGTACTACTTTACTTTGACAGTGACATTCCAGCCCGGCTTGAAGTTATGATCTGGAACTGAAGGCAGGGGAGATGTGGGCACGGCTGAGAAGAGAATGTCGCTAACTATGAGAGAATTCCATGCTTTGAGTTTCCAGTTCTTCCTGTAATGTTGTACAAGATTATTAAGCACTAACATAGACAAAAGATTCCAATACCAATAAATTAACTAAAATTAAGATTTGTGAGTGCAGAATAGCCAGTGATCTTTTCCAGGGACAAGGACATCTTACTTCTGGTCCAAAAATTACAGAGAAAAAGAAAGTCAGAGGAGCTTGCCAACTCCAGCAGAATAAAACCCAAATAACCTTCAGGGACTAGGACAAGATTACAAGCAGGACAGCTCCACAAACAAAACAGGAGCAAGTGGTGAGGAAGAACTTGGGTGCTGATTGGAGATGAGGATGGATGTAGTTGGTGAGATGTTAAGAAGAATTACACTGATGTGCAACTCACTCATTACAGAAGATAATCTCTGAATTTCAAAGAACCTAGTACTGTATCAGTCTGAATAAAACAAATACCTATTAAACTATGGTGGATGAATAACCCCAGATTTGATTATGAAAAATTTGATTATGAAAAAACACCCTAAAATTAATATAATCCCTTAATGGCTTCCAGATCATTGTGCAGCTGAGGGAAAATGACACACCAATGATGTCAACTTTCAGATCACATGAAGGAGGAGGTAGTGTGCTACTTACCAGACGCCAGAGTTAGGGAAGGCTGGCCCCCAGTCCCAGCTGAAGGAGGACTGCATCTTGCGAATGTGGTTGGCATGGCACTCTCCGTTGTAGTCAGAAGGGAGACACTTAGGTGGCACCACGTAATTGGCACTCTGGATGTTGTACTGACGTGTGGCGTACTCCACAGGAGACTCAAACCAAATGTCTATGGTGTTGTCACTGGATGCCTGCCACAGGAGGAACTTACTATCATTATTATTATCTCTGTGTCAAGAAGGCTAGCCATAGACACACACGCACACACACACACACACACACACACACACACACACACACACACACACACACACACACACACACACACACACATATAAGTAAATAAATATGTAAATAAATAAATCAATTAAAAACCCCAATCATGTTGCCTCTCCCCAAGAAATCACTCCTAAAAAGAGTTCAAAAAGCTGCCGACTTTAGCTATAGAAGTGAAGTGTCATGATCTCTGTATTGCTATAAGATGTGCAAATTCTCAGGTAAATTATTAGTATTGGACTGAAAACACCTCCACAAATGGTAACTCTAGGGTGACTCCTCACAATGGGATTTATTACTAAGTAATTAAAGTAATTACAAGTTCTCTCACCTTTCAAAATGGATAGCAGCCTTACCCCCAGCACAATGTTATTCTAGTGTTACATAAACTTTCTCTTGGATGACGGGTTGAGGTTGTGCTACATAATGACCTAAACATGCCAGAACACCTTGCTATAAGACCAGTGGATAGAACAAAATTTTGGACTAAATGAAATGGCTTTCCCCCTGAATTTTTATATTTAAGCTCTACTCTACAGCCAACATTACCTTAAGATGGTTCTTGACATCAAAGACATATCTGGCAAACATGTTAGTGGACTTTCCAACACTCATGTCATTGATGAAGACCTCTGCTGCTGTGTCCAGGCCCTCAAACACCAGCACCACCCGGGTATAGCTCAGCACATCAGCATCAACTGTGTACAGACAGCAGTAGTGCCAGTCAGTGAAAGGAAAATTAATTACAGATGATGGCAGTGAGAGAAGCATTACCCTAAAATGAATCAGTGTGGATGAGATAATAACGAGGATATATAAGGATTGATACTGTAACAAATGTAAAAGGATGTAACAAAGAGAGAGAGAGAGAGAGAGAGAGAGAGAGAGAGAGAGAGAGAGAGAGAGAGAGAGAGAGAGAGAGAGAGAGAGAGAGAGAGAGAGAGAGAGAGAGAGAGAGAGAGAGAGAGAGAGAGAGTCAATATACAAACATTACTCATTTCAGTTAGTCAGTAAAAGAGAAATTAATTACAGGATGGTTCTATCTAAAAAAAATAGGGGGTGAGAATGAGATGATAAAGAAGATATAGAAGAGAAGGACTGATGGTGTAGTAGAGAGAGAGAGAGAGAGAGAGAGAGAGAGAGAGAGAGAGAGAGAGAGAGAGAGAGAGAGAGAGAGAGAGAGAGAGAGAGAGAGAGAGAGAGAGAGAGAGAGAGAGAGAGAGAGAGAGAGAGAGAGAGAGAGAGAGAATATGCAAGGAAAATACTCAATTGTAACTCATTTCAGTCACATACAACTCATCACTCAGAGCATTTGAAATGATGAACTGAGCTGTTGGTGTTTTTTAAACTGAGCTGGGAAAAAAAAAAGCTAAAACATCAAAATCAACCCAAACATTCATGCACACCACCCACTGCACCATTCACAACAGAGAAATAGGTCCTGTTTAAAAAATGAACTGAGCTGGAAAATCAAGAATAAGTTAAAACATTAAAATTAACCCAAACAGCCATACACACAACCAACTGTACCATTCAAGACAGAGGAGTAAGTCCAGTTTTCCTTTGACACCCAGCGGTAGTTGAGGTCATTGTAGCGATAGTAGAGATCCCCTTCACTGAGGACATTAGCCGCCAACAGGTCTGAGTACACACCACCAGGAACTTGCCCTCCCACAGTAATAGCTGCAAAATAAACCTTCTATTTGGTACATGGTAGGCACAGCAGTTCATTAATCACTACCAAGGATTCTCTGTATATTCCTTGATTTCTACTTCGTACATTCATTTCAAGGACTGGAAATGCAATGACATGGCTTATATATTGTGCTTTTGGGGGGAAAGAGATAAAAGTAGCACAGTGAACCTTGCAACTGTTACTGATGGTAGGTAGAGAGGTTCACTACCAAGGATTCTCTGTTCATCCCTTGGTTTTTATCTTGTACAATTCATTTTAAGGACTGGAAATGCAAATGGTGTGGCCAAGATCTTATGTTCCTAGGGAGGAGAGCCACCACCAAAATAAATCATCCCAGAAATTTTATAAAATTCATAAAAGAAAACTGAATCATAATCTAGGTCATAAAAACAACTTTAAATATCTTTAATACCCTGAAATAAGAGATACAAAACATTTACAGCAACACATTACTCATTTAATCCACATACACATGATCACCGTCACAGAAATAAGAATGAGGGTTGTACACACTTCATAAAAAAAAAAAAAAAAAACACTCACACTTATTGGCAGCTCGTAAGGACCAGTTGGAGGGGATGATGATGACTGTATGGGGCTGTGGGTGGGTGCTTTTGTAGGAGGCATAGGCGAGGTAGGCTGTAGCACCACACATAAGGGCAAGGCAAGCCAGGGGCAGGGCATACACACGCCACCACGCCCCCTCCCGCCGCGCCTCCGCCTCTCGGTTCATTGGGTTTGGCGCCATGGACTTGGTGACGTGATGGTGATCGTGGTGGTTATTTTGTGGTGACGTAATGGTGGTGGTGATGTACAGGTTTATGGGTGATGGCTAAAGAATAACCCTGTTGTAGGTATATTCATAAGGAAGCGTGGTTGTAGCCTGTAGGGATGAGGGGTGAAGTGTGTTGTAAGGACGTGGGGTTTGGTGGGGTCTGGGAAATGAGGAAGAATGTAAGGCAGAGTGACAGTGTGTGTGCAAGTGTATGTGTGTGCCAGGTTAAGGGGATGTAAATAAGAGGTGCAGTGAAGTAATGAAGACGTGGTTGAGATGAGTTGTATGTGTATGCGTAACTGGCTTTGAGTGGTTGTGATTAAGTGAGGATCGTAATCTATAAACTACAAAAAACTTGAGTGAGTAGTAATTAGAAGTTTGTATATCTTCACAGGCAACAGAGATTATTAGCCGGGTTCTTTGGGGTATTTCTTGTGTCAGTAATGTAGAAATCTTGTTAATCTGACATTAGGGCCATTAAAATATCTTTAAAAACCCGTGGCATATAATTTCAAGTACAGCCTTTTGAATGTAGTGGAAGTGGGCGCAGAAGTATTTCAGAATATGATTCCAAGAGGTGATACAAAAAAAAAAAGGGAGAAAAGAAAAGGGGGGGAAAAAGTGAGAAGAGTCATAATGCAATATTTAAAACGGAGAGAAAAATGGGAAGAAGTATTGTGGAGTTTCACTGGTAAAAGATGACAATCAGCATTACCACCACTGAATTCCACCAAGAACTAAAAATATTCTGATGTCCGCTTGTATTAACACCACACTATAACACCTTGACGCAAAGACAACTCAAAAGACACACGCCACACAGTTAATACACGCCAGGATATTTCTTCCCCTCCACAGTACACTTTCATCTTCCTGCACACGCGTTTGTAGTCATATGGGCGGGAGCTGGGAGCGAAGTGGCCAAACCAGCAACAATAAAAGCCAACACCACTATCTGAACCACACACTGCCTGTTCTTCCCTCACCGATAAGATATAATTACTGATAACACTTCTCAGATTCTCATACATGACAAAGGAAGCGTACACGTCACCAGTTTCGAGGTATATCGAACATTAAATTGACGGTTCCTTAGTCCTACTTTCTGATTCTGAATACGGAGAGGAACGAAGAGATTGGGTGGATAGTGTGAGGAGGAATACGAAGGTTGGGATGGACGTATCTCTCTCTCTCTCTCTCTCTCTCTCTCTCTCTCTCTCTCTCTCTCTCTCTTAGTTAATTAAACAATTTAGCGTCCACTACATTCAAAAGGCTCTAGTTGAAGTTGCACAAGTTTTTCCTTTTTTTTTTTAAGTTCTAGTGACATAATAACAAGATTTCTACATTATTACCAGGAGAAACACTCTTGAGAACTCGGTTAGATCACCTGTGACCTTTGAAAGTAGCCATGGTGGAAGAGCAGAGCGTTTCAGAATACGGCCCACCTTTCTCATGGTAACTAAAAAAAAAAAATCAATAAAAAAAAATCAAGGTTATTATAGAGAGTAATCTATAAGGTTTTGTTCGCACATACTGATACTCACATCCATAGTCAGTAGAGAGCGTCCAACGATTAGCAGCAGCAAGGGCGTGGAGAAGCAAACACCCACTCACCACCGCCCACACCCATGTCTTCGGGAAGCTCATGGTATCACAGGGTCTATCTGTGTTGTTTAATGTTCACCGCCAAGACGACTGCTCAATATTCATACCTGATGGGAAATTTCTGTTATTACTTCACTGATGGCATTATCTGTTAAGGATGATAAGAGTGTTTCTACGCAAAATTACCTAACTGAATTCTTTTAAGAATTCTAAACTAAGGGAACCTGCATGCGGAAGGTTAGCAGGCAGTCCCAACATTTCTCCTTCCTCCTTATAATGTAAAGAAGAAATTTCCACAAATATTGACTCCTTGACAGCATAATTAATTTGAGTGATTAAATAGAAGTTTCTAGCTAAAATCACCAAGACGTGAAACGAAATTAACTTACTGAAATGCAAATAATGATAAATGTGTGTGTGTTCTTACCTAATTGTATTTTTACGGGATTAAGTCAGGCTCGTAATGTCTTTCGTCTTTTTAGAGTTAATTTGTCATATTTATCTTTAAAGCTATGAATGCTCCTTGCATACACAACTTCGTCAATGAATTCCATTAACTGAATGACGTCAGAAAACTGTATTTTCTCACATCCTTCATATATATATTTTTTTCTTTGTGCAATTTCTTACTCATGTGTCCTCTGTCTTGTGTAATTCCTTGTCATTTTATATGTAAGTGTGAGTGCAAGCATGTCTGTGTATATTGAAGGACCAAGTATTTCTCCAGCAGACACACTGCTTACCTGGATGCCGCGAGCTGTGAATGCAGCCAGAGGTTCGTTCATCTGTGTGTGGGGCGTGGAAGCATCAAGCTTTAATACATCGAGAGCAGTGGTGGTGTGGGTTATACAAACTGATCTTAGAACTATCACCATGCTCTGAGAAATGTAGCAGCCGACGTGCAGACCACGTTCCGTTCTCATGGAGATAACTGCATGACAGAGATAATAAAGGTTAAATGGTGGATCTACGCAATTTTAGTGCATGACTGCTCTCTCTCTCTCTCTCTCTCTCTCTCTCTCTCTCTCTCTCTCTCTCTCTCTCTCTCTCTCTCTCTCTCTCTCTCTCTCTCAAGAGGTTGAGGACATGATGACCTATTGTCAATTTCACCTTTAAACCTTCAACTTCTTCTGTTCCGTGGATTAACTTATCGGCATGTGAAAGCTTCCACATGAAGGCCGGTAGTTGACTTAAAAGAAAGTGATCAACCTTTCAGCTATGTGCCTTCCCCCAGCCGTGCTCATGATGTCACAGCTGATGACGTTACAGGGTCTGTTTATTTACATACGTAGGTATTTGAAAATGATCCCTCAAAAAAAGGCATCAAGAATCGATTGCTTTATATATTCTGACTTGCCATATACTTTAACTAGTACCATGAATATCAAAACATTTCAATCCTTATCAATATATATATATATATATATATATATATATATATATATATATATATATATATATATATATATATATATATTATGTAGGAGGGACCCTGGCCAAGGGCAACAAAAATGAAAAAATAAAATAATAATAATAATAAATAAATAAATAAATAAAAGCCAAGTGAGATACCAGTCCCATAAAAGGGTCCAAAGCGGTAGTCAAAAACTGAAGGATAAGTGTCTTGAAACCTCCCTCTTGAAGGAATTCAAGTCATAGGAGGGTGGAAATACAGCAGGCAGGGAGTTCCACAGTTTACCAGAGAATGGGATGAATGATTGAAAATATTGGTTAACTCTTGCATTAGAGAAGTGGACAGAATAGGGGTGAGAGAAAGAAGAAAGTCTTGCGCAGAGGGCCGCGGGAGGAGGGGAGGGATGCAGTTAGCAAGATCAGAAGACGGCAGTTAGCATGAAAATAGCGGTAGAAGACAGCTAGAGATGCAACATTGCGGCGATGAGATAGAGGCTGAAAACAGTCAGTTAGAGGAGAGGAGTTGATGAGACGAAAAAATTTTGATTCCACCCTATCTAGAAGAGCGGTATGAGTGGAAACCCTCCAGACATGTGAAGCATACTCCATATATATATATATATATATATATATATATATATATATATATATATATATATATATATATATATATATATATATATATATATATATATATATATATATATATATATATACAGTGCTCATCACTGAAATTGTCGCCGGGACTTCACTGGCCGTTTGAATTTTCAAAATACTTGCGCTTGTTCTAATTCAATATGGGGGCTTTAAGTAAAATTATTACGTATCTGGCAACTCAACCTCAGAATCTGCGATGACGTACGGAAAAAAAAAAAAAAAATGAGTTACTTATCACAACTGTCAAAGCTACTTACTGACACCTTGGGAGTGCCTGCACGCAGTAAAGTCCCATCACACTGCACATGTGCAAGCAGTCTCGCCTTGTGATTGGTCAGAGTAGTCTTGCCTTGTGATTGGCCGTCACCTCCTCATCAGTTAACCTAACTTAACTAACACAAAATAACCTAACCTAACTAAGCTAATGTAGCTGAAATAATGTGTTATAATAAATAGGAGAACCTATCCAGTAAATTGGTACAGGGTAGTTAGATTACGTTAAGGGTAAGGTTAGTTTAGTTAGGTTAGGTTAGCTGATGAGAAGGTGGCAGCCAATCACATGAGACTGCTCGCACATGCCCAGTGTGTGCGGGGACTTTCCTGCATGCAACCCCTCCCGATACCTTCTGCCGATCCCCAAGACTACTGGGTGATGTGTCAGTACGGACACTGTCTTGCTGTGAAGACAGCAATCGCATCCATGACGACCTCAGCTATAGCAGCTATGCAGCGCTGCACAAACCTGGATAAATCTATATGTACACCCGTCTAATATTTTCAGATGAAATTACATTTTTCTTGAAAATTTTGTTGTGCTTTGAATGAACCTAGTAACTGTTTCCAGCGCAAATTAAGTTTTTCATACCCCTCCACACCCAATGATTTGCG
Source organism: Scylla paramamosain (assembly GCF_035594125.1). Taxonomy (NCBI): domain Eukaryota; kingdom Metazoa; phylum Arthropoda; class Malacostraca; order Decapoda; family Portunidae; genus Scylla; species Scylla paramamosain. The sequence continues at coordinate 13,119,556 of NC_087184.1, forward strand.
ACGAAATCAAGGAGATTCATCCAAAAAATACCAAACTACCAGAAAAATGTAGTTTCGTCTTCACACAACACTGAAAGAAAATGGAACTTAACTAAACCTAACCTAACCAAACCTAATTTAATCTAAAACTAAACCTAACCCAATATAACTAAGCCTAACTAAACCTACTAACCTACATTAACGACAAATTTCATAAAAATTAATATCTCAGGCACGAACAATCAGCGGCAGTGAAGATATGCAACACTGTTATATGAGACCCAAGTACTTCAATGACAACATTTTTCTTCCCCATAAGATGGTGCATTTATATAATAATACCCAGACCTGTGGTCTCTTACCCAGCAGGAGAAAAAAAGAGGGTTGGTTTCTACGACAAACACAAGACCCATGAGCAGTGGCGTGGTATGTTGCTGAGTGACAAGGCAAAATTTTCAGTGACAGCCAACAGTCAAGGTTGCGTGCACAGATGTCCCAGCAGCAACCCCTTTACCCCGCTACACTTCACCAGCTGTCAAATTCCCCGATTCGTTTATGGTGTGGTACTGCTTCACTTATCATGGTGTGGGAAATGTTGCAGTGCTATTCAAAAACACTACAATGAATCAAAGGAACTACCTGGAACTTCTCTGTGACCATCTACCGTCTTTTGAGAGACGCCACGCCATTTTTATGCAAGACGGAGCTCCCTGTCATACTGCCACATCAGTGAAGCAGTGGCTCAGGAGATGCTGTGTGTCATTCTTTGATGATTAGCCTGCAAATTCTCCTGACCTGAAATCCCATTGAGAATTTGTGGGCTATAATCAAAAGAAAGTTACATAACCATGACTACGCGACAACGCAGTCATTATAACGTACAACTGCAATGACGCACTGAAATTTGTATCAAATATTTAATCGGAATAACGAACAAAAACTGGCATAACGAACTCGCCACGTGTGCGAGCAGTGGAATTTTGACAAATATTTAATCAGAATAACGAACCAAAACTTGCAAGACGAACTCGCCATTCGTGCGAGCACTGAAGTTTTAATAAAAATTCTAATTTGAATAATAAACAAGTTTGTAACACCTACAGCACCAACATTATCATTATTATTATTGTTATTATTATTATTATTATTATTATTATTATTATTATTATTATTATTATTATTATTGTTGTTGTTGTTATTATTATTTATATGTTTTATGTAGGAGGGACACCGGCCAAGGGCAACAAGTCCAAAAAAGAAAGAAAAAAGAAGAAAAAAAAAAAAAAAAAAAAAAGGCTCACTGAGGTGCCGGTCCCCGAAAAGGGTCTAAAGCAGTAATTAAAAACTGAGGGATAAGTGTCTTGAAATTTCCCTCTTGAAGGAGTTCAAGTCATAGAAGAGTGGAAATACAGAAGCAGGCAGGGAGTTCCAGAGTTTACCAAAGAAAGGGATGAATAAGAATACTGGTTAACTCTTGCATTAGAGAGGCAGACAGAATAGGGGTGAGAAAAAAAAGTCTTGTGCAGCGAGGCCACAGGAGGAGGAAAGACATGCAGTTAGCAAGATCAGAAAAGCAGATAGCAGGGAAATAGTGGTACAAGATAGCAAGAGATGCAACATGGCAGCAATGAGAGAGGCTGAAGACAGTCAATTAGAGGAGAGGAGTTGATGAGACGAAAAGCTTTTGATTCCACGTCGTAGCCAGATGGTGGAAAACTCGGAAGATTCAAGAGCGTGGGCACGAGAGCAGGTTAAGTCATTGCGCACATAAACGCAGCATCCAGTTTTGGATCGAAAATGAGGATAGAGAAAGTAGGAGGGAACAGAAAAGGGGCTACTGTCAGTTGCCTCAGACACCTGAGTTTCAGTGAGGAAAAGAAGATGAGGTTTAGAAGAGGAAAGGTGGTGTTCTACAGATTGAAAATTAGATCTTAGACCGCGAATGTTGCAGAAGTTAATGAAGAAAAAGTTGAGGGGGGTGTCAAGACACTTAGGGTCGTCGACGGAAAGGCAGTCCGACCTGGGGACATTTATGGTCCCCTCCCCAGATGGGGACTCCGAGGCTGGTGTAGGAGTCGCCATGATGATTTTAAAATTTTTGAGTGAAGGGTGTGTGTGTTATTAGGTGCTTGTAGTTTTGTGTGGAGGAAGAGAGTTGTCTTTAGAGGGCAGGCTGTGACTGCCCCCTTGTGTTGTGAGACACAAAGGGAAACGTTCAGTGAGGTCACAGCTGGGTTTAATGATAAGTTCACAGCACCCCCTGAACAGTGCTTTAGACCTCACTGGGAGTAATTATCGTTTCGGCAGGTGTCTACTGCCTCCTCCTCTCTTACCTTATCCATAACTGCATTTTATGATAAATGCAGATCAGGCTCTGACTGCATATCCAACAGATGAAAACACCAGTGTTATTTCACTACTGTCCGAAGATCCATTTCACTTACAGTGGAACCTCGGTTTTTCGAACTTGATTCGTTCCTAGATGCCGTTCGAAATGCGAAATATTTGAAAACTGAAACTATTTTCCCCGTGGGAATCAATGTAAAATAGATTAATCCATTTTCACTCATTCAGCATGTCTTAGCGGGTAATGACCAACACTCCCACTGCTAAGATGGCCGTTCCACATCTCCAGCTTATATATATATATATATATATATATATATATATATATATATATATATATATATATATATATATATATATATATATATATATATATATATATATATATATATATATATATAATTTTTTTTTTTTTTTTTTTTTTATCCAGAAAGGATGTATTGAATGAACTTAGTGACATAGAACTCAACAAAAGATATTGTTTAGACCATGCAGGCATTCTCTTTGTCACCGATCACGTAAGGGAAGTCTTACAGAGTGATACAGAGAGAAGCGACCCACTCACCGCCAAAATGAAGGTGATCATAACACTTAGACATCTTGCTACTGGGAAAATACAGTTGTGCAGTAGTGATGGCATTATGGGTCACAGAGAGAGCCACACAAGCTCGGGATTACTCCTGAGCGCCGAACCATGTCTGTTTACATCGAGGTTCTTCAACTTCTTCAATGGGATCACATTTACCAAATATATAAAATCAAAGGAAATATTTATAGAAACTACAAATTAGTAGTAAATGGGAGCTATTGCTATGTTTTGTGGTATTTGAAAGTAACTTTGTTCGAAAACTGAATTATGGTATGGCAACTGAAGCAATTAAGAGTTAAAATTTTTGTTTGAAAAACGAGTTGTTCAGAAAGGGAGACGTTTGGTAACCGAGGTTCTACTGTATACATATAGTAATGATGGATAAACTAAATAAGGAGATATACACACTAATACTAATAATGATTTGATACTCTAACTGACAAATGATGGTCACCGAAACAGTACCAAATTATCTACTCATTCGTTTAATTTTGTACCTGAGTGCCTGTGTTTGCATGACGCTCACAGAGACTGTTTACAGAGAGGGTTACAGAGATAATAATGAAATAACATAAGCACTTTATTCTGAGTGCTAGGTTATGTTAGGCTTTGATTCATTCAGTTCATTGATTTCACTCCTGATCCCTTCATTGTGTAGATCACAGTTTGAAAGTATCATATTTTGCCCACACATAAGCAACGTCCAGAAAGTAGCAGGCTAAGGAGGGTAGGGGGCGAGGAAGATACAGGGGAGGTTCTATAGTCACCCTTATCTGTCTGTTTACCAACCAACAAGACACTCCACTCATGATTGGATTCCTGTCACCCTGCATACCGAGAGATTCCAACTTTGATATTAGGGAACTTTGGGGAAGTGGAAGTGGCCAGGGTTTCACAAGCTTGATGAGGGTTTTCTTTCCCTCATCCATCATACATTTTAACCATTAGTATCTTGGAGAATGATCAAACAACAAATAATTTGTTTCAAGTAGGTAGTTTTTCAGGAAAGGTTTCTGTACTGGAAAATCAAGCCCTCTGAGTATGAGCAAAGGGTCGCAGCCTTCAGGGTAAGTTTGCCCACTGGGGCTGCACCAGGAACAAGGTCAATAGAGTAGACTATTGGCCTTGCCCAGGCCCAGCAGTATGCCAGCATAAGCCAGGATGAGCCAAGTGAGGCCACACCCAGGCCTGCCTCATTGCTCTGTGGAAAAGGCCACCCACCAACAAAACGGTGTGGTGCCACTCCAGGTGAATGGAAGGGGCTCCCCTCAGTAAAGGATGTGCCCTGTCCACACCTCTGGACAGGTGTGCCCCACCCACACCTTCCTACTGGACAGATGTGTCCCACCCACTCACTCACACCTCTGGACAGGTGTGCCCCACCCACACCTTCCTACTGGACAGGTATGCCCCACCTATACTTGTCCTACTGAATGGATGTCCTCCACCCACACCTGAAGGATGGATTAGGTTAGGTTAGGCCAGTGTGTTAGGTTAAATTAGGCCTGTACATTAGGTTAGGTTAAGCTGGGAATTAGGTTAGGTTAGGTAAGGCTAAGTTAGATTATGCCAGTGCACTAATTTAATTCAAGTTAGGTTAGACCAATGCATTAGGTTAGATTAAGTTTGGTTAGGCAAGTGCATTAGATTGAGCTAGAGAATCAGCTTAGATTTGGGTAGACTAAGTTAGCTTATGCCAGCATGTTAGTTTAGTTTAGGTTAGGTTGGATCAGCATATAAGGATAAGTTAGCCCAGCATGTAAGGATAAGTTGGGCCAGCATGTTAGGCCAGCAAGTTAGGTTAGGTTAGGCCGGTGTGTAAGGTTAGGTTAGGCCAGTGAATTAAGTAAGCTTAGGCCAGCATATAAGGTTTAAGTTAAACCAGTGCAGTTAGTTAGGTTAGGGTAGGGTAAGGAAGGTTAGGTATGGTCAGGTCAGGTTAGGTTAGTTTAGGTTAGGCAGGAGATGAAAGAGGTTAAAGGAGAGTCAATGGACAGGTAAAAGGAAGTAACCAGCAGGAGCACCGGAAAGAATTGTTTACCTGTCCTGCTAAAAGTGTGTCCACCACCCCACCTCTCCTGCCAGATGGGTGTCCACACCACCTGTCCTACTAGACAGGTGTTCCCTATCCCACCTAGCCTGCCAGATGGGTGTCTACCATCCCACCTATCCTGTCAGATGGTTGTCCACCATTCCACCTATCCTGCTAAACGCGTGTCCACCACTCCACCTATCCTGCTAGACTGGTGTCCACCACCCCACTTATCTCGCTCGACGGGCGTCCATCACCTACCCATTCTGCCAGGCGGGTGTACACCAACCTATTCATCTCCCTAGACAGGAGTCCCCCACCTACCTAACCCGCTAGACAGGTATCCATCCCACCTATCCTGCCAGACGGGTGACAATCACCCCACCTTAAAACATCGAGAACAACAGAAAAACCGCCGAAGTGGTTGGCTACTTCCAAGTGCAACAAAGGAAAGCCAGGGAGAAATGTCAATGTATCAGAGGAAGGAATGACAATGTGCACAGAACATTCTTTCGCTCGCACGTGCATATTATGTTTCAAACCTGAAGGTGATGCCGAGACCAGTAGACACGACCAGACACGTCCACCAAGACTAATGTAAACATAAACATAGTTTTCTTAATACCTACTTTCCATTTCAGAGACAGACCTAACAAATGTTAATAAGTGCCTGACTTCATTAAGTTTATTTTAGAAGATTAATCAAGTTCTCATGAAGCAAAAACTATTTTTCAATAGAGACAGGAAGGGAGAGAGAGCACTTTGTGGTTGTAGAAGCTAGTAATGACAGCAAATAGGTTACAAGTACGACGATTCAGTATATACTAGTAAGTCATAATGAAGTGGTTTATGAACGGAATTATACTGTAAGTATTGCCATGCAATGGTTTCAGTGCGTCGTTTTTTAGCCTTACAGACTTACTTTAGGGCATGGGAATGTTATACGTATGAGGTTAAAAAGAGGATGAAGGGATTTACACATCACTAGGAATATATGGAGATAAAACTGATCTAGAAAAATAAAATGATAAAATGTGTTAAAAGATTTTCAATACAGAGTTAGATAAAAAAAAAAAAACTGAGAAAGCACTGTAAGAGAGAGAGAGAAAATACTATAAGAAACAGCGGAATCAAGGAGCGGACGACGTAAGAAGGGATACAAAGTAGAACAGAGCACAAGGAAAGCAAAAAGAATAATCATGTCGCCTGATATGTCAAGATCAAAACTAAGATAACAACAACTAGCCCAAAACGCTGAGATTTCTCATTTTTCATCAATTTCTGTGTCCAGGGTGATGCGTCACTAGATCTGTGAAGCTAGACACGGGACAGGACCATCAGGGAAGCTGCCAGTATGAATATTTGCTGCAAAAACTGACTGGGTGGCGCTAAATTGAGTAATATGTCAGGTAATTCCAGGATCTCCATCTCTTATTCTTCCTGTCTTGTTGGGAATGTGATATTTTTGCTGCGTAATCTGTTCGTTTTAAATTATAATGTATATATCTTAGGGTGTAGCTTGTTTTTGAGAAGGAAAACTCTCTCTCTCTCTCTCTCTCTCTCTCTCTCTCTCTCTCTCTCTCTCTCTCTCTCTCAAAAGAAAAAAATGCAGATCTTTATTTATTTCCTTACTATTTGCCTAGTTTGCTCTCCCATTTCCTACATTCCTTCTACCCTCCTGCTTTTCCTACTTTTCATCTGGGTCTGATTTTTTTTTTTTTCGGATCTTCCCTCCTAATTCCTGCTTTCCCCATACCTTCTGTAAAATTCCATTCTTACTCTTCACTTTAATATGCATAAAAAAAAAAAAAAACTGTCCTGGAAATAGTATAATCTTGGAAGCAGATAATTTCATTTACTAATTTAATTTTTCTGAGGCGAGAAGCAAAATAGCATTTTTTCCCCATTTTTTTGTGCCCTTGGCTGACCACAATGAATACAAAGAGTGAGAAAAAAGGCTATGTTTTTATATAGTAGTGAGTGGCCAAGAGAAAAAAATTGTATAAAAAACATACATGCAATTCTTAAAAATTATCAGGGGTAGGAGGACTGAAAGAAAGACTAGTTATGTTTCAAATACCAATCTTAACCTTCAGTTCTTTCTTTCCAGTGTGGTGAGGCAACTGGAGATGAACAAGAGTGGAGGAGGTGGCAGTGGTGGAGGCAGCAGTGGGGGGGAGGGGTCAGGGGGAGGAGGAGGAGGAGGCAGAGGAAGAGAAGGTGGTGGTACTAACAGTGGCGATGGCAGTGAAACAACACACTCAGGAAGCAAACGGGAGGCTGTGGCTTGTGACGCAGCTCCCCCAGTGTGTGAGGCAACCCCCAGCACCTCCCAGGGTAGTAATGTGTACCAGGGGCATGCCAACCACCTGGGGGCCACTGGGGATAATGTGACCTCTAGCATTGGCCTGGTGACCTCCTTAGGCTATCTCACAGGGGCCTCCTCCTCCCCCAGTGTAAGGCCCACGTATCCCCAGGGTGAGGGAGTGGAAGGGGTGGCCACTGTCCCCCCCAACATGGCCACATATCCCATTCCACAAGCTGGTGGTGGGGGAGGGGGTTATTATTACCCGCCAATCCTTAATTCTCAGCAATCTCTCCTACGGCCAATAATGACAGCACAGCCCCCACTTTATTCCCCACTGTTAGCACCTCCGCCACCCCACCAGCAGCACCCTTCCTACCCCATGCCTCCACACGCATCACCTTCCACAGGTTAGTTCTTGAGGTTCTATGTTGTGTACTGGAACTTCATTCTCTTGTTTCAGTGTCATTGTTTTTTAGTACATGTGGATGTTTTTTTTTTTTTTTTTTTTTTCTTTTTTTTGTGGTCATAGACGATCTTTTCCTTGATGTTCGTCCTTGCCTTGTCTTTTTCACCTCACCATCTCCTGGTCTTTGTGAGTTTTTCTAATGGTGTCTTTCCAACTGTTTCAAACTTCAGCACTTTTATTTATCTACCTGTATTTAGTTTTTCTATCTATCTGTATTTCTTTGTCTACCTGTTTATTTGCCTCAGTCAGCCACTAACCTCACCCAACTGTACAGGCCCATCTTACTTATATTGCCTTTTTGTATATTTCATGTCTGTTTATCTACTAGTCTGTTTATCTTTTTATCTATGTTTTTCTCTTTCCACATGCTTATTTGCCTTAGTCAACCACTAACCTTATCCAACTCATCTTACTTTATCTATCTATCTATTTGTTTATCTACTAGTCTATTTATCTTTCTTTCTATCAGTATTTCCCTTTCCACCTGTTTATTTGTCCCAATTACCACTGACCTCACCTAACTCAACAGGCTCATCTTACTTTGCCAACTTGAGTGAGAGCATGCGAGGTGGCCTGGCAGAGGTGGTGTCTGAGGGTGCCACTGGGCGTCAGTGTGGCCCTGCAGTGCCTCACCCTTGTTGGGAGGAGAGCCGCACCGCCCATGATCAGCGAACCTTTGAGGATTATTCGCGCATGGGGATGTACGGCCCAGAGGATGGGGCAGCAGGGCGGGGATGGGAGGGGATGGGTCCGTGTGGAGTAGGGGCATCATCAACCACCTCATCCCGGCCCTCTGCTCCACACAACCCCATGGCCCACCCTTACACCTACACCTACACAGACTGCAGACTGGAGGGGGGCTGGAATAAGTGCATGGTGGGCAGTGGGGGTGCTGGGGAGGGCTTCACGGGGGATCAGCAAGTGGAGGGGACACAGGTGAAAGCCCGTGTCCCACCCAGCCATTCCCTGCCAATGGGGATGGTGGACCCTGCCATGCCGCGCTCCCATTACGATTACCAGCCCATACCTGGCGCTCCCTTCCTGCCATACTTTGCCTCACTCAACTACCAGCAGGAGCCCCGCGGTGAGACCCGCCCTGCTCAGCGCCCTGAGTCCCTGGTGAGTTGAGTCTTGCACAGGTTTGCTTGTACAGGGTTTGATGCTTTAAATGTCCGTTCAGATTCTTAAAATGGTATGCAAGCAAATTGTGAGTTAATGTTGGATATTTTGCATTTTGTAAAGTTATGTGTTCAGATTCTTGAAATGCAATATAAAGGAATCGCATGTTGCAAGCATTCATTTTTTTTTCTTTTAAGCTATGTATTAAGATAATTTTGACTTTTCTCCTGATGCACAAGTGCTGGATTTGCTCTCTCCGTTAATAAAAGAATTTTAATTTTATACTGCAAAATACTAAAAATGTATCAGATGGGAAAAAACTCAAACTACAACTGGGAAAAAACTCAAACTACAACTGATCTTAATGTTTTTTAAATATTTAATCTATGGTTTTCAAGGAACATAACTGCTAAAGGACACTAATGCTATATTGTAAGATAACACTGAAAGAAATTAACACATAATAATGATGCTGCTAAAATCTTGTCAGTTTATCATGTCTTTGCATTGCAGGACTGTAGTGGTGGTGGCAGTGGTGGTAGTGGAGGCAGTGGTGGTAGTGGTGGTGGTGGGAGTCAGTTGCCACAAACAAGGCCACTAGAGCACCACCTGCCTGCCGGGGAGAAGATGCCACCCACTCCACTCCTGCTCCCGACCCAGACCTCACTGACACTGCCCCACTCAGCTCCCTCCTCCTCCTCCTCCTCCTCTTCATCCTCTGCTCCTACCTCCTCTTCCACTTCCTGCACTTCCTCTCAGTCCCAGTCTCTACCCCACACTTCCACACAACACGCAGCACATCCTACAACACAGCACACAGCACATTCTAACGCCACACAGCAAGCGCCACATTCCCATGCTAGTGTACAAGCCACAGCCCATCCCCACAGCACCACACAGCATAACACAGCACATGCCCACAGCAGTACACAGCCCACAGCACATCCTCACACAACAACACAGCATAACAGTCATTCTCACACCTCCACACGTAACACAGCGCATCCACACATCCCCACACAGCATGCAACACACCCACACACATCCACACAGCATGCACCACAGCAAGCAACACATCCTCATCCTCACAGCAGCACACAGCCCACACCCCATCCACATAGCACCACACAGCAAAATGCACATTCCCACATTACCTCACAGCCCACAACACACCCCCACAGTACCTCACAGGCCACAGCACACCCCCACAGCACTTCACAGACCACAGCACACCGACACACTACTTCACAGCATGCAGCACATCATCATGCCACTGAGCAGCCCACAGCACATCTCCACAGCAACACACAACATGCAGCACACCCACACAGCACCACACAGCACACATCTCACCCTCACACTACCACACAGCATTCCACTCATCCACACACTACGACACAGCACAACACAGCACATCCTCACACCACACAGCATAACACAGTACACCCTCACACCACGCAGCACACAGCACACCCACACACCACCACACAGCACACAGCTCACCCACACACCACCACACAGTTGGAATGCATCACGCAGACCAAGAGTGAACTGATGGAGGTAAGAATCCTATATATATTTTATTCACCTATTTATTTATCTTTATGTAAAAGGGGTTCTGACAACAACAACAACAACAACAACAACAGCAATAGAAAAGACCCACTAAAGATGTCAGTCCCAAAAAATAGAATTGTCCAAAATGAGTATTCATGATTATGAGAGAGAACCATAAATATTTGGTAATATATAATTGATGTACTAAATATTGTTTTATATTATGACTATATATCACTGTAGAAGTTACGGTCATTTGTTTGTTTTCATTACCATAACTTTTTTTTTTTTAATCCATACAGTGTTGCACTTTGTCAGAGATAAGGGTCTTGTCAGGTTGGATTTTTCTTTTTTTCTTTTTATTTATCCATAAAATGAGAGAAAATAACAAGTCGTCTGATATATATATATATATATATATATATATATATATATATATATATATATATATATATATATATATATATATATATATATATATATATATATATATATATTATTCCCATGCCATAAACCGAAGTGTGGCTACCATGTGATTTTGATTCTTGGATTTTTCTCCTTCTCACTCAGAGCTCATGATATCAGACTAGGGATGTGGAATTTTATTTTTATATTTTTAAAGCTTTCATACACTTTGTACTTTATACTAAACCTTCACATACACTTTCCACAACCCTATAGTGTGTGTAATAAATAAGTACTTCTTTACAAATACCTATAAATAAACAAGAACTGTACATTCAAGAAAATGGTTGGATGTGCATCTGACAACACCCCACATTTCAAGGCTGTGGCTACTACACCCACAGTTCTCAAAGAACAGAACATACTATGAGTTTTATGACTTTCAGTTTTCCTTTCTGATTACTCTGAAGTCTCGTTTCCTATTTCTTATACTTTACTGAATATAGATTTGAGAAGTAAATTCTTAGGAGTAAGTAACTTACTTTTTTTATATGACGATTTTTTGGGGAAACACGACAGCCCACCCTATGTAGCCAACTCCACAACATTTATAACCAAAATCTTTATCCCTCTCCAATCCTGCAGCTTTCAATTTCATTTCATTGCTATATGCATGTTGACATAGCCATTAAAAAAACAAAATATGTCTCATTTCCTACAGAAGTATTCAGTCTATAATAACTCCAACCCCTAAAAATAGGTATATATATATATATATATATATATATATATATATATATATATATATATATATATATATATATATATATATATATATATATATATATATATATGAAAACATTCACTCCTAACTTGTCAAAATATTCTTTGTTACTGTTAGTGACAAGTCTTATAGATACAAACAAAATTCAAAGCCAGAATATGGCTCAAAAATGAAATTGTACATATATGTACTAAACACTTTCCTAAGAGGTATGTATGTATATGTACTAAACACTGTAGTGTCCCTGTTTTCCCTAAGGGGTGGGATGGCTTACTATTTTCCCTCACTTTTTACACTAATATAATCTAGTTCCAGACATTTGCACTTTTGTATACAAATTTATGATGTGGAAATTTATTCTTTTCAGTTAATCAATACAAGTCATATATTCCTTAATGACACAACTAAGACAGGATGCCCGTCTTATTTCAAATTTACATCAGTACCTCATACTTCCAGGGAAGCTGCCAAATGAGGTATAAGAAGAAGGAACCAGAGAGTAGGAACAACTCATGTCAGGAGAATGAAGAAGGAACACAGCAGCAGCAACAACAGCAGCAGCAGCAGGAAGAAGTGGTGTCATCTCTGCCCTGTTCCTCCCACACACTACCACTCTCCAAGGTCAGTCTTCACCCCAACACAGTCATATCTTTCCTTATCTTTCTACATCTGATGCCTATTCCAGAGAGCTTGCCCAAGGCTCCATCCACATTAGCAGGCAATGCACATGGGCAGAAGTGAGTTTTTTGCCCATTGACGTTTTCTCTGTCTTTGCCTGCGGGCGGATGAGTAAACTGCTTGTGATGGTAGGTGAGCGATTTCACCGGGTACTGCCCACCATGCCCAGCAGTCCATCACTGCCAGATATACGAGGTTACAAAAGGAGCTTTGGAGCCACGACTGTCCGTTTGTCAGGAATTTACACTACATCTGAACCAGAACATCACGTCTACCCCTCTGCCCAGCAAGAAACAGTGGTAGAGAAATGCAGTCCTTCACCTAACTGAACTTTATTGGCAACACCCATGCCTATGGCAAGTGAAAATTGACATATAGAAAGCTATTATTTACACCATTTATTTTTCTCCACTTTGTCCTTTTTCTTTTTCAGGGACAGAGAAAGTATTATGGTACACAATAACAGGTTCTTGCGGTCCTTCTTGCTTTGCATGTTGTCATACCGCACAGTCTTCTTGATCAAAGTACATGGACACACTGCCTGGCTGCATGGCTGCTCACTTCTGACTGGGCCAGGCAGGTGTTGCCATGTGAATGTCAGTTTCTGCATGCCCGATGGACTTTGTCCACTAGTGTGGACGGAGCTTAAAGGATGACTGTGATTGAAGTTAACATTTATTTCTGTCCTTCTATTCTGTCCGCATGTTCCAGTCCTCTCGTTCTCCTTTTGCCTCTTTCCTCACGTATTCCAACACTTTTCTTCTGTTTTCCATGCTCCAGTCCTCTCATTCTCTTCTCACCTCTTTCTCTCACATATTCCAACACTTTTCTTGCATCCTCCTCCTTACATGCTCTAATCCTCACATTCTTCTCTCACCTCTTTGGACTATATTCTGAAACA
>NC_087184.1:13137719-13152719 GCF_035594125.1 Scylla paramamosain
TGGGGCCTGTTGAAAGTAGTCAAGATAAGCCACCAAAGTGTTTGAAAATACAGATCTCTGTCATAAATAAGATCAGAACCTCTGTTGGAAGATGTGGCAGTAAGACTCAAACTAGTCAAATGTTTTTATGTGTATAGATATAAATCAACCTTAGAATATTTTTTAAAGTACATAATTGTATTTTTATTGACTATTTTTTATGAATATATACATATACTTGTTTCCCCAGTAGTTTTCCAACCCAAGGAGCATTACCAGCAATACCTGCAGTATTCAAGACCGTCTACAGAGTGCTACTAATGGAAACACAGTCAGTACTCTTAAACAATACTGTCACTTTCTACTAAACCCAATTACAAAAGGTGAAAAGATGATACATAAACTTGGAGAAATCAACTTATATTACTTTCTAAATCACCCAGTTAAATAGATAGATGAAAAGCATTTAGTGAAAAAAAAAACTTACACATGACTTTCTACATAATCCAGTCACTAAAAAAAATATGAAGAGATAATGAAAAACTGCTTCTACATAGCTCACAGAAGTGAAATGAATAGAGTAGTGACAAATAATAACTTTTACATGACTTCCTACATCACTCAGTTACAGAAAAGTGAAAAGATCGTAATAGAAAAAAAGTAACCTGTATAACTTCTTATTTCATTCACTTACAGAAAAGTTAAAAGGGGATAACACTAAGAGCAAATAATAGCCAACTTCATAACTTCCTATCTCACTCAGGTGAAGCTGGAAAGTTGAGACCATAATAGAAAAAATGCATAACTTCATACAGTAAAATCCCTCTTATCTGGCATCAACGGGACCGCCGACATGCCGGATACTTGAATACTGCCGGATACTTGAATAGAAGTGAAATTATGTCCACAATCACCACCCTACACTCATGCATCTTACCATAACAAAGATCAGCTGATCGCCATGCCGCGCGTCGCCACCCGCGCTGCCACCTCACACTCACCAACACACAGTTGGGCCTGTAATAATTTGTGACTCCTTCTGATCTTTTCAAGCTGAACTACTCGTATAACACTTTGTCCATCATTTCACCACAATGATACTGCAGTGTGTGACGATTTTCCGCTGCCTTTGGGGTGTTGGTGGTTTTCATGTAATCCAGCAACTTTTTCGTTTGGGATTTAATGTCATAAATAGTTGATGAGCCCACACCATATTCCGCCATTAGTTGCTGTCTGCTTTTACCTCTCTCTAATCGTCGACAAATGTTTACCTTCTGCTTAAGTGTAAGTACAACACGCTTCCTCTTTTCTACAACTTTAGGCATGATGAAGGCGTCAGGCGATAAACAGTGCACACGCGAGACTGAGTCACTGAGTAAACACAGTGCAGTGGGCCGCGGGTGGCGCGAAGCAGTGCGCTCTGGTGGCGAGGGGACAAAGTATGCCTCGCGTGGGAATTTTAATTGATTTTATGAGTACACATTGATTTTTTATTGATTTTAAGGCTTGGGGAATAATGTGCCGGATACTCGAATGCCGGATGAGAGGGATTTTACTGTATTTCACACACACACAAAAAATAAGTGAAAGGAAGATACAATAACTTCCTTCACAACTCCAACTAATAAAGCATTTCACAAAGAACTGCATATTAAGAAAAAAAATAAATAAATAATCTTGCATGTGAAAAATTAACCTGACAAAAATCAAAACCTTAATTGCAAAATGTACCTTATACACTCGCCACACTTGACCTTAACTAATGTAAACATGAAGCGAACTATACACAGGGAATACATTAATGGTATCCAGAGGTGTATGTATATTGGGACTCGCCTCTGCTGCCATACACATCACTTGTCTTGTCCCCTGTGTGATGGAAACAAGAATATAGTGAACTAGAAAAATATTGACTGGAATACGTACTTAATATATATATCCATTTATCTAACTTATTGGGTTTATGATGATAGAGATTCGTGAAACTCTTAGAAAAATTATATTACCACTATAGAGAGACTGCTTCATAATATATTCAACTCTTAACATAGCGAGTTTTGGAATGTATGATAAAGGATTGAATCTTAACTATTGCAAGGTTAGAGGGATGGGGTGCTGAAGATAGATAGAGTGATAGATAGGTGGAGAGATATAAGGATGTTTATAGAGATACTCGTATATAAATAGGTAGATGGAGAGGTAGATAGATTGATAGATGAAGAGATAGATAAAATTGATGAACAGGTAGACAGATGGAGATAGAGATACAAAGATAGACAGACAGATAGATACACAGATATATCTATAGATAACTAGATAGATAAATAGACAGATAGACAAATATATTGCTTATTTAGGCAATGTTTATCACTACTTCTACTACTGCCACTACTACTACTACTACTACTACTAATAATAATAATAATAATAATATTGAACAAATGCAAACAAAATAAATCTGCAACAAAGATACTACTACTACTACTACTACGATATCTACTACCGCTACTACAGAATGAACAAAGAGGAAATAAGTGACAAAGAATCTAAATTAAATAATAACAAATAAATAATAATAACTAAAAAAAAAAAAACATACAGCATTTTTTATAGAATTATATAATTATATGATTGTTAAAAGAGAATGAATTACCATAGAAAATCTATAATGATGTATTATTACACTTATACACTGTCCATGAGCACTACTTATAGCGTTACATCTATTTTATATCTTTATTTGAGATCATGTTACTGTGTGGCCTATCACAGACAACATTATAATAGTCAAGTTTAATGTTGCTTACTGCTCCTTTGAGTTCCTTTAAAAAGAGTCAACTTATCTACATCGAAAAAGATAAGAAAAGGATAAGGATAGAAAGAAAAAGAAAAAAAAGATAAAAGATAGAAATATCAGATAAAATGAAAAGATAAAAAAGAAAAGATAAAAAGAAAAATGTATAAGAAAAAGATAAAACGATAAAGTAAAAGGTTTTAACTTGTAATCTTATTTGTAGTGATGTAGAGTTGCCCATGGTTTGCTTAGGGCGCTGCAGGATGCTCAGGGAAACACAGCTGTACAGAGGCTGCCGTATATTATAGTAATACTGGATTGAGTGATTTACAAGTGAGCGCCAAGCCGCCAAATCCGAGCCCCGAGCCAAGGCCACAGACTCGAGGATCGGACTTCGCGGCTGGCGCTCCCTTGTATTCACATAATACGGCACCCTGTATCACTGCTGTTTCCGTGCGCATCCTGCGGCACTCTGAACTACTCCTGGATGTCTTGAACACATCAAGGACACCTTACACTACACTAGAAACAAACAAGTGAAGTTACAATCTAGTACAATAAAATAAAAGAAAAAAATAAAAATAAATAAATAAAAAAAATGAAAATCGGAAAAAAAGAAAAAAATATATATATGAAAAGAACAGGTAAAATATAAAAAAGAAAAAAAAATATATATAAAAAAATAAAAATAAAGATAAAGCTAAGAAAATGAAGAGGAAAAGAAAAAAAAATATAAAAATGAGAGAGAGAGAGAGAGAGAGAGAGAGAGAGAGAGAGAGAGAGAGAGAGAGAGAGAGAGAGAGAGAGAGAGAGAGAGAAAGAGAGAGAGAAAGAAAGAAAGAAAGAAAGAAAGAAAGAAAACTGCAGTGAGAAGTAATGAACTGATAAGGACTCAGATATATCGTATACTAACCTTGAGGAGGGGAGGTCCTGCAGGAGGTAGCATCAGCAGCAGCAGCAGGAGGGGAGGCAGGAAGGCAAGGATGTTTCAGGAGACCAGTGCCTCTGTGGTCGCCTCTGTGCAGGAGTCTGTGGCGCTGTGCCTGGGGAAATTCAAATTGCGATCTTCAGTGTGTCTAAGTCAGGGGCGACAAACTCAAACAATTTCCAGGACCCATCATGCAATTCGGTTATTATCTCGAGGGTCATGATTGGTTTTGTGATCTACTTAACATATTTTCTTTGGAACACACAGTGTGGATTATCATGGGCACAGTTTTAACGCTTTTTGTTAATCCTTTGGGTTCGTTGGTGAAGAGTCAATATATCTACTTAAAAAAAAAAAAAAAATAGATAAAATTATGAAAAAAAAACATCAACAGATAAACGAAATGGGAAAATAGATAAAAGATGAAAAGGTAAGAATATAAAGATGAAAAGAAAGAGATAAAGATAGAAAAGAAAAAGGTTTACTTTGTGGTAGCAGTTTTGATACGAAATAAATCACTGTCATGTATTTGATAGGTAAATGTTATTATGTTTCGTCTTACCTGTTTAGCTGTAACAATTATGGTACCGATTTGAAAAAAAAAAAAAAAAATAGTGGTCAACTCGCGGACCACGAGTTTGACAATAGAGGTTTTAATTCTAAGTTTGATTTTAATGAAGTAAATAAGTAAATAATTAAGCAAATGTGTTATTGCGTAAGAAAGAAAAGGAAAGAAGAAAGAAGGAAATGGACAAATTGACAGACTGACAGACAAACAAACAAACAAAAAAAAAGACAAAAAAAAAAAGATAGGTATACACACAGACAAAAAGATTGGCACGTAGAAAGAAAGGAAGAAATAAAACTTTAAGACAAAACAAAGAAAGAAAGAAGGAAAGAAAGAAGAAAGAAAGAAAACAAACACACACACACACACACACACATACACAAAGAAAAAGAAAGAAAAGACAGGCAGAAAGAAAAACAAAGAAATAAACAAACAAAACAGAGAAACGTAAAACAAACACAAAAAAAAAACACAAACAAAGAAAGCAAGAGAAAAGGAACCAGTAAAAAAATAAAGAAGAGAAAAAAGGCAACCAAATCCCCGTCACCTTAACACACACACACACACACACACACACACACACACACACACACACACAGCGTAACATGTTCACCCGCTTCCCCCCTTGCCCCTTCCCACCATCACTGAGCCGCGCCCTTACATCCAGACAGGTGGCAATTAACAGGTGATTGTATGGATGTGATTACAGCCTGAGGTAATTAGAGGGATGGTGATGAAATTTTTGTGATGATGGTGTGACTGTGTGATGATGACTTACCGGCAAGGGGGAGGAAGGAGCGCTGGCGAGGGTCACTAGGAAGAGGAGGAACAGGAGGAGGAGGAGGAGGAGGAGGAGGAAGCAAGGAGGAGTGTTGGTCTTCCTTCCTCCGGAGTGAATAGCTGCCGGTGTCTCTCCTCCTGCAGAAGAAAGTATATATACATACATACATACATACATACATACATACATACATACATATACACTCGCACATGGGTACAAAATATATACATACAAAGTTATTGGGGGTTTTCATTTGCGTGTTTTTTTTTTTTTTTTCCAGAATGTCTTCATGATGTTAGTGATAGTCTAACAGACTCCAGTGAAAATTATTGAGGTTTTCGAGTGTTTTCAAAATACCATTAATAGTTAAACAAGTTCTAGTGGAAATTATTGTTTCCAATTGTTTTCATGATGGTAGTGATAGATTAACAGGTACTAGTTGAAGTTAGTGGAGTTTTAAAGAGTTTCCACTGTGCTGGTGATAGTTAACAGCTTCTAATGGAAGTTACAGGTGCTTTGAAGTGTTATCATGATGCAGGTTTTAGTGAAAGTTATTGAGATTTTAAAGTTTTCATATTTCAAGTGACAGTTCAATATAAATAAATAAATAAACAAATAAATAAATAAGTAAATGAATAAGGACATAGGGAGAATGAAAGGGAGTGGAACTAATAAGGCTACATGAAGCAGGGCAGGACAGAGGCAGGCCAAGGTCAACGTAATCCTGCCAGGCCGCCATGGCAACCCTCTTCATCCAGACGCTTATAAGCTGTATAGAAAACTAGCAACTTTTTTTTTTTTTTTTTATCCTTTGAGTTATTTTACAAGAAATATAAACCTATACCTTCTGAAGCTTCATTATTATTACTTTTATTATTAATATTAACATTATTATTATCATTATTATTATTATTATTATTATTATTATTATTATTATTATTACTGTTAATTAAGGCGTCTGACTACAATGCAGGAAGTCTCGGGTGCGAATCCTGGTGATAATTGGGATTTTTCTGGGACGATTGCCCGCTGCTAGGTTCACCCAGCCATAAGTGGGTACCGATCAGCTATGACTGGGAATGTAAAGGTGGCGGCGAAAGGAACTGGCAGCCCTACTCCATATGCCGAGGCCCAGGCAGGGTGACGCTACCAGCCCTACGCCAACGCTCATACAGGTACGGCACACCTTTCCATTTTTTTTTCGTTATTATTATTATTATTATTATTATTATTATTATTATTATTATCATTATTATTATTATTACCATTATTATTATTTATTTTTTATCTTCTATTTTTTTTTACATTTTATTTTATTATTTCTTTATTCTTATGATTTCTCAGATGTTTTAAAATAAGTTACTCTTTTCAAAGGGTAACGATTTATGATATTTAAGGAATAAAATTTCTATTCGCTTTTGTTTTCCACGCTTTAGAAGTTAAGTAAATAAATAGAGAGAAAATGCATTTATTCTTTTGAAAGGTGTTCACTTTTTCCGTTAATTCTAGTAAAGATGTCGATATTTTTCTATTAGAGACAAAGCGAAATATAAACAGTATCAATTATTATTACTATTATCATTACTACTACTACTACTACTACTACTATTACTACTACTACTACTACTACAATTATCATTACTTTCATCATTCCTGTTATCGTACTTGGCAGTTCCTTAAGGGAGTGATTACCGTCGTGCCTTTAAAGATGGCGGAGGAAAATGTTACTTCAATTTAGATAATGTCAAACTGATGTGAGGAGATTGTTACCTATTCTCTCCATCTCTCCTCCACCTTTCCCTTTCCTCCTCCTAATTCTCCTTCTCTATCTGTTTAACTGGTTACCGATTTTTTCCTCTTTTTCCTATTCCTTTCTTCTTCCTCTTCCTCCCTTCCTTCTTTCCTTTCTAATCTACCTATCCTCTTTATCTCTCCTCCTCCTCCTCCTCCTTCTCTATCTTTTCTATTTTCTTCTCTTCTTCCTCTTCCTTCTCTTTTTCCTCTTCATTATTTTCTTCCTTCCCCTTTCTCTTCTGATGTATTTATCCTATTTACCTCTTCACCTCCTTCTCTACATTTTTCTCATCCTAATTCCTTCTCCTCTTCTTCCTCTTCTTACTTGTTATCTATTCTCTTTCCTCCTTTCTTCCGCACCTTTCTTACCTCCGATATTTTCTCTTCATCTCTTCTTTTCTTCCCTTCTTTTCTCCTTCCATTCCATTTCTCCCTTTTCCTACCGTTTCCTTTACTTCCCCTCTTCCTCTTCCTTCTCTCACGATTTTTTTACTATCTATTCTTTCTGTTTATTTCCCGCCCCTCTTCTTCCTCTTTCTTACTTTCTCTCCTTTCTCTCTTCCTCCTCCTCCTTACTCTTTATTTGGTTTTCGCTCTTTCTTTTTCCCCTCTTCCTTCTTCCTTTCTTCACCATTCATTCTTTTCTTCTCCTACTAAGACTCAAAGGGAGAAAGGAAAGAAAGGAGAGATAACGAAAAAAAGAAAACATCAAAGAGGAATGAAAAGAATGAATGGAAAAATAGATGAAAAGGAAGTGGGATGATAGGAAGGAAGAAGAGGAGGAGATAGAAGATGGATGAAGAAGGAGAGGAAAAAGAAGGGACTTAGATGTAGTGAATGAAAGAAGAGAAGGAGAAAAAATAAAGAAAATACAGGGAGAGAGAGAGGGAAGGAAAATAGACAGAGGAGGGGAGGAAATAAAAAAGAAAGCGAGAGGAGGAAAGCGATAAGAAATAACGAGAGGGAGCGAAAGTAAGCGGCAAGAGGAATATGATGATAATGAAAGTGATTGACAGTGAACTGAAAAAAAGACCACCCAAAAAAATCTATCTATTTATCTATTTGTCTATCTATATTTATTTATTTATGTCTGTTTATCTGTATGTCTACCTATCAACTTATTCATCTATGGAAATGTGAGTAATAGTAGTAGTAGTAGTAGTAGTAGTAGTAGTAGTAGTAGTAGTAGTAGTAGTAGTAGCTGTTGTTGTTGTTGTTGCGGTGGTCATGGCGTGGTGGTGATGGTGATGAGAATGACAGATAAGAGGCAGATTAGTTTGAATAATGCAGGCGATAACAGTCATAAAGGGATGAATGCTTGTGTGTGTGTGTGTGTGTGTGTGTGTGTGTGTGTGTGTGTGTGTGTGTGTGTGTGTGTGTGTGTGTGTGTGTGTACTAAAGCCATAAAAGCTATTCTATCCCTCCCTCTCTCTCTCTCTCTCTCTCTCTCTCTCTCTCTCTCTCTCTCTCTCTCTCTCTCTCTCTCTCTCTCTCTCTCTCTCTCTCTCGCTCTCTTTTCCATACATAAATGCATACTAACTAACAAACATACATACATACGAGGACATGCATACATACATGCATAGTACACATATACTGACCTGAATACTACTACTCCGGTACTATTACTACTACTACTACTACTACTACTACTACTACTACTAAAATCTGCATACAAATAATCTTTCTTTTCAAATTATGAAGAATCTCTCTCTCTCTCTCTCTCTCTCTCTCTCTCTCTCTCTCTCTCTCTCTCTCTCTCTCTCGCTCTCATCCTTCATTGCTTCTTTCCTCCTGAATGATTTCCCTTCTTTTTTTTCTTTCTTTCCACATCCTTACACAATTACGTATTTATTTCTCCTCCTTTATTCTCTCTCTCTCTCTCTCTCTCTCTCTCTCTCTCTCTCTCTCTCTCTCTCTCTCTCTCTCTCTCTCTCTCTCTCTCTCTCTCTCTCTCTCTCTCTCTCTCTCTCTCTCTCTCTCTCTCTCTCTCTCTCTCTCTCTCTCTTCCTATTTTCCCCTTTCCCTATTCTCATTTCCCTTTTTTCCTCCTCCTCCTTCTCTTCCTCCATCATTTCTCTTTCCTCCATATCTCCATTCTCCTTTCTTCCGTTACATGCACTGGTCTTTCTCCTCCTTTCTTTTATTCTCTCTCTCTCTCTCTCTCTCTCTCTCTCTCTCTCTCTCTCTCTCTCTCTCTCTCTCTCTCTCTCTCTCTCTCTCTCTCTCTGACCTTCCATTTATTTGTTGTTTGTCTGTATTCCCCGCCCCCTCTCTCTCTCTAAGTATCTTTTCTCTTCCTTCTCTCTTCTCTCTTCCTTTTGTCTTTCTTTTTTTCCTGTCTCCTTTTTCTCTTCTCTTTATATTTTACTACCCTGCTTAGTTCTCTAGTATGTAATTAAAGTAATCTTTTATATCTATGTAACTTAGTGTTTCTATGTAACTTGCTCTTCGTATTTAATCATATCTAATCTATTATTCCTATTGCAATCTGAAATAATCTATTATTTCATGTAATTTCTTATTTGCATATAATTTTATGAAATATGTTTCTTGTATGTAATTTTATATAATCTGTGAAGTGGTCCCTTGTAATCCGTTTTCTATGTAATTATATGGAATTAGTAACTGATGTGTAATTTTATGTAACCTGTATTTACTATATAATCTGTTTTCTTTGTAATCCTCCCTTTGTACACAATTCCATGTAGTCTTTTTATGTCCCTCTTTGTACATTTAATCCGCTTCCACACAGCTCTCTCTCTCTCTCTCTCTCTCTCTCTCTCTCTCTCTCTCTCTCTCTCTCTCTCTCTCTCTCTCTCTCTCGTATGCACATCTATTTTTATGTGTCTGTCTGTTCCTCTGTGTGTTTGTGTGTCGGTGTGTCAGTCAGTCAATCATACAACTAGTCAAACAGCCATTCAGTCAAACAATCATTCATTCAGTCATTCATTCAGTCAGTCAGTCAGTCAGTCAGTCAGTCAGTCAGTCAGTCAGTCAGCCATCCATCCTTATATCCATCCATCTATCCATCCATCCATCCATCCAGTAAGCCAGTTTCCCATTCTTTCCCTCCTCCTCTTCCCCTACTCCCCCGCCCTCTCTCTCTTTCTCTCTTTCTGACTCACCTTTCAACACGTGGATGAGAATGTGCGCAGCGCGGGTGTTGGATGGCGCACACGTGTAATTACCGCTGTCACTCGCTGATACGTGAGACAGGAAGAGAACGCTGAGTGCCCCACTGTTCTCGACTCGCACCTGTGAACAGAGAGAGAGAGAGAGTGGGGGGGAGAGAAATGAGAGGAGGGATAAAGGAACAGGACAAAGGAAGAGGATATCAAGGTAGGAGGGGGAGAGAGAGAGAGAGGAGATAGGGAGGGAGGGATGGAGAAGAGGGTGATTCAGTTAGGGAAGAGAAAGAGGAGAAGAAAGAGAGAAGGGATAAAGGAAGAGGTTATAGAGGAAACGTGGAGGGTGAAAGGGAAGGTACGAAAGGAAATACGGAGAAAAGAGGGAGGGAGAGGAGGAGAATTGTGAACCAGTGACCGAAGAGAAAGAGAATGAGAGAATGGAAGCGCAAAAAAGGAGAGATGAGGAGAGAATGACAGAAGGTGAAAAAAAAGGGTGATGGAAGTAATAGTTGGAAGGAGGATGAAAGGGTGAGAAGGACGATAAAAAGGAAAAGGGGAAATGAAAGGGAGAGTAGGATAGAAAGAGGAGGAAGAGGAAATAGAGGAAAAGGAGAGAAAGAGAAGTGATGGAGGGAATGTTATGATCTGTTGTTGTGTGTGTGTGTGTGTGTGTGTGTGTGTGTGTGTGTGTGTGTGTGTGTGTGTGTGTGTGTGTGTGTGTGTGTGAACTTCTCAAAGTCGGTTCTTTCTAGCGAACTTGTGGTTCCAGTAAGGCGGCGGGACGGCGGTTCGCGACAGAACCAATCAAGGGGAGCGAGATAAAAAAAAAAAAAAAAAAAGAAAAAGAAAAAGAAAAAAGAGAGAAAAAAAAAGGCTGAAATTGCCTCTCGACTTGGAAACTTGTATGCAACTCTCAAGTGTGTGTGTGTGTGTGTGTGTGTGTGTGTGTGTGTGTGTGTGTGTGTGTGTGTGTGTGTGTGTGTGTGTGTGGGTGGGTGTGTTTTCTTTGTTCTCTGGTCATTATGATTTATTTGCGTTCCTTAATTCTCGTCAGGTTTAAGTATCCGTCTGCTCTCTTCGTTAATCTCTTATCCTTGTTTATCACGTGATCTTCTTTGTGTTCATCTCCTTCGTTAATTCCCTCCCTTTCTCTCTCCCTCTCTCTCATGTTATTTATTTCATTATTATTATTATTATTACTGTTGTTGTTGTTATTGTTGTTGTTGTTGTTGTTGTTGTTGTTGCTACTACTACAATGACTACTAATACTATTATATATCTTTTTATTTATTTACTTTTTTTCACGTGTGTCTGCGTGTGTGTGTTTATGCAGTTGTCTCTTAATCTTCTATTCCACGACGTATACTTGCAGTTTATTCACATTCTAACGTGTATTTTTTGTAATCCTTTATTTATTTACTTATTTTGCTGTTTCGTAATTTTGAGCATATCTCCGTTTCTCCGTTTACCTACATTAATTTCCCTTTCAAGTTCACATTGTTTTCTTTATTTCAAGTACTTCTTTTTTATTCTTACTCAGCATCAATATATATTTTCTGTGTAATGTAAATGAACTTCTTATTATTTAAATCTAATTATATTCGTGAATTCGTAATGTATTTCTGTATGTTAATTTGTCTGTCTGTCTGTCTCTCTGTCTCTGTTTATCTGCCTGTTTGTTTCTATATCAACATCTGTCTATAAGTGTATTTGTTCGTCTGTCTGTCTGCCTGTCTGTTTATCTTTTTAACTGCATATGTCTTTC
Organism: Scylla paramamosain; assembly: GCF_035594125.1. Lineage (NCBI taxonomy): Eukaryota > Metazoa > Arthropoda > Malacostraca > Decapoda > Portunidae > Scylla > Scylla paramamosain. The sequence goes on from NC_087184.1 coordinate 13,149,460, forward strand.
AACAAATGTCGGTCTGTTCGTTTGTCTGTTTATTCGTCTGTCTGTCTCTGTTGCCGATATCAGGACCATAATACAGTGCTGGGGTCATTTTTCTTTTCTTATCTCTCTCTCTCTCTCTCTCTCTCTCTCTCTCTGGCTGTCCTATTCTCTCAGTCCTTGTTTTTTTTTTTTCTGTAATCCCTTTTCTCTCTCTCTGCACACACACACACACACACACACACACACACACACACACACACACACACACACACAAACAAAAGAAAAACGATCACATCCAATATCTCAACCTCTCTCTCTCTCTCTCTCTCTCTCTCTCTCTCTCTCTCTCTCTCTCTCTCTCTCTCTCTCTCTCTCTCTTACCTCCCTGGTGTCGTGGAAGGTTGATCATGTGACGCCCGTGGTACCAGAACACATAGGCAGGCGGTTCTGTATTGCCCTTCAGAACACACACGAGGCGAAGGGAGCTCCCGACCCTCACATATTTTTCAGGGCCTCCCAGAATTTCCGACGTGGCCTCTGTGGGGTCGAGAAGCAAGGGGGCGTTAGTTAGTGAGTGAAAAATAGTGGTGCAAGTTATGAGATTGAGTTTTTTGTTCGTAGTTGTGATTCTGCAGGACTGAAAATGGAACGCAGTTTTTAATTCTGGCGTGTTCTCCGTATATTGAGAAGTAAAGGAGACGGTTGGTACTTGGTTAGTTAGGGAGTGAAAAATTGTAGTGCAAGTTATGAGAATGATTTTTTTTTTTTTTCCCTTCGGAGTTGTGATTCTGTAGAAGTGAAAATATGATAGACTTTTAAATTTTGGCGAGTTCTCCGTATATTGGGAAGAAAAGAAGATTAGTTCGTGAGTGAGAAACAAGGAGGGAAATTCATGAGACTGAGACTGAAGTGAGTGCTTGTTAGGAGTTATGATCCTGTGGGAGTTAAAACACTGTAGAGAGATTTAATTCTAATGTGGCCTCTGTAGTATCAAGAAGTAAAGAAGGAGGGTAATTAGTGCATGAGGAACGGTGGGGGAGGGGAAGTTATGAGGCTGAATTCAGTTTCTATCAGGAGTTATGATTCAGTTTAATTATGACGCGGTCTTTGTAGATTAGAAATAAGAACCATATTCTGAAACACTACCAGCACTTCGACTATATGCAAAAGGCTCTAGCTGAAATGACACGGGATTTTATGGGTGTTTTTACCGTTTTAATGATAGAACAACAAGATTCCTATATTATTAACATTAAAAAAAAAACTCTTGAGAACTCGGCCAAATATCTCTGTGGCCTTAGAAAATAGTCATGGTGGGAGAGCAAAGCAGAGGAGTGAGAAACAGAAGGGCAAGCTATGTGGCTGAAGTTAACCTCTGTGGAAACGATGATTTTGCAAGGAGCGGCAAATACGTAGGCAGTTTTAATTTTGACATGGCCTTTGTCGCGGAATAATAAAAAAAGGAGTAAAGGAAATGTCAGCGCGTGAGAAACAAGAGAGGTTATTGATGATTATGTCAGTATCTGTAGGAGTTAGGTTAGGTTAGGTTAGGTGAAGTTAGGTTGTTAGGCTCCGTTACGTTGATAGGTTAGCTAAGGTTAAGTTATGATGCTGACGTTAGGTTAGGTTAGGTTAAGTTTGTTTACGTTAGATTGATAGGTTAGCTAAGGTTAAGTTATGATGAAGTTAGGTTAGGTTAGGTTAAGTTAGGCTCCGTTACGTTAATAGGCTTAGGTTAAGTTATGATGCTGACGTTAGTTTAGTTTAGTTTAGGTTAGGTTAGGTTAGGTTAGGTTAGGTTAGGTTAGGTTAGGTTAGGTTAGGTTAGGTTAGGTTAGGTTAGGTTAGGTTAGGTTAGGTTAGGCTAGGTTAGGTTAGGTTAGGTTAGGTTAGGTTAGGTTAGGTTAGGTTAGGTTAGGCTAGGCTAGGCTAGGTTAGGTTAGGTTAGGTTAGGTTAGGCTAGGCTAGGTTAGGTTAGGTTAGGTTAGGTTAGGTTAGGTTAGGTTAGGTTAGGTTAGGTTAGGTTACGTTACGTTGTTAGGTTAGCTTAGGGCAGATTATGATGTTGACGTTAGGATCAGTAAGAGTTATAATTATCTAAGCGTGGCAATCCTATAGAGTTTTATATCTGACGTGTTCTCTGTGCATTAAAAGTAAAGGGGGTGGTTAATTAGTGAGTGAGAAGGTCAAAAGGGAAGAAATTATAATAATTGTAGGTATAATTCTGAACTGTATCACCACTATTAAAGAAGCCTATATTTAGTAGTATACTGTATAATATAGGTCAAAGTTTGGGTGAGAGAGAGAGAGAGAGAGAGAGAGAGAGAGAGAGAGAGAGAGAGAGAGAGAGAGAGAGAGAGAGAGAGAGAGAGAGAGAGAGAGATGCGACGGTGCGGTTGTTTCAGTGCAAGTCTACGGGAATTGCTTTCCTCGTTTCACTTAACACGGCAAGTATTTGGCTTCAGATTTGCAAAACATATTCTCTCTCTCTCTCTCTCTCTCTCTCTCTCTCTCTCTCTCTCTCTCTCTCTCTCTCTCTCTCTCTCTCTCTCTCTCTCTCTCTCTCTCTCTCTCTCTCTCTCTCTCTCTCTCTCTCTCTCTCTCTCTCTCTCTCTCTCTCTCTCTCTCTCTCTCTCTCTCTCTCTCTCGTAATGACACTATATCTCAAAAGACTAGTATTATAAACTAAATGCCAAATTAATGTTGTTCTTAATAAATGCATTCCTATCTATCTCCTTTTGTACTTGCCTATCATTCTACCTACATGTTTATCTGGCCGTTTATCAATTTATCTATCTATTTGTGTATTTATCTGCTGTGGTGAATAAAAGTTTTCTATCTGTCTGTATCTATCTATCATGTTCTGTTATCTACTAATACTACTCTACCTATCTATCCGTCACATTAGATTAAGTTTTCCCTCTAAAAATCCTTTATTTATTTAACTTTTCCTTCTAGAAATCCTTTATTTATTTAGCTACCTGGCTACCTACCTACATACGTGCTTACATGCATATAAACATACATACCAATTCACCTATAAATCAACTTGCTTCCCTACCTACCTATCTATCTACCTATCTGCGTATCTATCTTCCTATCTCCCTACCCTTATACCTATCAATCTCTCTCTATCTGTCGAATGTCACGATGCGTCACTCCCAGCTCGCCCCATCCTTACCGTGCACGTGCAGAGTTGACATGAGGCTGACGGGAGGGTGGGAGGTGACCTGACACTCGTACACACCGTCGTCTCGCGCTTGCACGTACAGGATGTGCAG
>NC_087184.1:13170219-13177719 GCF_035594125.1 Scylla paramamosain
GCTTGTTTTTCTTTCCCTTTTTCTCTTCCTTTCCTTTTTTTTCTCTTTTCATTCTCTGACTTTCGTTCTCCATTGCTTTGCTTTCTCTTTATTTTCCGGGTATTTGTTTGCTGTCTCATTAACTTCTTTTTTGTTTCCCTCGTGTGTTCATTCTTTCATTTACTTTCTCTTTCTCATGTACGTTTTTATTTTAATTTTTTTTAGTCTTTTGTAATCTTTACGTATTTATGTATTCCCTAGTTTCATGTGTTTTCGTTTCTCTTTCCTTTAGTCATTCGTTTACTTTAGTTTATGGTATGCTGTTGCAGTTGTCTTGTTCCTTCTTTCTTATTTCTTCATATTCTTGTCTTATCCTCCCCGCTCTTTGTTTTTTTTTTTTTACCTAATTATCATCTCATTTTCTTGCCTTTATTCTCATTATAGCCTCTTCCATTGTGTGCATTGTTATTTTCTTTGATCTCTCTCTCTCTCTCTCTCTCTCTCTCTCTCTCTCTCTCTCTCTCTCTCTCTCTCTCTCTCTCTCTCTCTCTCTCCAACATTTCATTTCGGGTTTCATCTCCTCACTATTTTCAAACTACTAATTCTCATCATGTATACTTTCAAACTATTTTTACAACTCTCCTATTTACACTCTCTCCAAACTACACATTTTTCTAACTCTTTTATCTAACTATTTCCTGGTTCTTTTTATTTATTTATTTCATATATATTCTTTTTTACTTTGACGCGTCGTACAAACAAGTCAAAATTATCGTACCCGCACTGCAACATTGCCAAGCCACGCGCACTCACGAAAAAAAAAAAAAAAACAGAAAACGCTAATAAATTGTGGGTTTCTATGACATTATCGTTTTTCATTTATCTATTCATTGTTGACCATTTGTGATAAATTGTTTGTCATACGAAGTTATAGGGATATACATAAAACACACACACACACACACACACACACTTTGTTATTCTCTCTCTCTCTCTCTCTCTCTCTCTCTCTCTCTCTCTTTCTCAGTCCATTTCTCTGTATCTAGATGTCTGTTTATCTGTCTGTCTATTTATCTGTCTAACCGTTTGTTTTTTACCTATCTATCTGTCTGTCTATCTGTCTAATCTTCCTGTTAGCCGTTTCTCTCTCTCTCTCTCTCTCTCTCTCTCTCTCTCTCTCTCTCTCTCTCTCTCTCTCTCTCTCTCTCTCTCTCTCTCTCTCTCTGAAGTACTAAGTCAACAATTCTAACACTTTTCCCTCTCCACAACTCCCTATTCCATTTCCTCTCAATTTCCAGTACGAGGGAAAAAAAGGATGCGCCATATTTTCCCTCCCTTTGAACATCTATCCCTCGGCTGGCCAGAACAAGTTTCCCTCTCCATTAGTTTTACGAGAATCAAATAACATAAAAAGGGGAAGCTACAAGATGCCGCCAGACCTACACGCGGCAGTCCCTTTATAAAACAAACCTACCTGTTTCCGTCTATCATTCCCATCCATGAATTTATATAGTCTTTTTAAAGTTCCCTAATGACTAAGGCTATTTCAGTCATCCCCGACTCTATACCTAGGAAGTACACTCGAGGTTACAAGTAGATTTACAAGCTTCACTTACTGTATGTCCTGCGTTTTCTATTAATCTCACGTTACGTAAAGCATATAAGAAAACAAGAGAAACTGCAAGAAATCATCAGACTTATACGTATCAAAAAAAAAATATGTACCTATTTCCACCAATGATCCTCAATAAATTTATCTAATCTTCTTTCAAAGCTCCTCATTGACTCGGTACTGGCAATCTGATTACTGAGGATATTCCATTTATCTACCACTCCATTCGAGAACCAATGCCTTCCTATCTCATTTCATTCTAACTTTGTCAAGACTGAACCCATTATTTCTTGTCCCGCCCTGATTACTGACCCTGAGGATTTTGCTTACGTCACCCTTGTTATATTCCTAATACCACTTAAAGGCCTCAGTCAGATCCCCTCCTAACATACACCTCTCTAAGGAACGTTAAGACCTCCATCAGATTCCCTCCTAACATACACCTCTCTAAGGAACGTAAATTTTAAAAGCTTCAGTCTTACCCAAGTCTTACGAAACTTGCACCGTATCCTCTTAAATGTTTCGGCGTCTTATCTCGACAATTTCTAACAGATTCTAGTAAATATTATATAAGTTTTCAGGGATGTTTTATTGATTTTGCCGTTACTCTGCCGTTACTAATTAAAACCCTTATGAGAACCTAACTATTAATCTCCGTGGACTGACTTTAACAGGCTCTAGTGGAAATTATTATGGCTAAAAATAAAAGGATTCTGTATCTTTAGCAATTAAAAGACCCATGAGAAACTAACCAATAATCTCAGTGAAATAATTGTGACAGACCAGTGGGCATTATTAGAATTTTTAAGAGTCTTGAACCTTATGGTTATAGTTTGAAAAAGGATTCTATATCATCATCAATCAAATCACCCATGAGAATCTTACCAACAGTCTCCGTGAACTCATTCTAACACAATTTGGAGGAAATACTGTGGTTTGCAGGAGTGTTTTCATGATTATCGTGAGAGTTTAAGGATTCTGTACCATTTGCAGTTAGAATACCCTTGAGAACCTGACTAATTAACTCAGTGGACTACTTGTAAAAGCCTCTAGTGGAGAGTACTGCAGTTTTCATGATTGTTAAGATAGTCTAAGTCTAGCAAGAGTTTTGCATCAACAAGAAAAATAGCCTTGAGAACCTAACCAATCATTTGTGTACTAATCCTAAGAGCATTTAATGGATATTATTGCAGTTTTTTGGTGCTTTCATGATTATTGAGATGGTCTAGCAAGGGTTCTGCATCATCAACAAGAACAAACACCCTTGAGATTATTAGGGTTTTCAGGAATGTTTTCATGGTGGTGATGGAAGGTCATTATGGAAAAACGAAAATATAAAAAATTGTTTACCAGCGTAAATATTAAGGACATCTTGCCGGAACATGGCGATTTATATCATTAATTTGTGTTTGAATAAATTAAAATATTCTCCTAAGACCACCATGTCGAGTTGTTTCAAAATTTTTCGTTTATATATCTTTTTTACTAATATATATATATATATATATATATATATATATATATATATATATATATATATATATATATATATATATATATATATATATATATATATATATATATATATATATATGTTACAGTCAATACCTGAATCCAGACAATTTGTAAAGTGTAAAGTTATTTTTTCAGGCAATTTGTGAACTGCCTAACCTAACCTAACCTAACCTAACCTAACCTAACCTAACCTAACCTAACCTAACCTAACCTAACCTAACCTAACCTAACCAGGCAGTTCACAAATTGCCTGAAAAAATAAGTCACTTTACAAATTGTCTGGATTCAGGTATTGACTGTAACATATATAAACATTAGAGAGAAAATAAGATAACATTGAACTGCGAAAAGAAGCTGTGGTCTTAACCCTTTCACTGCGACAAGAAACGATTAGCAGCACCAGAAGCAATGCGTGAAGTCTTTATAGCATCTACAAGATAGATAGCGACGAAAATGAATACTCGTACATTTTGCTATTTCTTCCCAATTCAAAGATTGGATGTGGCTGTAGAACAAGTAAAGGTGTCTCTGAGTGATTTGTAATCAGAGAAAAGGTGTTCCAAGTGGCAGTCAAAGGGTTAACAAGGGTTCTGCATCATCAACTTGTATTGGAGAATTCAGGAGTATTTTCTTGACTATAGTCGTATTCAAACAAGGAATCTGCATCGTCAAAAGGAGAAAACATCCATGAAAACCTGAATTATCATCTCCGTGGCCTTTGAAGGCATTCCTGATGGGAGAACAAAGCGTTGAAGAATACAAGAGCTTGAGCATTAACGGATTCTTTACCGGGTCAGAGGAGGGAAGATCAAGAACAGCTGGCACACAGTGGAAGGAAGAGTGAGTGGTGGGTGACAAAACTTGTGGCCTGGACTGTACAACGATACCTTTTTTTTTTCATTGACAATTATTTTTCTAACTTTAATTTCTTATTTTTTTTATTATTTATTTACTTATTTATTTCTTTATAGAAGCAAAAAAAAAATGCAAGAAAATTAGATAAAAAACAAGACCAAAAACTGAGAAAACACTAAATGAAAGTAACTTAACCTCACACAATAACAAGAAAAATATGAAAAACAAAAAAACAAAGACAGCAAAAGATTATATATATATATATATATATATATATATATATATATATATATATATATATATATATATATATATATATATATATATATATATATATATATATATATATATATATAAAACTACCAGAAAATGATCAAAGCAAAGAACAAAATTTAGAAGAAAAAGAGGATGAAAAAACAGACATTCATTACTCCCTTTAGTCGATGAACTGTAAAAATAACATTTAAATAGGTAAATAAATAAATAAATAGATAAACAAACAGCACATTTAAATAAACAGCGAGTCTCCGTCCCTTTAGACAAATGTTCTGCAATTTACAAGAGAGAGAGAGAGAGAGAGAGAGAGAGAGAGAGAGAGAGAGAGAGAGAGAGAGAGAGAGAGAGAGAGAGAGAGAGAGGGGGAGGATTGTTTGGGAGGCTACAGAGAGAGAGAGAGAGAGAGAGAGAGAGAGAGAGAGAGAGAGAGAGAGAGAGAGAGAGAGAGAGAGAGAGAGAGAGAGAGAGAGAGAGAGAGAGAGAGAGAGAGAGATGGAAGGGGGAGATAAAAGGGAGAAGGAAGAGCGATAGAGAGGTGGAGGAGATGAAAGGGAGAGAAAAAAAGGGAGATACTGATGCCGAGAGGGTGATAAAAAGGGAGATGAGAGTGGAGGAAGAAGCAGAGAGAAGAGAAAGAGGGAATTAAGGATGAAGGAAGGGAGAAGTAAGATAAAATAAGAAAATGGAGATACAGAAGTAGAGATGGAAAGGTAGAGAAAGGAAAAAGAAGAAGATTAAAGGGAAGATGAAGGAAGAGAAGCTGATGATCGTAAAGAATGTGGCGAGAGGGGGAGAGAAAGAGAGGAAAGGAGGAAAGGGATAATGCGAGTGAGATAAGGATGGAGAGAGAGATAGAGAGAGAGGAGAAGGAAGATGGAGGAGGAAGAGAGGGAGGAGGAAGAAGAAGGTGAGGATAAAAGATATGAAGATGAATGGAGAAGAAAATTAAAGAGGAAAGTATAGAAGTAATGTTTAAAAGAGAGAGAGAGAGAGAGAGAGAGAGAGAGAGAGAGAGAGAGAGAGAGAGAGAGAGAGAGAGAGAGAGAGAGAGAGAGAGAGATACAAGATAAAACAATTGATATGCAGGAAGCGTGTGAAGAGAATTTATTGAGCGCAGACGAAGACGGAGGAGGAGGAGGAGGAGGAGGAGGAGGAGGAGGAGGAGGAGGAGGAGGAGGAGGAGGAAGTGGAGGAGGCGGAAAATGAGAAAAAGAGAGTGGAGTGGAGTAAAGAAAGAGGAAAGAAGAGACAAAAAAAAAGAGATTATGTGATAGAGAAATGATACGAGAGAGAGAGAGAGAGAGAGAGAGAGAGAGAGAGAGAGAGAGAGAGAGAGAGAGAGAGAGAGTGTTTTCTCATACGTCTTCATAATATTGTCTTCTCGTGCGCTCAAGCTCTCTCTCTCTCTCTCTCTCTCTCTCTCTCTCTCTCTCTCTCTCTCTCTCTCTCTCTCTCTCTCTCTCTCTCTCCCTACGTAATCTCTCAGCTAAGTTATGTGGGTGGAGAGAGGGAGAGGGAGAGGGAGAAAAAAAAAGGGAAGGGAGAGAGAGAGGAAGAGAGAAATAGGCAGATGTGAGGGTGATTAGAGAGGGCGTGAGGGAGAGAGAGAGAGAGAGAGAGAGAGAGAGAGAGAGAGAGAGAGAGAGAGAGAGAGAGAGAGAGAGAGAGAGAGAGAGAGAGAGAGAGAAAGGGGGTGGGTAATGGTGGTGGTGGTAGCAGCGACGAAGAAACAAACAAATATACGAACAATGAATATATAAAATAACAATTAGACCAAAAATTGAATATAAAAATACCCATAAATTAAAGAGAGAGAGAGAGAGAGAGAGAGAGAGAGAGAGAGAGAGAGAGAGAGAGAGAGAGAGAGAGAGAGAGAGAGAGAGCACAACATAATGAACCCTGGAGATAAAGGGGAAAAAGGAAAAATATAACTTACAGAAATTAAAAACGCTCTCTCTTTATATTCAAGGTCCCTGCGAATAAAAAATAATAATAATTGAAGCCATGGAAATAATGCACAAACTAAAGAGGAGGGAAAAAATACTGATAATCGCTATGAAAATTCAAGTAATGATTATAATTCAGGACCTAAAATAAATGAAAAGGAAGTTACCGTTCGAATTATATACAGTGAGTCCATAAACTGAACACACAGAGGTAAAGGAAGGAAATAAAGACGAGAATCCAGACTAAGGGAAAAAAATATTAGCTATTTGTCATTCCCATTTCCCTAGCGTCACCATCACCACCATCACCATCCCCTCACTTCACACCTCGCATCACCGCTCCAGCACCACCAGTCTCCCATCATTATCACCTCTCATCACCTCCGAGCATCACTTTCACCACCCCTACACCGCTCATCACTCTCATCATTATCAGTCACCTCGCCACCACACTCCTAATAGTGAATGAATGAAGGAAGGAAGGAATAGAAGTGCAAGGAGTAAAATTTTCATTCCTTTTCTGTTTGTATGGTAAAAATAAATGTATTTAATAAGGAATCTTGAGAGTTCAGACTTTTGGGACACCTTGTACACTCCACTGTTTTGATTTTCCACAGTGAGGAAGAAAGGGTGTGGGGAAAAAATATATATACTCGCTACCAAAACTAATGTTATAATAATCCAAGCCCTAAAATAAATGAAGACGAAGTTACAGTGCTCAAAATATATAGTCTGTTTTTTTTTTTTTTTTCTATTGCTTTTCCACAGTAAGAAAGAAAAGAAGACAAAAAGAAAATGTATATATACTCGCTACGAAAATGAAGTAATATTAATTAAGACCTAAAATAAATGAAGACGAAGCTAGTGTTCAAAATATATACATTATCAGCTTATGCTTTTCCACACTGGGGGAGAGAAAGCAAAAGGAAAAAAAAATTTATACATACATATATTCTAGATATGAAAATGGAACTAATATAATAATTCAAGACCAAAAGTTAATGAAAAGGAAATTAGAGTGTTCAAAATATATACATCCTCTGTTTATGCTTTTTCCACATTGAAAAAGAAAGGGAAAGGAAAAAAAATATATTCTCGCTATGAAAATCAAGTAATAATAATCCAATACCTTAAATAAATCTAAAGGAAGCTGTATTCATCCGTCTTTACTTTTCCACGGTAAGAAACAAAAGGAAAGGAGGGAAAATATACTCGCCACAGAAACACGAAAACTGAAGTAGTAATAATTCAAAACCTAAAATAAGCGAAGCTGAAGTTAGTGTTCAAAATATACACATGAATACACTCACGTACTGC
>NC_087184.1:13180219-13182719 GCF_035594125.1 Scylla paramamosain
GTGTGTGTCTCATAACCTTAACATTAAGTATGACATTCTACTTCTGATGAATAAATTATGCGTATTAACTCCAGACTGCTTCAAACATTTTCTTCTCGTGAACAAAAAAAAAAAAAAAAAAGAAAGATTCAGGAAGAGAAAAGAAAGATGGAGGACTTGAATAAATAAAACGCACGAAATGTCATATACAGGGTGTCACATGTTTTCATACCTTAAATAAATAAATAAATAAATAAAATCTGAGAAAACAATTTTGCTTTATATAATACACTCTACAAGGATTCAATTATTTTGCTAACACATTCCAATACGTCCACTCTTGACGAACACGCATTAGCACAGGCGGTGTTACGCTCCTGATGGCACCAGCAATACGTTCCTTAAAATTATTTAGGTTTCTTTTCATGATACACTAGCGCCTTCAAGTGCCTCCAAAGATAAAAATCGAAGGTGAGGATGAGATCTGGGAATCTGAAAGGCCACCACGCAGGACCACGCCGACCCATCCAAGACTCAGGAAATGTTCAAAAAGTATATATATGAAAGCTTTTGGAACACCCTGTAGAAAACTAAATGCTGTAGAGAGAGAGAGAGAGAGAGAGAGAGAGAGAGAGAGAGAGAGAGAGAGAGAGAGAGAGAGAGAGAGAGTAGGAAGATGAAAAAAGAACAAAAAATATAGAAGAAATGAAAAAAAAAGAAAGAGAAAGAGGGTAGGAAGACGAAAATGCGAAAATAAGAGAGATAGAAAACAGAGAAGTAAGACAGCTTATCTCTCTCTCTCTCTCTCTCTCTCTCTCTCTCTCTCTCTCTCTCTCTCTCTCTCTCTCTCTCTCTCTCTCTCTCTCTCGCTCTCTGTCTCTGTCGTTACTGGTAATTGCACATCTAGTAACTAAGTATGTATGTATGTATGTATGTATGTATGTATGTATGTATGTATGTAAAATTAACACCTCACTTGAATCTTTACTTACTGTATTCCCTGTACTGTGTGTGTGTGTGTGTGTGTGTGTGTGTGTGTGTGTGTGTGTGTGTGTGTGTGTGTGTGTGTGTGTGTGTGTGTGTGTGTTCGTATGCACGTTACCACAACCAGGCTGAGTAATACATAATGCACGTATGAATAAAGATATTTTGACTACACGTGCAACGGAAATTAATAATATGTGTACTTTTTAAATGAATGCATAACTGCCCTAATAATTGCATTCTGTTATGCGTGCTATTCTCTCTCTCTCTCTCTCTCTCTCTCTCTCTCTCTCTCTCTCTCTCTCTCTCTCTCTCTCTCTCTCTCTCTCTCTCTCTCAAAGCGTGACGCCACGAATGAATTACATAATTTAAATGCGGTCAGATAAACACGCAGAGAGAGAGAGAGAGAGAGAGAGAGAGAGAGAGAGAGAGAGAGAGAGAGAGAGAGAGAGAGCAAACAGTGTGCTCATTAATAGGAGTCTCGTTTAAATTTGTGTGATGCGCTCTCTCTCTCTCTCTCTCTCTCTCTCTCTCTCTCTCTCTCTCTCTCTCTCTCTCTCTCTCTCTCTCTCTCTCTCTCTCCCTTCTCCGTAATGCATTAAGAAGAGAGGAAAGTGAGTGAATACGTGAACATTAGAAATGAAAAATTAACTATGATAAAAAGACAAGAATTATATAACACACGATGAAAATTGAATTATTCTGATGCATTATAAGAGAATGAGGAAGTGAGAGAAAGAGGGAACTAAAAGGAAATATAATAGGAAGACTAGACATTGAGGAGAGAAAACAGAAAAAAATAAATTCGATGAAATTTTAGAAAAAACGGAAATAATTAAATGCCTCTACGTATACTATAATATATATATATATATATATATATATATATATATATATATATATATATATATATATATATATATATATATATATATATATATACGATTTCTTTAGATAATTTCTATACCTATATTATAGTTTAAGAATTGGTTAATATATATATATATATATATATATATATATATATATATATATATATATATATATATATATATATATATATATATATATATATATATATATATATATATTAACCAATTCTTAAACTATAATATAGGTATAGAAATTATCTAAAGAAATCGTAAAAGGCTAACTGAGAGATATACAATTAATTCCTAAACTATATTATAAAAATTAAACCGGTAAATAAAAAATACAGAAAGAAAACAACTAGACCTTCACAAATAAATAACAAAAAATACAATAACAGCGTTAATACAAACTTAACCTCCCTCAATGACAAACAAGAAAACAACAAACTGTCATGGAAAAGAGAACACTAACATTACCATTACCATTGCTAACTTGATATAACCTAACCATTGCCAACCTAACCTAACCTAGCCTAACTTAACCTAACCTAACCATTGCCAACCTAACCTAACCTAATCTAATCTAACCTAACTTAATTTAACCTAACCTACCTTGATTTAACCTAACTCACCGTAACCAGACTTAACCTAACCTGACCTGATTT
>NC_087184.1:13187719-13197719 GCF_035594125.1 Scylla paramamosain
AGAGAGAGAGAGAGAGAGAGAGAGAGACTTAATGAGAACTTTCGGTCTCAGGTAAAAAGGGAAATGATGGAGAAAGGACAGGTGAGAAGACACACAGACTCTCTCACACTCTCTCTCACATTCTCTCTCTCTATCTCTCTCTCTCTCTCTCTCTCTCTCTCTCTCTCTCTCTCTCTCTCTCTTAGTTCTATCACATAATATGCATTGGTAAACCTCTAAAAACTTGTAGTAAAAGATATTCTGACACGTAGAGAGAGAGAGAGAGAGAGAGAGAGAGAGAGAGAGAGAGAGAGAGAGAGAGAGAGAGAGAGAGAGAGAGAGAGAGAGAGAGACGGTGTGTGAAGAGAAAATTTCGTCAAAGGTGAGTGAAAAATATGAAAATCAAAGGAAGAAAGGAAGGAAGGAAGGAAGGGAGAAAAATTACAGGTGATGTAGGAAGAGGAGCAGGAGGAGGAGGAGGAGGAAATTTGAAGCAGAATAATGTAATATGAATAAAAATGAGGAGGAAAGGAGGAGAGGATGACTGAGTAAGAAAAGAGAAAGAGGAAGAGAGAGAAAACGATGGAAAGGAAAGAGATAAAAGATGAGGGAGAAAAGAAAATGGAAAAAAATTAAGCGTAGAAGGAGAAGCAGGAGGAGGAGGAGGAGGAGGAGGAGGAGGAGGAAGACGAGAATTCTACCTGATTGGAGATGAAGAGGAGGAAACGTCGCCATGAAAGAGGATGAGGAGGAGAAGGAGGAGGGAAAGGAAGAGGAGGAAATGGAGAAGAAGAGGAAGAGGAGGAGGATGAAGAGGAAATATTTTATGGTCCCGCTAGCTTACATTACCTTACCATTAAAGCACTCTCTCTCTCTCTCTCTCTCTCTCTCTCTCTCTCTCTCTCTCTCTCTCTCTCTCATTTTCACCGTCCCACATCAAAGAGACGGTCGCCATATTTATTTTTCTTTCTTTTCTTTCTTTTTTCTGTTTTTTTATCTGATCGAATGTAATTTAAATCTCTGAATAGTCTCATTTACTTTCTCTCTCTCTCTCTCTCTCTCTCTCTCTCTCTCTCTCTCTCTCTCTCTCTCTCTCTCTCTCTCTCTCTTTATGCTTCATTTAAATGGTATAGAGGTAAGAAGCAAAGAAAAGAAAAGAAAGAAGAAAAATAGTAAAGACGAAATATTAAAAAAAAAAAAAAAACTCAACTACCGCTTCAAAAATCACGAAACCACAAAATATCGCTCCATCTCTTTGATTATCGTTCACCGAAAAAAAATTACCTTGATCGACATGAAAAAGTAAATAAATGAATAAAAATATGAAAAAAAGATAATTCACCGCCACTTAATTAAGTTCAGAGAGAGAGAGAGAGAGAGAGAGAGAGAGAGAGAGAGAGAGAGAGAGAGAGAGAGAGAGAGAGAGAGACGAAATAATCTATACGAAATATTTTTAGGTGAACATACGTAAAATTTAAAAGGTCAATGTAATTTTTTCTTCATTCTTTTCATATTGAGATTGATTGATTGATTCATATTCATGTGAGATTGACTGAATCAAAGAAGACAAGATAGGTAGATACACAGATAAAGACAGATAGGTTGATAGATAGATAAATAGATAGATATGATAGAGAGAGAGATAGGTAGACAGATACATAGATAAGTAGGTAGATAGATAATAAGTAGACAGGCAGACATAAATAGATAGATAGATAGATAGATAGAAAAACATACAACTAGGCAGAAAGATAGAGAGAGAGAGAGAGAGAGAGAGAGAGAGAGAGAGAGAGAGAGAGAGAGAGAGAGAGAGAGAGAGAGAGAGAACTATTGATACCTGTCCTAAAAGATTAATAAGATTATCCGAATACCTGACCAAATGTATCCATCTCACCTCCTCCCTCACCGCCCCTTCCACCTGTCCCTCTACACCCTGCCCCCATCGTTACCTGCTCACACCTGCCATTCATAAAAGATTACACCTGAACCTCATATTATTTACCTGAACAGATCATTCATTAAACCACCTTGAGAACCCGACAGGTGTAAGAACAATGGGTACTAATTATGCTACTGCTGCTACTACTACTACTACTACTACTACTACTACTACTACTACTACTACTACTACTGTTGCAATTGCTACTGTTGCTTCTTTTACTTTTTTCTTTTACTTTTTTTTGTAAGTGTTGAGTCTCCGGTCAAGGGAACAAAAATTAATAAAAGAAAAAAGAAAAAAAAAAATAGCAGGGGAGTCTACTACCACTACAACAACTAATACTGCTACTACTGTTACTACTGCAATTACTTCTGTTACTACTACTTATACTACTTCTACAACTAATTCAGTTACTACTACTACTTCTACTACTAACACTACTACTACTTTTGTTTCTGCTGCTACTACTACTACTACTACTACTACTACTACTACTACTAAAACAAGGAATAAAATACCTTCACTTCTTTCTGCTGTTTCACTTTTTCTGTTTCCTCTCTTCACGTGTCAAATGCTATTTTCTTTTCCTCTCTTCATTTCTCTCTCTTCTTGTTTCCCGTCTGCGGCTTTTTTCACGGGACAAATCTCTTTTCATTTCCTGGCAATTGCGGGAGAGAAAGGTTTTGTTTCCTCTCTGATCGCTGCCTGTGCAACTTTTTTTTTTATAATAATATAAAACAAATGTTACAAAGATCAGTTTTATCTCTTTCCTTCAGCAGTGAGTTTACAAGCACGTGAAGAAAGTCAAGTTTTTTCGGTCACCTTCTGAAAATGTATCGCTTAAGATGCATTACACAATAAGCAAACAGGACGTGAGGAGTAAGTTCTTCTGACCAACCAAGAAAACAAAACAACTTGAACATTTCCGTACATCACTGTTATGTTCTGGTCGTTTCATTTCTCGCTTCACGAGTTCTAACACTTTGCACGCCTAACACCAGCGGGGAGAGTGCATGGGATGCGTGGGATTGCCTCCTTTGCATACACAACACACGAAAACTTGCAGGAACACACGCGATGGATGGACAAACTTCGCCTCACATGCAAACGCGGGTCCCGTATTTTGAAACGCTTCGGTCCGCCATCTGAACTACTTTCAAACTCCCTCGCGATGATTGGTCAGTCCATGGGTGGTTTGCGCATTGCTGGTGCAGAGTACTACTTCATCTATCACTGCAACCATTAAAACATCCTTGAAAACCTTGGTAACGTCCAGTACAGGCTATTAAAAGTTGTGTGAGGGGACGCTGCAATACCCGAGTGTTGGCCCTTCAAAAGTTGCTCTCACAGAAAACGGATGTCATTCCTCTCCCTTCCAGCACCTCCCGATCACTGCTTCTCTCTCTCCTCTCCTTCCCTCTCCCTCTCCCGGTTTAGGCGCGTGCGTACTGGAGCCCTTTCCTTCTCCCTCTCTCTCCCTTCCTCTCTCTCTCTCTCTCTCTCTCTCTCTCTCTCTCTCTCTCTCTCTCTTTAGTTATCTAATATATGTACATACGCATCGAAATCAGAATCAAAGCTAAATCCTCCAAATCTCTCTCTCTCTCTCTCTCTCTCTCTCTCTCTCTCTCTCTCTCTCTCTCTCTCTCTCTCTCTCTCTCGTAGTTAGACGTAATGCAGTAATGTAAATATTGCTTATCTTAATTAATGCAATAATATCGAAATTAAAATAAAATCCTTCCTTTCTCCTTCCCTCTTATCTACTTTCCTTCCTTATTTCCTCCCTTTTTTGCCTCTCCCTTCCTGTCTACTTCCCTTCCTCTTCCCCTCCCTCGTTCACTACCTCTACTTCCTTCCTTCCTTCGTTCCTTCCTTCTTTCCTTCTTTCATTACTCACATTCCATCTCCCCCTCTCTACTTTCCTTCTCTCTCTCTCTCTCTCTCTCTCTCTCTCTCTCTCTCTCTCCTACTGCACTATCTGAACTCATATTACGGCGAGTCTTCTGCTACACTATCGCGTCTGTTTCACTAGTAGATAGTGCAGGATAGTTAACTAAAACAGCCTATTAAGGACCTCAGGATCTGCTGATGTTTGCGCTTCCTTTGTGTTCCTTTGTATCTCTCCCTTCTTATCTTCAATCCTCCTCCTTCTGTCCTTCTGTCTCTAGATACTCCTTCTCTCACAGCCATCTCTCTCTCTCTCTCTCTCTCTCTCTCTCTCTCTCTCTCTCTCTCTCTCTCTCTTTCTCTTATGACCATTCCTCCTCTCTCTCTCTCCCCCTCTCCCTTCAACCCTCCCTCTGTCATCCCCTTCACTAAAGCTTGTTCCCCCTCTCACAACCATCCCTCTTCTCCCTTCCTCTCCCTCTCTCCCCGCTCTCTCAGAACTATCCCTCCTCTCCCTCTCCCTCTCTCCCTCTCTCCCTCTACCTCAAAGTCATGTCTGTTCCCCCTCTCTTCCTAACAACTATCCCTCCTCTGTCCCTCCCTCTCTCTCTCTCTCTCTCCCTCAGGCTAAGGATAATCACTGGTTTCGATTCATTACAAGGCTCACAGGATTATCTGCTTTACTTTACCTGTCTGTCTGTCTGTCTGTCTGTCTGTCTGTCTAAGGGTACATCCTAGTCTGTTCCTGTCTGTCCGTGTGTCTGTCTTAGATATATGTTCTGTCTGTTTCTGTCTCTTCCTGTCTCTTTCTGTGTTTCTGTTTAAATTACGTGTTGTTTAACCTGTCCCATATGTGTCTGTCTGTATGTGTCTGTCTAGGGAAAGGGTTAAGTTAGCAAAGGTACTGAATTCATGGAAAGGGTTGGGTTATGGAATGAAATGGGAAAGGGGAAATAATCAGGATAAATAAACTGAAAAGAAAATTATTATCTTAGGTTAGGTTAGGTTGTGGTATGTTAGGTTTGGTTAGGTTAGGTTAAGTTAGGTTAGGTTAGGTTAGGTCAGGTTAGATAAGGTAAGGTTAGGTTAGGTAAGGTTAGATTAGGTTAGCTTAGGTTAGGTTAGGTTAGGTAAGGTTAGGTTAGGTCTGGTTAGGTTAGGCCTGGTTAGGTTAAGTTAGATTAGGTTAGGTCAGGTTTGGTTAGGTCAGGTTAGGTTAGGTAAGGTTAAGTCAGGTTAGGTTAAGTTAGGTCAGGGTAGGTTAAATTAGTTCAGGTCAGGTTAGGGTAGGTTAGGTTAGGTCAAAATAATAGATGATTGAATTAGCATGGTTGGGGAATTCAAAGGTAAAAGAAATTTAAGAAACGGGAAAAATGTTGATGGGGAAATAAAGCACGAGGGGAGTTCTCTAGAGAGGGAAATGTCTTGGGGGAAAAATGTCCTCCACTCTGATTTCCATTTTCATTTTCCACTCCTTTTATCCTTCACCTCCACCTGTCTCTCTTCCACCTTCCCTTCTCCATCCACCCTCCTCCATCTGTCGCTCCTTCCTCCCTCTTCATTCTCCTTCTCCTCCATCTTCCTCTTCCTCCATCTACCTCTCCATACACCTTCTTCCTCCATCTATCTCTCTGTTCCATCTTCGTCTCCATTCTCCTTCCCTCTCCATTCTACTTCTTCATCTTCCACTATCTAACTTCCTTCTCCACCTTCCTCTCCATTCTCTCTCTCTCTCTCTCTCTCTCTCTCTCTCTCTCTCTCTCTCTCTCTCTCTCTCTCTCTCTCTCTTAATGGCCTCGTGTGTCCAAGCAGTCCACTACAAATCCACTATTGGTCTTTTTAATCCGAGAAATTATATCTGCGTGTCTTTTTCAATTTTCCTTTATCCGAGACAATATTTTCCTGACTCTTTTTAGATTTTTTTTTCGAGATAATTTTTTTTTTTTCGAGATAGTTTTTCACACATTTTTTTCGTGACTTTTTTTCCCAGACTATTTCTCCGGAGACACTTTTTTTTTCAAGGCTTTTATTCAACGCTTTTTTTTTTTTTCAACGCTATTTTTTTCTCCGACAATTTTTTTTTTCAAGCACATTTCTTTTTTTGATGCTCTTTCCCTAAACTATTTTTTTTTGACAGTTTTTCGAGACTTTTTTCTAGACAAACTTTTCCGAAATAGGTTTTCCGGATTTTTTTTTTTTTTTTTTGGGGGGGGATACATATAAGAAAATGGAGTTAAAAGTAAAAAATGATTTGTGTGCGTGTCATTTTCGTCTTCATTTTCTTTTTTCATTTCTTTTTAAGGAAGACTAATGCAAGTTACTGAGGGAAAGAATATTATTATTTACGGTGAATCTTAATTAGTTCTTTGAAACCGAGAGAGAGAGAGAGAGAGAGAGAGAGAGAGAGAGAGAGAGAGAGAGAGAGAGAGAGAGAGAGAGAGAGAGAGAGAGAGAGAGAGAGAGAGAGAGAGAGAGAGAGAGAGAGAGAGGACATGCATACGTAATATCTTTACATAAACAAATGCATACATACATACAAACCTAACTATATACATACTAACTCATTCACCTTCCAAGAAATTCACACACACACACACACACACACACACACACACACACACACACACACACACACACACACACACACACACACACACACACTCTCTCTCTCTCTCTCTCTCTCTCTCTCTCTCTCTCTCTCTCTCTCTCTCTCTCTCTCTCTCTCTCTCTATTTTACCTTCCAATAGATACAAAAGGAATAACTAACACGTATCTATCAATTTATTAATAATTCACCACACAGAGAGCAAAGGAACGATGCATGCATTCCCCCTCGTGCCTGGAGGATAACTGACTGCCAGTGCCCGTGACTTAATCTCCTTTACCTGTCCCTTTTCTCTTAAGGATTCAAAGACGGGGATTTAGTTTTTTTTTCTTTTTTTTCGTTTTTTCATATTTTCTGTCTGCCCGTTTGTCTGGCAGTCTGTCTGTCTCTCTCTCTCTCTCTCTCTCTCTCTCTCTCTCTCTCTCTCTCTCTCTCTCTCTGATCTTTGCCCTCCTCGTCTACTTTTCTTTATCATAGTAATTAAATAATTTCATTTAATCTATTTAATCCTTCCCTCTTCCTTCTTCTTTTCCACTCGTTCCTCCTCCTCCTCCTCCTCCTCCTCCTCTTCCTCCTCCTCTACACTTTCTCCACTCTCATCTCACTCACTCCATAAATAAAAGGGAGGGAAAAAGACAAACCAACTAAATCATCATGTTCTATTCTTCTTCCCCTACCTTGTCTCCCTCTTTCTCTCTCTCTCCCTCTCCCTCTCCCTCTCTCCCTCTATAAATCTTTCGGGACTAACCTTTTGTTTTCTAATTTATGGCTCTCAAGGGGTAACTTCCAAAGACTTTCTGGTTTCTATTTCCACTTAGATTCCCATTTTCATTTTGTCTACAATGTCGTTTTCTTTTTTCAGGGGAGACTTGGGTGATTTTTTTTTTCTTCTCTGAATCTTGTTTTATGTATTTTTGTATTGAAATCTGTTCTGTTCTGTTCTGCTCTGCTCTGTTCTGTCTCTCTCTCTCTCTCTCTCTCTCTCTCTCTCTCTCTCTCTCTCTCTCTCTCTCTCTCTCTCTCTCTCTCTCTCTCTCTCTCTCTCTCTCTGTTTCATTGTTATTTCTTTTTTATTTCTATTTAATTTTGCTTTTTCAACAATTTTGCCATATTTCGTTTTGTTTGGTTAATTTGTAAGTTTTTTTTATGTTTTTTTTTATTTCCGTTGTATGATGTGTTTGTTATCTTATGTATAATATTTTTATACTTTTTGGAAGTTTTCATATAATTTTGGCATCACTTGTATAATTCTGTATAACTTTTGTATCTTTGACAGTCAGAATTTCAGCAATTATTATTATTATTATTATTATTATTATTATTATTATTATTATTATTATTATTATTATCTGAAGGTTTTTAGGTCTAAGTATTCGATGACAAGGAAAAACAGACAAACAGACAGACAAAAACAGATCTTTACTCAGCATTTCTTTTTGTTTTTCTTCTTCGATCATAATGTATCACTCGACTTTATTTTTTCTTTCTTTCTTTTTTTTTTTTTTGACACCTGAGTACAATTTGTCATTTTTGAGGAAGGATGAATCAACTCTTTTTTTTTTCCTTTTTTTCTTTTTTTTTGTAATATGTGAATAATATTTTTCCTTTAGCCGCTGGAAGATTGATATACTTTTAATCTCATCTCTATATCATGTGACGTGTGCGTTGATTTTTTTTTTTTTTCACTTTAGCTTTTTATGTTATTAGATCATTTAGGATAATATAAAGTAACATTCTCTTCAGGTATTCAAGTGTACGATATTTTCCCAGATGATGTGCGAGAGTTTTTTTTTTCCCCTTTCTCCCTTTTCTTCATTCTTACGGTCTGCTCTCACTTTTCTATGCTAAGATACTGGAGTTTCAATTAATAATTCGAAAAAAAAACACTGAAAATAAACAGTTGAAATTGTCTATAACAGATATATTCATACAAATAAAAATTCACTCTAATAACGATACGATTCTCTGTGAAACGCGATTCAATGTGACACAATTCAGTGCAATGCGATTATATTTTGTTCTCTCAGCAGGATAAATCTCAAAGGCCACATAAATTATTCGTCAGGTTCTCATGTTTTTTCAACCTTTTTTTTGTCATTGATATTACGGAATCATAAAAACACTCTTAGAATCGACAATAACATCAACAAGTCCCAGTTTTCATGATTGGTGACGGTTCAACACTGTGTACAGCATCGCCAGTGACAGAAGACACCCATGAGAGCCTGGCTAACTCATTGCGTGACATTTGAAAACCGTCCTCAGGAAAGAACTGAGCGTTTAAGAACATAGACTGGAATGCAAGTGCGTTTTTTTTCCGACTCCTGTGACACTTTAACAAGAATTTCGCATCATTGAGAGAAAAAAACCCAAGAGAACCTGACCAACCTTCTGTGCGGTCATTAAAAGTAACCCTGATGAAAGAACAAAGCGTTTCGGAACAAGGCTCTCTGTGTGACGCTATGCCTGAGTCCCATCATTCCTGGCAGTGTTTTCCGCATGGCCAGAGAGTAATCCAGCGTGGCCACCCTTCCCTGCCCCCTCCTCGCCCCTTCTCGCCCCCTTCCCAGCTCTTCTCGTCCCCTCTCGCCCTTCAGCCACCCATGAATCAGTTAGGATAGGAAACATTGTATGTCTGATGCATCACTCCCTTCGTGGCGCCTCTCCTTGCTAGAGAGAGAGAGAGAGAGAGAGAGAGAGAGAGAGAGAGAGAGAGAGAGAGAGAGAGAGAGACAGAGGGGGAGGAGAGTATTCAAGCATAACGGGTAGCCTCTCTCTCTCTCTCTCTCTCTCTCTCTCTCTCTCTCTCTCTCTCTCTCTCTCTCTCTCTCTCTCTCTCTCTCTCTCTCTCTCTCTCCCTGATTTTACTTCCTGCTGTCAGGTAAACAAGTCTCTCTCTCTCTCTCTCTCTCTCTCTCTCTCTCTCTCTCTCTCTCTCTCTCTCTCTCTCTCTCTCTCTCTCAGACTTCCTTACATAAACAAAAAATAAAATAAATAGAAACAATCCTACAAACATCACATTTTCTCTTCACACACGCTACGTAATGAACGCGAAGCCCGTTTTCTATGACTAGGTGCGTGAGAGAGGGTATTCTGTTTTATTATTACCTTTTTGTTTCGTTTTCCTTCTTTTCCTTTCTAAGTTACGTTGAGTTTTCGCGGGCAATTCAGAGAAGCCTTGCCTGGTGTTGTGAATTTTTCAGGGCCCTTGCTGACTTTTTCAACGCAAATATGAAAGGGGCAAGACTCGAAGGACGCTGGGAAAATTAAATAATAGAGAGAGAGAGAGAGAGAGAGAGAGAGAGAGAGAGAGAGAGAGAGAGAGAGAGAGAGAGAGAGAGAGAGAGAGAGCATGGATAAAACATTGAGAGTCTAAGCAGTGAGCGAAAAAAGTGAGAGAGTAAGAGGTAGGTAGAATAAACAATAAAAGACGAAATAGAATAGTGAGAGAGGAGAGAATAGAAGGAGATAGGGAGAAAAATATAGATAAATAGATAAGCCGGAGAGGGAATAAACAGTGTAAGAGAGAGAGAGAGAGAGAGAGAGAGAGAGAGAGAGAGAGAGAGAGAGAGAGAGAGAGAGAGAAAGTGAGG
>NC_087184.1:13200219-13257719 GCF_035594125.1 Scylla paramamosain
ACACACACACACACACACACACACACACACACACACACACACACACACACACACACACACACACACACACATAAATAAATAAATAAGATATAAACGCACGGAAATTAATTGCTTAAAATGAAAAAAAAAAAAAAGAAAAAGAAAGAAAAAAAACTAGAAATTCCCGAAAGTACATAAAACAAAATGAAAATAAAATGAAAAACAAAGAAAGGCCAATTATTATTATTATTATTATTATTATTATTATTATTATTATTATTATTATTTTATTTTTTTATTTATTTATTTATTTTTTTTAATTCGAATAAAAAGGTTGGGCGTGTCAAGATTGAGTCTCCCTGGAGGTTCAGTACGTGATGAAGTGTAGGCCTCCCTTTTTGTAATTACTTAGTCCTTCGTCCTTAGTCCTTAGTATCCCTTCCTCTGTCTCCTCTTTCCCTATCATCTCTTTTGTCCTTCTTTAGTTCATTCTGCTATCAACGTGTTTCTTTTACCTCTTATCTCCTTGTACTGTGGTGATTTCTCTCTCTCTCTCTCTCTCTCTCTCTCTCTCTCTCTCTCTCTCTCTCTCTCTCTCTCTGCCAAAATAGGAATATAATGGGTGAAAACAGAAGGAAATTGGAAAATAAGAAAATATTGCGTGGCATCAGAAGGAAACAATACATGAAGGAAATAAAAGAAAAAAACAGAAAATATTGCAGGAAAACAAAGAGACAGAGAAAATAAAAAAAAATAGATATCACAGGAAAAAAGGAAAACAAAATATTGCATGGGAACTAAAAAGAAAAAAAATATATATAAAACATAAAAGCATGGAAATAGAAGGAAAAGGAAAACAGAAAAAAATAGGAAAATATTACATGAAACAAAAACAAACATGATAAAAATATGAAAATACGTGAAATAAAAGAAAGAATAAGGGAAATTAAAATAGGAAAATATTGCACTAAAACAAAAACAAAAAGAAAAAGAAAATATATAACTTGAAAGAAATCAGAGAAACAACACATGGAAAAAGAAGAGGAAAATAATGAAAATAAGAAATAGAACAAAATAGGAAGACATTGCGGGAAAATTCAAGGAATATTGGAAAATAGGAAAAAAAAATGCACGATAGCAAAGGAAAACATCATATATAAAACAAGAAAAATGAAATTATTGTATGAAAACTGAAAAAAATGAAAATGAAAATATTCAACTGAACAAAAACGGTAAAAATATTGCATGAAAACAAAAACGAAAAAGCAAAGAAAAAAAATATAAGAAAACAGGAAAACAGTGCGATATATATATATATATATATATATATATATATATATATATATATATATATATATATATATATATATATATATATATATATATATATATATATATATATATATATATATATATATATATATATATATATATATATATATATATATATATATATATATATATATATATATATATATATATATATATATATATATATATATATATATATATATATATATATATATATATATATATATATATATATATATATATATATATATATATATATATATATATATATATATATATATATATATATATATATATATATATATATATATATATATATATATATATATATATATATATATATATATATATATATATATATATATATATATATATATATATATATATATATATATATATATATAAAGCCGAAGAAAATTGGAAAGTATTACATGGAAATAGAATGAAAAAAAAAAAAAAAGGAAAGAGGAAAGTGGAACTCACGCATAACTCCGTAGGGGCAAACATGGAAACTGGAGAATTACATCACGCTACCCCACTAACAGGCAGCGAAGGGCACGTGACACCCTGACGTCAACACAGCGGCGTTCTGACACCCTGACATCCTGCATAACGCATATACACTTCATTATACACATAAATGAGAGCTCAACGTAAGAACTAAACAGTACTTGAATCTCTTGAAACTGTTTGAATCCTCCTTAAGACTAAGCACAGAAAATGGGCAAGTCATTATAACAGAAAACTTAATAATGATGGGTAGCTTAAATATTTTCTCCTCATAACATACACAACAGTCCTGACCTTCTGACATCACCAAGGCGGCAGTGACTCCCTCCGTCAGCCTGCAGGAGGAAATAGAAACCTTTTAACTCTCCTCTGGAAGAAAAAGAATAAATAAATGGACACTAAAATTCCTGATAATTATTACTGTTCTTATATTTGTCATTGCAGTGATTATAAGACTAATAAGAGTAAAGACACTCAAAATGAACAGAAGCACCACCACCACCAGCAAAGGAAGAAGCACCACCACCACCACCAGCAGAGGAAGTAGCAGCACCACCACCACCAGCAGAGGAAGAAGCAGCACCACCACCACCAGCAGAGGAAGAAGCAGCACCACCACCACCATCAGAGGAAGAACCACCACCACTACCACCACCACCATCAGAGGAAGAACCACCACCACTACCACCACCACCATCAGAGGAAGAACCACAACCACCACCAGCATCAGAGGGAGAAGAACCACAACCACAACCACCACCACCACTATCACCACCACCATATACAGAGGGAGAACCACTACCACCACCACCACCATCAGAAGGGGAAGAACCACTACCACCACCACCGCCACCACAAGAACAAGAACAACAAGAAGAAGAACAGAAGAAGAAGAAGAAGGAGAAGCCGAGGTTAGAGAATGCCCTTCTTTCAATCAAGTTATATTCACTGTAAGCACTGAAATAATACATTCACCTGCAACCAAGGAGCGGAGGTTAGCTAATGTCCAGTGTGAGCCGCCTCAGCTTGTCACTCGGAACCCAGAGCGAGACACGAAACAAATGAGAATTGATACAATCCCGCAGTATCTAAAGTCCTAAGTTTCCATCCTCAGGTTCATCTAAAGTGTTTCCTTAACGCTCCACAATACATAAGAAAAAAAATATCCCAAGAGCGATCTATTATGAAAGGGGAAAAAAAAAAAAAAAGGTTCACTTCGCTCTGACGCGACTCCCTCCCACGAACGAGTAGGAGTCGAGATGGCCCAGTCTTGTGGATACTTAATTAACCTCACATTACCTTCCTTGCTGTAGACTGTGGCTTGAATAACTGAACACACGGCATAACTATCCGTCTTTTCTGCGAGAGGCACAAGGCCACCACACTTAGCCATTTCTTCTTCACTCGTAACAAGTTATGACATGCGCAGTGCTCGAGGGAAAAGTCAGCAACTCCTTACCTCATTTACTCTTTATTGTCTCATTTTCACTCATATTTACGGCTCTCAGTCCCTTATTTCCTCCATCTGCTTTCCTTTTTTCATAAACAAATCATGTCTGAGAATTATTTTATGTATTTTTCCTACGCAATATTTAGTGGTTTGTATTTTCCGTGTACATGGAAAAGACTAGTTATTCAATGGTCTAAACAGCAATATATATTTTCTACTTCCTCCTCGTTATTTCTTGTGCATGTAACATGCCATACTATTTTATCTTCTGTACTGTGTAATGACTAAGCCACTGCACTCCCAAATACAACCATATATTATTTAGTGGGGGATCTTTACTACTACCATCAATGTCACCACCCTCCGGCCTTGGACACTCCATAGATTGACTGATTGATTCAAAGTTTCCATCTTGGCGCCGCAACATCGGCACTCCATCCAAACACTAAGAAATCGATATGAGGGTGGGGTAAATATTTAGCCATGAGAAGTCTTAGCTTGGTCGAGGAATTGAACCACTCAATAGAAGAAAAGGAAAACACTGCTTAGGACAAAAGATCATTATTTTTGTGTCTTTGTGTTTCTGCCACTACAGCTGAAGCTCCAAAACATTGGTGATTTCTATTAAACAAAGATAATGTGAAAAATTGCTATATAAAGACATGCAGGTGAATATTGTGAGTGATTACTTTTCTCCACTCTCTTTGGTATTAGTGTGTACGGTGAATGTGGTGTGTGTCTGAAAATAACATTATGAACTTCTGTATTTAATACGCATGTTATTTACGCGTGATCCTCACACACCCTTCACCATCAGTCATCTAAACACAGCAACATCAAAACCGTTAGAATTCCATGGTAGTATCTGCACTACTGGAATATGTAACAATTTTGCATAACCTGTATACTGACTACTGACTCCTACAGGCTCAGAATCCCTTATCCCAATTGCTCTGGACGAATACAATTAATATACTCCAGATTTCAACCTTTTCTGTGCAGGTGAATATTGTGAGTGGCTCCTTTGCCTGCAGCCTTTATGGTGTTAGTGTGTGTGGTGAATGTAATGTGTGTCCATGAAGGAACATTGGAAGCTGTTATGAGGGAGAAGTTCAATGAAGAGTGTTATGTGTGGGTGCGCGCGCGCGCGCACCCACACATAACACTCTTCATTGCGAACATTGTGACTCGCTGCGGACATGCGGACATTGCGGACATGTGACTTGCTGGCAGCTCATCAGTTATCATTTTGTACAGTCTTATTTATATTAATATACCTACAGCTGCCTTTAAACGAGTTTATCTTCATCCTGGGCGTTCTGCACTAGAAGAAGCAGTATTTACCAGTACAACCTAACCTAACCAAACTAACTTAACCTAACTAAACTGACCTAACCTAACCAAACTAACATAACCTAACTAAACTAACAACCTAACCTAATTAAAACTAGTCTAACCTAATCAAACTAGTCTAACCTAACCTAACTGGTAAGGCTAAGAAATTAATGAAATCGTTACCTTATTTATCTTCGTAAAATCTGACGATGCACCAGAAACAGTCGAGGTGACACCCACCGCCGACAGATATCTTCCTCAGGCTAATTCAAGTATTTCAAATTGAGCCGCTTCTCCCTCCACAGGATGAAATAAAAGGCTATGAATGGCTAGATTAATTCTTTATTTTTTAATTGGCCAGCGGCTGCATTCTCAAACAAAAGAACCAATCACCGTGACTAATTTCGCATTTGCACAACAGATGTAACATACGCACGCACGAACGAACACACCTTCACCAGGGTAGACTAGATTGGGCAGATCTAAGGAACGCTATCAGTGTCCGGCCCCCCCCCCCCCCATCACAGGCAAGGATGAGTCACTTCCCAGTGTTGTCAGGGCAGCGAACGAGTTTGCTTCTCCAAAACAAATAAATCCTTGAAAATTGCTGTCAGGATTATAAACAATTTACGGCGGATATATATATATGGGGTTTAAATTACTCAGAATGAAAAGCTCTATCTGATGAGAAGAGTAAGAAAAGCCATATTGGGACTGATGCAAGAGTAAAAGAATACCCGATTTTCAACTAATTTTATCTAAGCATCTGTAAGTTTGTGGAAGATATTGCATACTGCTTTACATTCAGTAACCATATTACTGCAGATACAGTAAGAATTAATCTCAGAGAAGAACGCTTGCTTTATTTCAGTATTATCCGTGTTTGTTTTAAACAAAGTGTTTTATTGAGGTGATGTGCGATGCTTGGAAACTATACCGGCCAAGATTACATTGTACAAGTGTTAAAAGTTTCACTGGAAAGGTGAAATAAATAGAAAAAAAAAACACATATCTAGTACAGTGAAAAGACTGTGAGTGCATTGGTGAAGATACGGCATGATGAGGGACGCCAGGATGTGCTTCACCACAAAAATGGTGGTGGGGCGCCCCAAAATATTTGACAACACCTTACATGGTACCAAGAGATAGTTAAGGTATATCCTAAGCTTACAGCAAAACAACTAAAAAAATAAAGATTTTGTTGTTCCCTCTTCTTGAACACTTTTTGAGGTATGACACAAAAACGTTTACAAATGCTGCCTCAAATATTGGTAGAATATTAGAAAATATTGGTAGAAGATAGCAAGGGATGCAACATTGAAGCGATGAGAAAGAGGCGGGAAACAGTCAGCTAGAGGAGAGAAGTTGATAAGACGAAAATCTTTTGATTTCACCCTGTCTAAAATAGCGGTATGAGTGGAACCCCATCTCACATGTGAAACATAATGTATACATGGGCGAATAAGGACCCAGTACAGAGTTAGCAGTTGAGGGGGGTAAGAAAAATTGGCGGAGATGACTCAGAACGCCTAACTTCATAGAAGATGTTTTAGCTAGAAATGAAATGTGAAGCTTCCAGTTTAGATTATAAGCAAAGGATAGGCCAAGGATGTTCAGTGTAGAAGAGGGGGACAGTTGAGTGTCACTGAAGAAGAGAGGATTGTATCGAGTTGATAGATGTAGGAATTGAGTTTTTGAGGCATTGAACAATACTAAGTTTGTCCGTTAAGTCCCGACCAGAAATTTTAGAAAAATCAGAAGTCAGGCTTTCTGTGGCTTCCCTGCGTGAAAAGTTTACTTCCTGAAAAGCTGGATGTCTACGAAAATATGTGGAAAACTGCAGAGTGGTATCATCAGCACAGGAGTGGATAGGGCAAGAAGTTTGGTTTGGAAGATCATTGATGAATAATAGGAAAAAGTGGGCAACAGGACAGAACCCTGAATAACACCACTGTTAATAGATTTAGGAGAACAGTGACTGTCTACCACAGCAGCAATAGAACTGCCAGAAAGGAAACTTGAGGTTAAGTTACAGAGGGAAGGATAAAAGCCATAGGAGGGTAGTTTGGAAATCAAATCTTTGTATCAGACTCTATTAAAAGTGTAAGTTTCACCAAAATCCCTAAAGAGGATGACTAATATTCAATAAGCCAGAAGATCACCAATAGAGCGGTCTCGACGAAACCCATACTGGCGATCAGATAGAACGTTGTGAAATGATAGATGTTTAAGAATCTTCCTGTTGAGGATAGATTCAAAAACTTTAGATAGGCAGGAAATTAAAGCAATAGGACGGTAGTTTGAGGGATTAGAATGGTCACCCTTTTTAGGAACAGGTTGAATGTAGGCAAACTTCCAGCAAGAAGGAAAGGTAGATGTTGGTAGAAAGAGTAGGAAGAGTTTAACTAGGCAAGGTGCAAGTATGGAGGCACAGTTACAGAGAACAATAGGAGAAACCCCTCAGGTCCATAAGGCCAGCGAAGGCATGGAAAACATCACCGGAGTTGTTGCAAATATGTCCAAAATTTAGATACGGAATGAGGCAGTAGTTAAGTCGGTAAATGTGTTCAGAAGACGCCAGACTCCGCGGTGGCAAATCTGTAGGTAGTGGGACAGAACCTCTTGGCCGCCACCTCGTACAAGCTGTTGCTGTTCGCCTTCACCAGGTAATTCTTGCTCAATTTATTCCAGAAGTGCAAAGCGAAGGCCATGCTGAATTTCTGGCGAAGGGAAGGAAGACAGGAATACCTTGACACAATAAAATATGACCAAAATAAAACAACTCAAACAAACCATTTTCAGTCTGTAGAACACTACCTCTCTTCTACCAAACCTCATCTTTTTTTTCTCACCAAAACGCGGGTGTCTGAGGCAACTGACAGTAGTCCCTTTTCTATTTCCTCCTACTTTCTCCATTCTTATTTTCAATCCAAAGTTGGATGCTGCGTCTATGTGCGCAACAACTTAACTTGCTCTCGTGCCCACGCTCTTGAATCTCCAAATTTTCCATCATCTGGCTGCAACTTCAGAGTCACTCACAAACTAAATTTATCTATGCTGTATATCTAACTTCTCTGACTATAAAAAAAATCCTTAACTACTTAATTTCCGAAGTGGAGAACATTCTAACTTTCTTTCGTTTTGCGGAGATCTCCATTCTTGGAGACTTCATTGTTCACCACCAGCTTTTGGCTTTCGTCTCCTTTCTCTGGTGAACTAACCTAGATGAACTGGTATTCCTGACCGTCTTGGAGTTACGCCCAATATTCTTCATCTTTTCCTAACCTCTAATCCTTCTGTTTATGCTGTCATCCTATCCTCTCTGTTGGGCTCCTTTGATCACAACCTCATATTTGTATCCTGTCCTATCGCTCCAATCCTTCCTCAGTATCCACCAAAGTGGATGTGCTTCTAGCGTTTTGCCTCTGCTAATTGGGGGGACCTGAGATGTTATTCTGATTTTCCTTGGAATGAATACTGCTTCCGTGTCAGAGACCTGTCTCTGTGCTGAGCGCATAACAGAGGTGATAGTGTCTGGCATGAAGGCGTACATTTCTTACTCCTTCTCTCGACCTAAGCCTTCCTAACCTTGGTTTAACACAGCCTATTCTCGTGCTATACGAGTACATGATAGAGAGGTGGCGCACAAAAGGTACTTGAGCCTTCCATCACCTGAATCTCATGCGCTTTATATTTCTGCCCGGGATCATGTCAAGTCTGTTCTCCTTCTAGCCAAAAACTCCTTCATTAATAGAAAGTGTAAAAATCTTTCATGATCTATCTCCTTCGAGATTTCTGGCACCTAGCCAAAAACATTTCTAATAACTTTACTTCTTCATCTTTTCCTCCTTAATTTCAACCTGATGCCATCTCATCTATCTCTATCACTCAAACCTTTGCTAAAAACTCCAACTTGGATGATTCAGGGCTTGTTCCTCATTTTTTCCACTCTCCAACTACTTTATGCTACCCATTAAGATCCTTCACAGTGATGTTTTCCATGCCCTTGCTGGTCTTAACCCTCGGAAAGTTTATGGACTTGATAAGGTCCCTCCTATTGTTCTCTGATATTGTACCTCTGTGCTTGCACATTGCCTAGTCAAACTCTTTCAACTCTGTCTATCAACATCTGCCTTTCCTTCTTGCTGAAAGTTTCCCTACATTCAGCCTGTTCTTAAAAAGGGTGACCGTTCTAATTCCTCAAACTACCATCCTATTGTTTTGATTTCCTGACTATCTAAAGTTCTTTAATTTATCCTCAACAGGAAGATTCTTAAACATCTATTGCTTCACAATTTTTCTATCTGACCGCCAGTATGGGTTCCGTCAAGGCCACTCTACTGACTTTCTTTACTGATTCTTGGTCATCTTTTTTTTTTAGGGATCTTAGTGAAACTTTTGCTGGTGCCTTAGACATATCAAAAGTTTTTGATATGTAGAGTCTGGCACAAAGCTTTGATTTCCAAACTACCCTCCTGTGGCTTCTATGCTTCTCTCTGTAGCTTCATCTCAAGTTTCTTTCCTGACCGTTTTATTGCTCCTGTGGTAAACGGTCACTGTTCTTCTAAATCTATTAACAGTGGTGTTCTTCAGGGTTCTGTTCTGTCACCCACTCTATTCCTATTATTCATTAGTGATCTTCTAAACCAAACTTCTTGTCCTATCCACTCCTATGATAATTATACCACCCTGCATTTTTCCTTCCGGAAGTAAACAGCTCTCATAAGGAAGCCCAGAAGGCCTGACTTCTGATCTCTCTAAAATTTCTGGTTGCGGCAGAGTAAACTTAGTATTGACCAATGCCTCAAAAATTCAATTCCTCCATCTATCAACTCGATACAGTCCTCTAGACAACTATCTCCTCTTCTTCAGTGACACTCCACTGTCCCCCTCATCTACACTGAACATCCTTGGTTTGTCCTTTACTTGTAATCTAAACTGAAAACTTCACATTTCATCTCTAGCTAAAAGAGCTTCTTTGAAGTTAGGCGTTCTGAGTCGTCTCTGCCAATTTTTCTCCCCCTCCCCACCACTAGCTGCTAACTCTGTACAGGGACCTTATCCATCCATGCATGGAGTATGCTTCACATGTATGGGGGCGCTCCTCTCATACCGTTATTTTAGATAAGGTGGAATTAAAAGCTTTTCGTTTTATAAACTCCTCTCCTCTAATTGACTGTCTTCAACCTCTTTTTCATCGCCGCAGTGATGTATGTTTTGCTACATTCTACCGATATTTTCATGCTCACTGCTCTTTTGATCTTGCTAACTGCATTCCTCCTCTCCTTCCGCGGACTCGCAGCAGAAGACTTTCTTCATTCTTTCATCATTATATTCTTCACCTCTCTAATGCAAGACTTAACCAGTGCTCTCAGTCATTCATCACTTTCTCTGGTAAACTCTGGAACTTCCTTTGTGCTTCTGCATTTCCTTCTTCCTATGACTTGAACTCTTTCAAAAGGGCGGTTTCAAGACACTTATCCTTCAATTTTCGATTATTCTCTTGACATCTCTTTTGGGACTGGAATCTCAGTCGAATTTTTTTCCTTTTTTTTTTTTTTGTTTCCCTTGGCCAGTGACCGTACTCCACAAAAAAAAGATAAATAAATAAAATAAATAAATAATTAAATAAAATACATAAAAAATAAGAAATAAGCACCGTTACTAAGTAATCAAGGCCCTTCTCACCTCATTGAACTTGTTGCCTTCGCCAGGGAGGAAGTAGTACTCAAATTCACTGTAGTGCACGGGATAGAAGGTGCTGTGAGGGAAGATTGTAATGTTCCCTGGGCAGATCACCGGCTGTCTTTGGATCTTCTTTTCCATCCTGTCCCCGCATATTTCTTTCATGACGCGTGTTATGGCGTGTGGCCCGATGCATCCCCACCGATTAGGCTGTAGGGAGAGAAATATTGCGGTGAGGAATTGGGTAATGATAGGAAACAGTGAAGATTTAGTGAAATGTGTTATGACCAGCGGGAAGATTAGAAACAGTGAATATTAAATGGCCATAATGCAGAAACGTTTGGTTAATAAAAGAAAGCAGTAAAGGGAAAAATGAATTAGTAAAACTTTTATGATAAGAGAAAACAGTAAAAAATAGATTTAATATTGAAGTCATGTGGTGAGAGATTTGGTAAGATTGGAAACCGTGAAGATATTATGTCCCTAATGCAAGAGCGTCTGTGTAATTACTGAGAACAGCAAGGGAAAGGATAAATAAGAATGAATAAGAAGTAAAATGTCAGTGATAAATGAGGCAAGTAAAAGATGGATTTAATACTGAAACCATGTGGTGAGGGTTTGGGAAAAGACTGGAAACTAAAGATTCAGTGGCTATAATGCAGAAACTTTTGGATAATGACTGAGAACAGCAAAGGAAAGTGTGATAGTATGTATTTATTATAAGTTCATTTTCTTTTTACTATTATTATGATCACCATTATTACTATTATTTTATCTATCATTTTCATGTAAGACGCTTCTCGTCCCCATTTTGGCAGGATTACTGTGTGATTGTTCTTAGTCAGTAACAGCCTGCTCCTTTGGCCAGTCAGTCATGCTCTGTATATTGTGGATTATTTTAATATACCGGAGCTGCTCTATGCAGTGTTTACTGTTTCCTTTAGCTGCTTAGCACCTGGACAATCCTTTAGTGACTTGTTGTGCCCAACAGCACATAATGTGGTGGCAGCAGTGGGATGGGGAATTCACTTGCTTGTCTCCTGCCCATGCGTCCTGCCTGCTCGTCAGCTACTCCAGCCTCTGTTGCTGCTTTGGCTGTTCTTCTGGGTCACCTGCTAACTGCTACGCTACCATGCCTTCTTCAGCTGCTTCAAGGCTTCTGTCAAACTTCCTCCTACTTGTTCTCCATAGCTGTTGTCTAATTCTACTATGGCAACCAATGCTAGCTCTCATTCTTCTCATTCTCCTGCTTTTACTGCTCTTGCTGCTGCCACTATGGATACTCCTTCTACCACTACAACAAAATAAAAGCAAGCTAAATCTAGTATAAATGGCGGCAACGTTGGTGATAGAGACAACATGTCTGCTTCTCCCTGACACCCAAGTCCTCCGTGCACCGTTCCTCTGTGCCAGCTACCTCGCCACTCCAGCCTCTATTGTTGCCTTGGTCGTTCTACTGAGCACCATAGAGTATCCTGGGCACCCTGCACTAACTACAATTAACATAACAAGCAAGTTAAATCTCGCAGAAAAGATTGAATGGTTAAGGAGTAAAGCTTTTGTGATAAAATGAGAACGGTAAAGGATGGATTTAACACTGAGGCCATGAAGGAAAACTTTCATGTAATGACTAGAATGAGGGGAGAGATTTAACCGTTTCACTGTTAAAGATCTATGACATTTATCACTTCTCTAGACTAATCCTGGACAATTTAACTAAACCAAAAATCCACAGGCACTTTAGGGAATTAATTTTTTCATTAATCTTTCTGCCTGTGATGCCTTTAAAACATTATACCTTAGATTTCCACCAAATCTTCATATTATGTACTACTGGAAGAAGTCACTGCAGTGAAGGGAAAAAAAACTTTTGAATCACAACAATAAACACCTCAAAATGGCGTGGCATGTCTTTCATCAAATAGTAGAGGACAGGGTGGCGGGCTTGGAAACTGAAGAATGCATTGCCTAACTTGCCGGAACTCTCAAAGCCCACGGAGTTCTTAGGCAAGGTGAGGGTCCGTACACTGATGATGTCCGTGTCGCTGTACACGCCGCCCCACCACCACAACACCAGCACCCGCAGCATATTGGCCAGCAGCTCCACCTTCCATGCTGCAAGAGTAACATCCACTTCTGTCACTTGCGCTGTCACCATTTGTGTGCGGATCGCCACGGTATGTACACAATGGAATACAAAGGAAGGACAAACTCAAACATACCTGATCTTTACGATGCTGTTTATGAGATGTAACAATATTTCATTTGAAGTTGAAGATGTAGGATAGTAAGGTGAAGGATATTGCAATGATGACTGCTGCTACTGCTGCTACTTCTACTACTACCACTACTACTACTATTACTACTACTACTACTACTACTACTACTACTACTACTACTACTACTACAACAACTTCTACTACTACTACTACTACTACTACTACTACTACTGCTGCTACTACTACCACTACTACTACTACTATTACTACTACAGCTACTACTACTACTACTACTACTACTACTACTACTACTACTATTACTACTACAGCTACTACTACTACTACTACTATACTACTACTACTACTATTACTAATACTAATACTATCATTACCACCATCACTTGCAACAACACAAACAGTGAAAACAACAAGAACAACAACAACAACGCCAACAACACCCATTCACTCACACTTGGTCCACTTGCGTTCGTTAAAGAAGCCGAGGAGGGGTGTGTCCCTAAACATGTCATCCAGGTCAGCGGTCACCACCTGCAGGTTGGCGTACTGGTGGAGCAGCGTGGAGGAGAGCCCTGTGTTGTCCTCTATCCTGTCCGAGGTGAGGAGAAACCACACCTGGCGCTCTGGGTTCTGCCGCGCCCAGCTGATGGCAGGAAGCAGCGGGGAGAAAGGTGTGGAGGATGGAAGTCAAGGGAAGGTACGAAAGTTAAGGTAATGAGAGAAGGAGAGAGGGAAGAATGTTAATGAGGGTAATAACAATAATAATAACAATAATAATAATAATAATAATAATAATAATAATAATAATAATAATAATAATAATAATAATAATAATAATAACAACAGCAACAACAACAACAACAAAATAATAATAATAATAATAGTAATGATAATAATACCTCTGTAACAGTGTATTGGCATGATAACTGGAAGGCACATGCGAGAACCCATACCCTGCTAACAATGAAATACCCCAAACACTCACCATTGACTAAGACTTAAATCAAACAAGCCAAACATTCTGTGCACAGAGAATGAAATGAAATTATGCGAAGGATTCATGTAGATTTACTGAAATGCAGCAAACTTTCCGTAGAGTTATTGAAATATAGCAAACACTCTCCATAGACTTAACGAAGCGCAGCAAACCTTCCCCGTAAATTTACCGGAATGTGAGGAATGCTTACCGTGGACTTAATGAAATGTGGCAAACACGCGTCCGCAGAATTAACGAAATATGGCAAACTTTCCCGTATACTTAACGAAACATGGCAAACATACCCTGCAGACTTATGGCGATAACTACAATCATGAAAACCCTCCAGAGAATTCCAGTAAGCCTCACTGAAGCCTGTCAGAAATAAATGACACAAGATGCTTGAATGTTTGCGAATGTAGTCCCGGTGGTTGGCTTGTATTTTTTACTTATGACGAGTACTGGAATTATGAAAACCCTCTTGAGAATTCCAGTAACGCTCATGAAGCCTGTCGACAGAAAAGGAGACAAGAAGCCTAATGTTTGAGAATGCAGTCCTTGTGGTCAGTTAATATTCTCCACTCGCCTTTCCACGGAGCACCAAACCCGGAACTTCGGTGTCGGGTTGCACGCTGTGTCCATCAGGAAAATGTTACGGTTCTCCTCAGGGATCGCATCCCTGCACGACAAGAGAGGAGAGAAATAATGAACTGCGATAATCAACGCTTTTAAATGTTAACAAAGACGTGTATCAAGAGTTGTACGCTTTGGAGCAAGTGCTTTGCTTGTTATTTTATCTGTATGCCTGTATGTCTGGCTTAGAGAGAGAGAGAGAGAGAGAGAGAGAGAGAGAGAGAGAGAGAGAGAGAGAGAGAGAGAGAGAGAGAGAGAGAGAGAGAGAGAGTGTGTTATGAGTAAGATTCTTATAAGCGAAGATTATGAAAATGAAACGTAAATCATGAGAAGTAAAATGTGTGTGTGTGTGTGTGTGTGTGTGTGTGTGTGTGTGTGTGTGTGTGTGTACAAGTGACTCACCTAAATAACTGCTTCAGGGTCGGGGTTTTCTTTCCCTCATGCGTTTTGTTCTGCCTTTGTTTACACACAACTTCTCGCCACGACGGCAAACTCTGCCCGCTGCCGTCTGCCACACCTGAAGGAGAATGTTCGAGGGCTGTAACGGTTAAAAAAAAGAGAGAGAGAGAGAGAGAGAGAGAGAGAGAGAGAGAGAGAGAGAGAGAGAGAGAGAGAGAGAGAGAGAGAGAGAGAGAGAGATCCCACTTAATTGTCGTTTTGAATATTATTGAGTACAAGAGCTTAGATCAGATTAACCTATTTAATGTCTTGCGCTGGTCCTGCCTATGAATACTTTAAGTCGTAGTGATAAGGGAAGAATTAGGAACCATGAGAATTGCATTTTTTTTTTTTTTCCTTTTTAGTGTGAGAAATGGAAGAGTGA
This sequence comes from Scylla paramamosain, assembly GCF_035594125.1. Taxonomy (NCBI): domain Eukaryota; kingdom Metazoa; phylum Arthropoda; class Malacostraca; order Decapoda; family Portunidae; genus Scylla; species Scylla paramamosain. Next base: position 13,215,159 of record NC_087184.1, read on the forward strand.
AAATCACACTAATCTATTGCTTTAGTGAGAAGGATGAAATAAGGATAAGACTACTACTACTACTACTACTACTACTACTTTGATAATAAATAAACACACACACACACACACACACACACACGAGGCACATCAAAACCTGCAGATTTAAGACACCACAAAACCTGAGCACTGATCAAAAACTCAGCTGAAGACACATCACAGCGGAAGGAGCACGTCACGTCACCAGGGAGAGGGTGGGAGTGTCCGGAAGACCTTTGCCTTTACCTGAGGCCTATTACTTGAGTTACATGCAGAATGAATGTAGTTTTGCATTTCCATCACTAAGGTTTGAACTATTTGGAAAACTCCAACCTAGTATAAGAAATATATGAAAAAAAAAATGAAAACCGGCGAAGTATTTTGATAGCATAAAAAATGACATTCCTCAAGTAAAAAAAAAAAAAAAAAAGTGACACAGTTTGCGTTTTCATCACACAGACTTATACTCGTACAACTTTCTCACCTTGGTGCTGCGTGAACCCCTGCGACACGAGGCGAAGGGTGGCGTTCTGCAGTCTGACAAGGTACTTGTTGTCATAGGAGTAGTGGAAGGTGAGGATGCCGCCCGCCACCAGCATCAGCAGCAGCAGCACTCGGAACGCCTTGCTCACGGTGGTCACGCTCCACATGTTGGCCACGCCTCCCGCTCTCTGGTCTGAGTGAAACACATGAGTGGTACATTTTGGAGGTTTCCCTTCTGTGGCTTCCTGCACCCCAGAGTCCACGGGGGTCATCTTCCGCCATTGAGACGCCATCCCTGCCCTCCCGGCGAGCCAGGTGGAGGAAGCCATCTCCCCGCCTCTCCTCCACGCACTGCCCGCCACCGCGGCAACACCTCACCACTACACACGTCTCAGGCCCGTATTCTGAAACGCCATGCTCTCTCACCACCACTATTTTCCGAGGCCACAGACATGATCAGCCGGGTTCTCAAGAGTGCTTGTCCCGTTAATAATGTAGCAATCTCGTTAATCTGTCACTAAAGCCAAATAGCATCTTAATAATCCGTGTAATTTCAACAAGAACCTTTTGAATGTCGTGGAGGTTTGGCGCTCAGGTGTTTCAGAATATGGTCCCCACGCTCAGGGCCTCCAGGTTGTCATGTTTCACGTCCTCTCTCTACGATTGCGTCCTGTTCATTTCAGAACAAGAGTGTCGGGAATGACTCAATGCTCGCACCCACCCTCCCTTTGCCTGCCTACACTGCACGCCATGATCTAAAGTCTCAACACTCCTGTTACTGTGTATGTGCCTTACATCATTATTCCTTTATAATCAGAAGTGAAATGTCTAATAGCTTATTATCTGCATGAAAACATATGTGATATACAGACTTAGTAGTATTCAACTCTATATAAAGCTTTGAGTCGATGTTCACTTGTTAACAGGGTGCAGTTCCATCATTCATAGCTTAAAAGTGTCACTCACTCAGTGGGCGCAGTCATACAAACACGGACAGGTAGGTAACCGAGGCAAATATATTGGTTTTGTGGTAGAAACTGAATGTCATATTATCAAATTGATTGTATATGTTGTCTATGAGTATTGTGATATGTTGAGAATGTTTTTATACCAATGTATATGTTATGTTATGAGAAACCGAGACGGATAGCTTGTTCAACTTCACCAATAAACGTCGGCAAGAGAATTGCCTTTCCTTGACCCTACGATGAGAGGCATGATCGGTAAATCAGATCACCTAATACTGTAGCTGAAGAAGACCTCTCGGTGCGTCTACAACACCCTTCCCTGCATCCAAAGTGTATTACGCTCCCAATGCAAACACTTAACAGGCGCTATCAGTGAACTTCGTGCTTCCCACCTTGCTTAGTGCATTGCGCCTGGTGACTGCAATTTTCATGTCATGTTTTGTGAGGTGATGTGCTGTAAGTTGTGATGCTTTAATTACCATCTGACCACTGTCTGTGTGTGTGTGTGTGTGTGTGTGTGTGTGTGTGAAGATCATGAATACACCTCCTATAGTATATTCACAGCCCAAATGTGTGTGTGTGTGTGTGTGTGTGTGTGTGTGTGTGTGTGTGTGTGTGTGTGAGGAGGAAAGGGAAAAGAAGGTCATTATTCTCATATCGCGCTAAACACGATCTGTCACTTCCGCTCCTAACTGTCCATTTCCGATAACTTTGTGTATATTTGAAGGGAAGGCTGGCGGGAAGGATGGAAGAAAGGGATGGGATCTCTCTCTCTCTCTCTCTCTCTCTCTCTCTCTCTCTCTCTCTCTCTCTCTCTCTCTCTCTCTCTCTCTCTGATCGCAAGTGACATAAGTGCAGTGAAAAAAAGAAAAAAAGAAAAAAGGAGAAGCAAAGATACGAGTCGATGAAAACCGTGAGCGTGATAAGTTAAGAAGACCGGAAAATATTCTAGTGTCCTCAATTGTTATGGTTAACTGTATCTCGTGACCAGGTGTGTGTGTGTGTGTGTGTGTGTGTGTGTGTGTGTGTGTGTGTGGAACAGGGAAGGGGTCGTGACCTCAGCCCGTAATCATAAACGCTCTGCTCTTTCATCACAATCATTTTCAAAGGCTATAGAGACGATTAGCCACTTTCTCATGAGTGCTTCCCTTTTTAATAATGCAACGAAATCTTGTTAATCTGTCACTGGAACCGTATAAAAAAGCATATTTAAACTTTATCTAGAGCCTTTTGAAAGCAGTCGGGGTGCTGCGCAGAGGCTTTCCAGAATATGATCCCTGCTTAGATACCCTGATCACACCCACTTATTCTTTTGATCACTTTATGCTGGACGGAAAGTGGTGTGCGCTGTGAGGGAATCGGTGAAGGCGCGGGTGACAGAGCGACGCGAGGCACGAGAGGAGAGGAGAGACAAAGAGAGGGAGGACTGGCAACACACCTGCCCTTCATGCTTACCTGGTTGCTTCTGAGTACAGGTGAGTGCTTCAGGAGATGTATGTGTGTGTGTGTGTGTGTCATCTCCACCTCTCTCTCTCTCTCTCTCTCTCTCTCTCTCTCTCTCTCTCTCTCTCTCTCTCTCTCTCTCTCTCTCTCTCTCTCTCTCTCTCTCTCTCTCTCTCTCTCTCATCCCATCCCATCCCATCCCATCCCATCCCATCTCATCTCATCTCATCTCTCTCTCTCTCTCTCTCTCTCTCTCTCTCTCTCTCTCTCTCTCTCTCTCTCTCTCTCTCTCTCTCTCTCTCTCTCTCTCTCTTTCCACGAATGGTTCTGGATAAGCTTCATGACCATCCTTAAATCTCTCAATATCACCAACCCTTTACCTGCCCCCCTTCCCCTCATTTTCCCCTTTCCGCCCTTCTCAGCTGGCGGCGCGTGAAGACTGATTTTATGGTGTCAGAGCGCTGCAGGAGTGCCGAGGGGCGCCCCTGTGCTCCTGTGACACAGGTTGTTTGGTCCATATTCTGAAACACTTCTGGCCGCACCTCCGCTACAGTCAAAGGGCTAGAGTTGAATTATACGCGGGTTTTTAAAGGTGTTTTATGGTTCCACTGATAAATTAACAAGAATTCTACATTACTGACAGGAGAAACACTCTTGAGAACCCGGCTGGTCATTTCTGTGGCCTTTGAAGATTGTGGTGGTGAGACAGCAGAGCGTTTCTGAATACGTCTCTGCATCACCGCCGTCCCACCAGCTGTGTGAAGAGAAAGGGGGAAGGGAGGAAGGCACAAAGTCATTCAGATAAGGAAGTTTGTTCTCGTGGGAGGATGTAAAGAATTCATGTTATTATGCAAATTTGCTTATTTTATTCATTCATTCATTCATAAATTTATTTATTTGTCTTTTATTCACTTATAATAATAATAATATAATAATAATAATAATAATAATAATAATAATAATAATAATAATAATAATAATAATAATAATAATAATAATAATTATTATTATTATTATTATATATATATATATATATATATATATATATATATATATATATATATATATATATATATATATATATATATATATATATATATATATATATATATAATATATATATATATATATATATAAATATATATATATATATATATATATATATATATATATATATATATTATATATATATATATATATATAATATATATATATATATATATATATATATATATTTTTTTTTTTTTTTTTTTTTTTTTTTTTTTTTTTTTTTTGTGTAGGAAGGACACTGGCCAAGGGCAACAAAAATCTAATAAAAAAAAAATGCCCACTGAAATGCCAGTCCCATAAAAGGGTCAAAGCAGTGGTCAAAATTTGATGAATAAGTGTCTTGAAACCTCCCTCTTGAAGGAATTCAAGTTATAGGAAGGTGGAAATACAGAAGCAGGCAGGGAGTTCCAGAGTTTACCAGAGAAAGGGATGAATGATTGAGAATACTGGTTAACTCTTGCGTTAGAGAGGTGGACAGAATAGGGGTGAGAGAAAGAAGAAAGTCTTGTGCAGCGAGGCCGCGGAAGGAGGGGAGGCATGCAGTTAGCAAGATCAGAAGAGCAGTTAGCATGAAAATAGCGGTAGAAGACAGCTAGATATGCAACATTGCGGCGGTGAGAGAGAGGCTGAAGACAGTCAGTTAGAGGAGAGGAGTTGATGAGACGAAAAGCTTTTGATTCCACCCTGTCTAGAAGAGCGCTATGAGTGGAATCCCCCCAGACATGTGAAGCATACTCCATACATGGACGGATAAGGCCCTTATACAGAGTTAGCAGCTGGGGGGTGAGAAAAACTGGCGGAGACGTCCCACAACGCCTAACTTCATAGAAGCTGTTTTACCTACAGATGTGATGTGAAGTTTCCAGTTCAGATTATAAGTAAAGGACAGACCGAGGATGTTCAGTGTAGAAGAGGAAGGGAGGCCAGTTGATTGTCACTGAAGAAGAGGGGATAGTTGTCTAGAAGGTTGTGTCGAGTTGATAGATGGAGGAATTGAGTTTTTGAGGCACTGAACAATACCAAGTTTGCTCTGCCCCAATCAGAAATTTTAGAAAGATCAGAAGTCAGGTGTTCTGTGGCTTCCCTGCTTGAAATGTTTACTTCCTGAAGGGTTGGACGTCTATGAAAAGACGTGGGAGAGTGCAGGGTGATATCATCAGCGTAGTAGCGGATAGGACAAGAAGTTTGGTTTAGAAAGTCATTGATGAATAATAAGAAGAGAGTGGGGTGACAGAACAGAACCCTGAGGAAACACCACTGTTTATAGATTTAGGAGAAGAACAGTGACTATCTACCACAGCAGCAATAGAACGGTCAGAAAGAAAACTTGATATGAAGTTACAGAGAAAAGGATAGAAGCCGAAGGAGAGTAGTTTGGATATCAAAGCTTTGTGCCAGACTCTATCAAAAGCTTTTGATGTATTCAAGGCAAAAGCAAAAGTTTCACCAAAAGTCTCTAAAAGACCAAGACTCAGTAAGGAAAGCCAGAAGATCACCAGTAGAGCGGCCTTGACGGAACCCATACTGGCGATCAGATAGAAGGTTGTCAAGTGATAGATGTTTAAAAATCTTCCTTTTGAGAATAGCTTCAAAAACTTTAGATAGGCAGGAAATTAAAGCAATAGGACGGTAGTTTGTGGGATTAGAACGGTCACCCTTTTTAGGAACAGGCTGAATGTAGGCAAACTTCCAGCAAGAAGGAAAGGTAGATGTTGACAGACAGAGCTGAAAGAGTTTGACTAGGCAAGGTGCAAGCACGGAGGCACAGTTTCGGAAAACAATAGGAGGGGACACCATCAGGAAGAATTTTAATAGGTAGCATGAAGTATTCAGAGGATGGAGGAGAGGGAGGAACAAACCCTGAATCGTCCAAGGTAGAGTTTTTAGCAAAGGTTTGAGCGAAGAGTTCGGCTTCAGATGTGATAGCGGTGGTGCCATCTGGTCGAAATAAAGGAGGGAAAGAATAAGAAGCAAAGTTACTGGAGATATTTTTTGACTAGATGCCAGAAGTCACGTGGGGAGTTAGATCATGAAAGATTTTGACACTTTCTGTCAATGAAGGAGTTTTTTGGCTAGTTGGAGAACAGACTTGGCATGGTTCCGGGCAGAAATATAAAGTGCGTGAGATTCTGGTGATAGAAGGCTTAAGTACCTTTTGTGGGTCACCTCTCTATCATGTATAGCACGAGAACAAGCTGTATTAAACCAAGGTTTGGATGGTTTAGGTCGAGAAAAAGAGTGAGGAATGTACGCCTCCATGCTAGAAACTATCACCTCTGTTTTGTGCTCGGCACACAAAGACGGGTCTCTGACACGGAAGCAGTAGTCATTCCAAGGAAAATCAGCAAAGTGCCTCCTCAGGTCAACCCAACTAGCAGAGGCAAAACGCCAGAGACACCTTCGCTTAGGGGGATCCTGAGGAGGGACTGGAGCGATGGGACAAGATACAGATATGAGATTGTGATCGGAGGAGCCCAACGGAGAAGAGAGGGTAACAGCATAAGCAGAAGGATTAGAGATCAGGAAAAGGTCAAGAATGTTAAACGTATCTCCAAGACGATCAGGAATACGAGTAGGGTGTTGCACCAATTGCTCTAGGTCGTGGAGGATAGCAAAGTTTGAAGGCTAGTTCACCAGGATGGTCAGTGAAGGGAGAGGAAAGCCAAAGCTGATGGTGAACATTGAAGTCTCCTAGAATGAAGATCTCTGCAAAAGGGAAGAGAGTCAGAATGTGCTCCACTTTGAAAATTAAGGAGTCAAAGAATTTCTTATAGTCAGAGGAGTTAAGTGAGAGGTATACAGCACAGATAAATTTAATTTGAGAGTGACTGTAGTCGTAGCCAGATGGTGGAAAACTCGAAAGATTCAAGAGCGTGGGCACGAGAGCAAGTTAAGTCGTTGCGCACATAAACGCAACATCCAGCTTTGGATTGAAAATGAGGGTAGAGAAAGTAAGAGGGAACAGAAAAGGGGCTACTGTCAGTTGCCTCAAACACCTGAGTTTCAGTGAGGAAAAGAAAATGAGGCTTAAAAAGGAAAGGCGATGTTCTACAGATTAAAAATTAGATCTTAGACCGCGAATGTTGCAAAAATTAATGAAGAAAAAGTTGAGGGGGATGTCAAGACACTTAGGGTCGTTGTCAGAAGGGCAGTTCGACCAGGGAACATTTGTAGTGCCCTCCCCAAATGGGGACTCCGAGGCTGGTGTAGGAGTCGCCATGATAATTTTGAAATTTTGAGTGAAGGGTGTGTGTGTGTGTTATTAGGTGCTTGTAGTTTTGTGTGGAGGAAGAGAGTTGTCTTTAGAGGGCAGGCTGTGACTGCCCCCTTGTGTTGTAAGACACAAAGGGAGTTCAGTGAGGTCACAGCTGAGGTCACAGCTGATAAGTTCACAGCACTCCCTGATCCAGTGCTTTAGACCTCACTGGGAGTAATCATCGTTTCGGCAGGTGCCTACTGCCTCCTCCTGTGTGTGTGTGTGTGTGTGTGTGTGTGTGTGTGTGTGTGTGTGTGTGTGTGTGTGTGTGTGTGTGTGTGTGTGTGTGTGTGTGTGTGTGTGTGTGTGCCAACGCATATAGCACTATGCGTGTGGGGGACATTTTATTGCATACAGGTGTGAATGAGAGAGAGAGAGAGAGAGAGAGAGAAAGAGAGAGAGAGAGAGAGAGAGAGAGAGAGAGAGAGAGAGAGAGAGAGAGAGAGAGAGAGAGAGAGAGAGAGAGAGAGATCCGGTGTGCATAAACGCCGTTTAAATTAGTTACATACAAAATTTAAATATAAAAAATAAAAAATAAATAAATAAATGAATAAATAAATAAATAAATAAAAGAAACTAAACGAAAAGATAGATTACAAGGAGAGGTTTTGCAATTAACAAGGTGTCAAGAAGTGTCTGCTGAGTAAAAATGTCACAGAATGCTTTGGGCTTAAGGGAAGAAGAGCCAGGTAGCATTGAAGGGGTTCATACATCAATGACCAGCAAACCCAAGCAGTTATGTTACAAACTCCAGTGATTTTCATGTCTACAAATCGGACAGAATTTACACAGGCTAATGAACAGCTTTATGTCAACCCTTTTACTGCGATATACAATTCACAGCACTGATTCAGTGCGAGGAGCAATGTACGGAGTCTTTACAAGCATCTACAATAAAGAAGAGAATAGATTTTGCTATTTCCTGCCAGTACAACATTGGGAGGCGGCTGTGAAGGAAGAAAAGATGTCTCAGAGAGGTTAGTATTTAAGGAAAGGTGTGCCAAATAGCAGTCAAAGGGTTAAATGGCCAGTCCCACAGTCACCATTGCTTGTTTGTTCGCCATCCAACAAAGCCACTGCAGCCTTTTGAGTTCCACAGACTCAGAAGAACTGGGGATGCCACAGGTGGAGGTGGAGCCAGATGTTGCGGCCTTTGTCTGGCACATTTGGAAAATTATCACTATGATCAACTGTACGCACTGTATGATAGAGAAGACAACGCTTACATTGCCGAAACTTAACATCACTGTTCGAGGCAGCTGGTCTCACTGTAAGATGGAGAAGACAATGTTTACATGCCCAGAGCATATCATCACAACAGTACTGTGCACACTGTATGGTAGAGAACATAGCGTTTACATTACTAAAGCTTTTACATCATTGTGCGCAACTCTACGCACTGTATAATATAGAAGACAATGTTTATATACCAAAATTTTCACCGTCCCTGTGTTTGTGTATTTAAGATGTACACTCGCAATCCACAATGCCTGAACACCCAGGACGAGGCAGAGGTTCAGAAGTGGGGCCTTTCTAGACAGAGACCCACGCTGGCCATCACGGTGCCCGGCAACACACGCATGCTCGAACACTCTCCTGAACCATTTGTCAGTGTCGCTGTGCACTGAAGCATGTCGTAATACTTCTGAATATAACAAGCAGTTACACATCGCATACGATTTTCAGTGATAGTGGTTGTATCTGTTTTATCAATCGTAGTGTTTAATGGAACACTGTGTTTACGGCAAGTTTATTCATGAAAATATTCAAATGACTATCCAACAGCCAAGTCAGACTGAATCACCTTCTGCTTTTATCCTTAATATCTTGTCCACACTCCATCACCTTCAATGACTGCACGTATGCAGATTGCTGCATATATTAGGTCTGTTCCTGATGTCTTCCCCACATTATGAGATGTCTTCTTACTGCTTTTACTGTTTTTATTTTCTTCTTCCTACAACCTGAACTTTCACGCGAATTCTGGAACTGAATTAGGTTTCATTTCGCGCGCTTTTGCATTATTACTATTCACTTTCCTTCAGGTGCTGCAAAATAACGTTAATCCTCCCCTTTTTGTGCCCCTTGCCGAGGCGCCTCCTGCACGCATAAAAAGTCGAAGGCTTAAGCCAGATACCACCCCAACCCAGTTTAGTGGGTATGAACAAGCCAACATACTAGCTTTGAATTCTACCTGGGATAGTTACGCCTCTTTAGTAAAGCTACGCCAATGATGGGAGTCACAGAGGAAGATGCAAAGGACAGAAACAACTGGTGGAGACTCGTACATGGCGCCGACCTCCGACTCTGGGGAAACGGCGAAAGAAGTAAGCCCAAGCCAGTCATTGCTGTACGACTCTTCTCCATGATAGAACAATGAAAAAGCAACGAACACATAAAAGCTAAGGAATAAACGTGTTTAGAAATGGAAAGTCGCGCTTGTCATATTTGTCACCATCTCCATATTGCACTTATGTAGATCTGCATTCTGAACCACTCTGCTCTCTCATCACAACTATTTTCAAAGGCCACAAAGATTGTTAAGCCTGTTTCTCATATGCGTTCCTACGGTTAATAATGCAGAAATCTCGTTAGTCTGTCACTAGAACCGTAAAAACATCCTTAAAAACTTGTGTAACTTCAGCTTGAAAGTGGTTGAGTTGCGGAGCAGAAACCAAACAATTGGTAGAACCAGAAGCAATGCGTGAAGTCTTTATAAGCATCTACAAGAACGTTAGCGATGAAAAAAAAAATACATCCTGCAATTTATTCCCAGTTCAAAGATTGGAAGTGGCTGCAGAACAAGTAAAGATGTCTCAGAGTGATTGGTAATTAGGGAAAGGTGTACCAAGTGGCAGTCAAAGGGTTGATACAGTAGTATTCACCATCTAGCCAAGTAGTTCCTAGTTGTTTACTTCAATACGTAGGAAAAAGAAAAAAAAGAGGTCTTGATTGCGCAGGTGAAGGTGAAATCGCCATGATCTTCAACTAAAATCAGATAAACTAAAGAAAAGAAATAAGACGACAGTGATTATCATGCTCGAAAAAAATACATAATTTCTCTAAAATTATAGACAAACAGTGAATAACCGGAGTGTTTGGATGAGTGAGTGGAGGTGGGGGAGGAAGGTAAGAGTAGAGATAAAATCTGTTTAACATGCATTGTGTTATAACGTGTGTGTGTGTGTGTGTGTGTGTGTGTGTGTGTGTGTGTGTGTGATTGCTTGTAACACGTGTATGAGAGAGAGAGAGAGAGAGAGAGAGAGAGAGAGAGAGAATCACACTCAAAACACAACAACTCGTTACATTTTCTCAACAGGCAGCGTCAGAAGCATCTTGATTGGAGAGGAGCCGACCACAAACATAGAGGCAGACGGGGGATGCGGCGCAGCAAGAGAGGAGGCGGGAATGAAGGTTATGGAGGATATATTGCATTACTGGGGATAGTATAGTGAAGAAGACGGATGACCATACAAAGACGATAGTTTTTATCATGCTCGAAAAAAAATAATAATAATTTCTCTATAATAATAGACAAACAGTGAATAACCGGAGTGTTTGGGCGAGTGAGTGGAGGTGGGGGAGGAAGGTAAGTGTAGAGATAAAATCTGTCTCTCATGCATTCTGTTATTACGTTTGTGTGTGTGTGTGTGTGTGATTGCTTATAACACATGTGCATGAGAGAGAGAGAGAGAGAGAGAGAGAGAGAGAGAGAGAGAGAGAGAGAGAGAGAGAGAGAGAGAGAATCACACTCAAAACACAACAACTCGTTACATTTTCTCAACAGGCGGCGTCAGAAACACCTTGATTGGAGAGGAGCCGATCACAGACATAGAGGCAGACGGGGGATGCGGCGCAGCAGGAGAGGAGGCGGGAATGAAGGTTATGGAGGATATATTGCATTACCGGGGATAGCATAGTGAAGAAGACGGGTGACCATATAAAGACGACAGTTTTTATTATGCTCGAAAAAAAAAAAAAAAATCTCTAAAATAATAGACAAACAGTAAATAACCGGAGTGTTTGGGCGAGTGAGTAGAGGTGGGGGGAGGAAGGTAAGTGTAGAGGTAAAATCGGTCTGACATGCATTCTGTTATTGCGTGTGTGTGTGTGTGTGTGTGTGTGTGTGTGTGTGTGTGTGTGTGTGTGTGTAATTTCTTATAATATATGTGCATGGGAGAGAGAGAGAGAGAGAGAGAGAGAGAGAGAGAGAGAGAGAGAGAGAGAGAGAGAGAGAGAGAGAGAATCACAATCAAAACACACAACAACTCGTTACATTTTATCAACAGGCAGCGTCAGAAGCACCTTGATTGGAGAGGAGCCGATCACAGACAGAGACGCAGACGGGGGATGCGGCGCAGCAAGAGAGAAGGCGGGAATGGAGGTAATGGAAGATATATTGCATTACTGGGGATAGTATAGTGAAGAAGACGGGTGACCATATAAAGACGAGAATAAAAGGCAAGGTACAGGAATGTATGAGAGGTGCAAGAATAAAGGATGTGAAGAATAGAATAGAGGAGAGAGAAGGGACCTTCCAGAAAAGACGAGGTACTAGTAATCCAGGGGGTTGGAATCGACCTGGAGAAGACCGGAAGCGAGAAGACTGTAAGGGAAGTACGTGGTGGAGGCGGTCAAGACAACTTAGGGCAAGAATCTAAGTATGGTTGTGGTCATTGTGATCTGACGCCCAAGAGTGGGAAAGAGGTATAATAAGTTGCGGAGATGCACCACTCAGAGGATCCAAAAAGTAATGAAACTGAAAATTGATTGGCTGCTTAAGAAGAAGAGCAATGTCAGTTTCGTCGACTTGGACAGTGTGCTGAGGGAGGGCATGGACTTCTGTCCAGATGGAGTCCACCTCAACGGCAGGGGAAATGAAACGTTGTGCAGGAGTCTGAGTGGATGCGAGCAAGGACCAGTGCTAGGAATTATGGGGCCCAATTAGAAAACTGATGGCTGGGTCCCTACTCTACAAAGGTAAAAATTTATGTATGTTTAAATTTCGTGAGGAATAACAATTTTTCATTCTTCATTTCACGTTTTCAGTAGTGGTTTATTCCTCTTGGAATACAGAAGAGGCTTCAAGCGGTAACTGTCGCCGCTGGCACGGGACCCCTTAAGGTGCGGGGCCCAATTTGATAAAACTGGTCAAATAGGCTTAAAAAACCGGTTCTGTCTTGGGAGGTTCCACTTCTAGACAGGGTGGAATCAAAAGCTTTTCGTCTCATCAACTCCTCTCCTCTAACTGACTGTCTTCAGCCTCTCTCATCATCGCAATGTTGCATCTCTTGCTATCTTCTACCGCTATTTTCATGCTATCTGCTCTTCTGATCTTGCTAACTGCATGCCTCCCCTCCTCCCGCGGCCTTGCTGCGCAAGACTTTCTTCTTTCTCTCATCCCTATTCTGTCCACCTCTCTAATGCAAGAGTTAACCAGTATTTTCAATCATTCACCCCTTTCTCTGGTAAACTCTGGAACTCCCAGCCTGCTTCTGTATTTCCATCTTCCTATGACATAAATTCCTTCAAGAGGGAGGTTTCAAGACAATTATCTTTCAGTTATTGACTATCGCTTTGGACCCTATTCGGGGACCGGCATCTCAGTTTTTTTTTTTTTTTTTTTTAGATTTTTGTTGCCCTTGGCCAGTGTTTCTCCTACATAAAAATAAAAAAATTCAGGGATATTGTCCAACTGGTAATGATAAGGCGAAGAGGAGGGAACAGTAAATTGCTCTCTCTCTCTCTCTCTCTCTCTCTCTCTCTCTCTCTCTCTCTCTCTCTCTCTCTCTAAGGCAGTGGTTCCCAAACTTTTCATCTTGTTACCTAAGTAAATATTAAGATTCTTTCCTGCTTCAAGATGGAGGGTCGAATTTTTTTTTTTTTTTTTTTTTCTGGCATATTTTGGTGTTTTGAATGAATCTGCTTTTTTGGTAAAAATGCAGAGCACGTCCTCACCCCTTTCATTAATATCTCTCTCCCTATCTCCGATAAGCTTGGGGATCTGGCGGGAAAGTGTGTTTTTTTTTGGGGGGTGGGGGACCAAAATAAACAAGATATGGCTATCTTTTTTAAAAAATCTAAGGACAAAACTTGCCATTTTTAGGGAAATTTTGGAAAGTTTAGTTTCTGCCAATGCTCCCAGTAGGTAAGAATTTACAATAACGCCTTCTTATATCACGCCCACCCTTTCCCCCAACAAACTTGGGGGATCTGTGGGGAATTTTTTTTTTTGGGGGGGGGAGGGAAAGATGCGGAGAATGAGGGTTTATAGAAGGAAACCAAATTAGGACCAAATTAGACATTCATGAAAAAAAAATCTGAGGATGGAACACCATGTTTTGACAAGTGGGGAAATTTCTAACATAACTGGGGCTTCGCTGCCCCCTGGAACCTCATCAAAAACACTAGTCTAACCTAGCATTATCTAACCTGACTGAGGGCCTTTGCCCCCTGGACCCTTGCTTAAGGACACTAACCTAACCTAACCAGTATGTACTGCAGCAGTCACATGCTATTCCTCACAGCCAGCATCTAAGAAATAAGATCCATCAACACTCACCAAGAGAGGAAATAATCCCAAACTTCAAGGCTGCAAAGATAAAAGCTGCCATTTTCAAAGGTATAACAACAGACATAGATCACATTCTTCCAAACTTTCCATGATGACGGCTGGAGTCACATAGGTAAGGTGCCATGACATCCTCCCTCACAGGGCAGCACAGAATAATACTTTCATAGTGTCCTTTATATATCTCACAAATAAAATGTGCCTCATAAAATACCCCATAAAATGTTCATGATAAAGTGCTTATCATGTAATAGTTTCAAGACAGCAAACAAACAAAGCTTATGTATGGACAAAAAAAAAATTTTATATTTCACTCACATACTTCCTGAGGCGGATAGGAAGTGTTCAAGGGTTCAGTGTGTGAAAGGAGCTGTATTGTGCACACAATTTGTGGACATAGGCTCTGGGAGGCACCTCTGTTTTCAATGCGAATTTGTGAGTTAACGCTATAGGAGGCAGCTCTAAAACTTTTACAGACGTACACTACATTAAGTATATTATACCATCATGTCAGTCTTCAGCGGCAAAGTAACAAGGCAATATTTTAAAGATTAATGTCCTAATCTCTTTTTTTTTTCTCTTTATCCCCCAACAAACTTGGGGGACCTGCGGGATTTTTTTTTTATCTTTTTTATTGAGGGGGATGCAAAAAGTGAGGTTTCATGGTGGGAAAAGCCAAATCATGCCACATTCGGACATTCATGAAAAGTCTAAGGATGAGATGCCATATTTTGACAAGTGGGGAAATTTCTAGCCTATCTTATCTTTACTTTACCTTACCTAATCAGAGGGGTGAAACCCTCCCATGTAACACATCCACTAAGGAAACACACCAAACCTAGCAATACCTAACCTAACCTAACCTAGCATTACCTAACCTAACATAACTGGGGAGGACTTTGCCCCCCCCCCCAGACCCCACCTTAAGGACACTAATCTAAACTAGCATTACCTAAGCTAACCTAACCTAACCTAGCATTACCTAAGCTAACCTAACCTAGTATTACCTAACCTAACCAGCAGGGTCTTCACCCCCCTTATGACACTAACCTAACATAGCATTACCTAACCTAACATTCCACAGCTCGGTTTGTGAAAGGAGCTGTGCTGTGCATACAATTTGTGGGCTTATGCTCTTGGAGGCACCTATGATTCTAACACGGATTTGTGAGTTAACTATAAGAGGCTGCTGTCTAAAAACTTTTACAGATTGATTGATTGATTGATTGATTTATTGACCACAGGGAAGTACACACCAATAAACACATTAAAAAATAGTCCAAATTACAAATATACAGAGGAAATTTTTGCAACTACAATATTGAAATTATATCATCAAAAATAAAATCTGTTGCATAAAAACAAAACACAAACTCATAAAAACCTGACATAGCAACAAAATAAAAACAAGACACATTATAAAAATAAAACAGCGGAATGTAAATAATTAGACAAGAAATTCATTGAAAATATTTAAAACCCATAAAAGACATGCGTAAAAACTAAATTGTAATCCTATACGTTTATATAAAAAACAAGAATTTATCCAAACCCCCTTTTTTTTTTTATGCAAACACACATCCAACATTAATATAAAGACAATACTTCATGTACAATTCTACAAACATTTATATATATATGTAAAAAAAAAAGAAAAAAAAAAAAAAAAAAAAACGAACCAAGTGCAATTAAAATTACTTTTTAAATTACGTCTAATATTATCATTATTGAAACCGTTAATAATTTGTTACTTTTCCTCGTATATGTAAACAAAAAACCAATTACAACTGAAACGCAAAGAAGTGTTTTTAAATTGTCTATTATTATTATTATTATTACTTTTTTTTTTTTTGGCAGTGTGAAACCATATTAAATTAAGTGGAATAATTAAAGTATCATTACCAGCTGTTAAACATTTTGGGAGTAAAAAAAAAAAAAAAAAAAAAAAAAGTAACCTTTTCTTTCTTACCGCACACACACACACACACACACACACACACACACACACACACACACACACACACAGAGAGAGAGAGAGAGAGAGAGAGAGAGAGAGAGAGAGAGAGAGAGAGAGAGAGAGAGAGAGAGAGAGAGAGAGAGAGAGAGAGAGAGAGAGAGAGAGAGAGAGCTATATTTATTCGACTCATTACCTAGTTTTAAATTCACCAATGACCACAACACAACACCTCACCATTCATCACCATATTTCTACACTAGCTTGTCATCACCATTCTCAATTCGCAGTAGCCCCTCACCACACGCTAATCTATCTACTCATTTATTTTGCTTATTTGCGCTTTAAAACTGCATAATGGGAGGTTTTTAAAGTACATAGAAAAAAGTAATACGATTCAATATTATTCTCTCTCTCTCAGATTTTTCAGATTCTATGCACCACTCAACTCCCAAAGTTCTTTCTATAGGCAGTGTGTCTTCATTCTTACTAAAATCCAAACTTTTAATTCCATCTGCTCTCTTGTGAGGAGAAATTGCAGCTAATACATCTTTGTTGTTTGACAAGAACTTATGAAGGTTAAAACCCCCCTTGTAACATAATTCTTTGCTCTGCTGAATAAGAGTAACAGCTTCATCCATTGTAGCTACTGACTTCAAACCATCGTCAACACAAAAGTTGTTTCTTACAAACTTGGCTGCATCAGATCCACACCCGTAGTCATCTGCAGCTTTCTTAAGTGCAAAGTTGGCTACACTTGGAGATGATGTAGCTGCAAACAGGTGAGCTGTCATCCTGTATTCAGCTTTCTCATTATTAAGGTCACCATTTTCCCACCAAAGGAATCTTAACATGTCTCTGTGTTCTGGGTTGACCTTCACTTGATGGTACATTGCTTCTATATCACATATAAGTGCAATGCTTTCTTGCCTAAACCTACACAACACTCCAATAAGTTTGTTGGTAAGGTCTGGGCCTTGTAACAGGTTTAATGACTGGTTCCTGTAATTTGCACTACAGTCAAAGACAACTCTCAACTTCTTTGTCTTTCTTGGATGATAGACTCCATGATATGGAATGTACCAGACCTTACCATCATTCCTAACTAAATCCTTTGTCGGTACAACCTCTGCATAACCCTTTGTAATCATGTCATCCATGAACGCTTTGTAATCACCTTTGTGTTGATTATCCTTCTCAAGTTTAGCAGGGTACCCTTGTGAGAGGCCGCGCCGTGACAGGAGGCGAGGGCAGTGAGGCAGGGCACCATCATAGAGGAACCTAAGAGAGGGGGAGGGTAGAGAGACAGGGGGTAAGCAGGGGGCAGGCAAGGGGTGAACTGAAGTGTAAGGGGACACACAGGGTGTAGTGAGTTGACAGACACACAGACAGACAAACAGGTAAGATACACAGGGTTTACAGAGGTGTAGGGGAAAAACAGGGTAGTTTAATAAGAAGCAGGGGTCAGACAGGGTGTATTTATGGTGTAAGGGTGGATAGCAGGGGTGTACTGAGGTGTAGGACAGAGAGAGAGAGAGAGAGAGAGAGAGAGAGAGAGAGAGAGAGAGAGAGAGAGAGAGAGAGAGAGAGAGAGAGAGAGAGAGAGAGAGAGTACAAGCTATCTCATTTGACATACATCTAGATTGGTGTATACAAGCCTTACCTAATATGTGTAGAGATTTCTGAGCATATACCAGTATCTCTTATGGGTTTGTGTGTGTGTACCAGCCTTACCAACTGTCTGTATGTATTTCTAAGTGTATACCAGTGTTTGCGTACAAGTTTACATGTGTACACCAGCCTTAGTAAGTATTTCAATGTGTTTTTAAGTGTATACCAGCATGAATTTTGTATTTTTTTTAAGCATTTCTGAGTGTTTATTTAAATTATCTGTTATCCCAGCCCCTCCAGACCCACCTATGGCATACAACATCAGTCCAGAGTACAGCCCCAGGTTGGTCTCGCTAGCCCCGATGAGGATGAAAGCAGGAATCATCATCATTAGGCCCTGTGGATGGTGAGGGTGTAGAGGAGGTAGTGGTGGGTTTAATAATATTGTTACTGATAAATCCTGTTGTTTTATATTGTAATTCTTTGGCTATACAGTAAAAATATAGATTTGAAAATATACTTTGTAAACCTCAGTAACTTCCACTACAGCCTTTAACCAGTGAATTAATAAGTGAAATTAATTAATTTAACTACATGAATTAATAATTGAAAGAAAGCAAGCGAGTGTAAATGAACAGATGATAATGAATAAAATAAAGTGATTTAAATGAGATTGTCAAGATGTTTTGATGGTTTATGGTAAGGAAAATGATAGAATGGGTTTGTAATGATGACAGAAAGTAAGGAATAAGAGGGAAAACTAAAGAAAAGAGGAAGACAAAAAAAAAAAAAAAATGATGCTTTACCCACAATGCACCTCTCTTTAACCACATTCAGAGAGACAGGGAAATACAAACAAATAACAAAACAAGCAAACAAATAAAAAATGAAAGGAAAAAAAGAAGATAAGCAAAAATTATATGAAACAAACAAAAAATGTACATAATAAAAAAAATAAATGACACACACACACACACACACACACACACACACACACACACACACATACCTCAGGCAGCGATTCCTGGAAGAAGACAGCAAAGAATATTATGTTAGCCACAGCGAGAGTGAGTGTGTAGACAGCTTAGGCCGAGAACCACCCAGTACTTTCCCAGTGGGAGAACACGGTCCCTACAGTTGGCCTGATGGTGAAGCCTACGCTGAATGCCATGCCAATCAGTGCCTGTGGGTTGAGGTGAGGTTAGGGGAGGTTAGGCTGGTTAGGTTAGGTTAGGGCACACCGACAACACACCACAATATAAATAAGAAATAAAATAATGCATAAGAAAATAAAAAGCTAAAAAAAGTAAACAAACAAAATATTTAACACCACCACAACACTTTTAAACACCCTCAAAATACCCCAAAATACACCAAAACATCCCAAAACACAAAAAAACACACCAAAACACCCTCAAAATACCTCAAAACACACCAAAGCATCCCAAAACACTCCAAAAACACACCAAAACACCCTTAAAATACCCCAAAACACCCAAAAACACCCCAAACACAAAAAACATCCCAAAACACTCCAAAAACACACCAAAACACCCTGATAATATCCCAAAACACCCTAAAACACTGCAAAAACACACCAAAACATCCTCAAAATACCCCAAAACACTACAAAAACATCCCAAAACACTCCAGAAACACTCCAAAAACACACCAAAACACCCTCAAAATACCCCAAAACACTCCAAAAACACCCCAAAACACACAAAAAACATCCCATAACACTCCAAAAACACACCAAAACACCCTAAAAATACCCCAAAACACCCAAAAACACTCCAAAAACACACCAAAACATCCTCACAATACCCCAAAACACAAAAAACACACCAAAACACCCTCAAAATACCCCAAAACACCACAAAACACTCCAAAAACTTCCCAAAACTCTGCAAAAACATACCAAAATACCCCAAAACACTACAAAAACATCCCAAAACACTCCAAAAACACACTTAAACACCCTCAAAATACACCAAAACACCCCAAAACACTCCGAAAACACACCAAAACACTCTCAAAACACCCCAAAACACTACAAAAACATCCCAAAACACTACAAAAACACCAAAACAACCTAAAAATACCCCAAAACACCCCAAAACACTTCAAAAACACACCAAAACACCCTCAAAACACCCCAAAACACTACAGAAACATCCCAAAACACTCCAAAAACACACCAAAACACCCTCAAAATACCCCAAAACACCACAAAACACTACAAAAACATCCCAAAACTCTCCAAAAACGCACCAAAACACCCTCAAAATACCCCAAAACACTACGAAACACTCCAAAAACATCCCAAAACACTTTAAAAATCACCCAAGTCCCAAAACACCTCCACAACACCACAAAACACCCCCTAACCAAAACACCCCAAAACACTCCAAAACACACCAAAACACTTCACAACACACCAAAACACACCCAGACATCCCAAAACACCCCAAGACACACCAAAAACATGCCAAAAACACCCCAAAACACTCCAAAAACACCTGAAAACACCCTCAGAACAATGAAAGGGAATAAAACACAAAATAACAATAATAAAAAAAACAAAAAACAGAAAACAAGCTGTAATATTGAACAGCAGGAACACAGACACACACACACACACACCCTACAAACAAACAAACAAACAAAAACAAATAAATAGATAATAGAATAAAAAAAAATAGAAAAAAATAATAATAAAAACAAACTAAAAATATATAAACCAATACAAAACACAACAAACCCACATACCACCAAACAAGACAGAATGGAACCTCGCAGGGATGCTGATGATATGCTGGTAATAAGTAACAGAGGAGAGCAGAGAGGAATACAAGCCACTGGAGTCGTGCTTGGAGTAATAGTCAAGGAGAGCAGGACTCAGAGGCAGCACCACCATGAAGCCGAGCAGGTCCAGGATCAGACTGCCGAATACCACCTTGCTTGTCCGCGTGTTCTTCTGTGGGTGTTATGTTAGGTTAGGTTACGTTAGGTTTGGTTAAGTGAGGTCTTTTTTATCTTTTATTTTTTCTCAGTATTTTTTTCTTATTGTATTTTGTTGCCTTTGACCAGTGTCCCTCCTATATATATAAAAAATAAAACTAAATAAGTAAATAAATAAATAAAGTAAAACAAGAAAATGTTTACGACTTTAAATCATTTTCCCGACACAGTTGTGCATCAGGGCAGTGTTCCATGAGCGCTGAGTGACAAATATTGCAGCGTGTTGACAACCAAACACTTTACATCTCAGCTTAGCAACACACACCAACACAACACCCTGCTCACCTTCTCCTTGATGTCCGCAGCCTGTACTGCCCCTCTGTCCCTGCCTTCCACCTCACCACCACTGCCACCCCCACCGCCATCGCTGCCGCCAACTTGCTTGCAGGATCGGAGGGTTGCCATTGCTCTGAAAGTTACATTAGGTTTGGTTAAGTGGGAAGTGATGAGGGAAGATGATGTAGGTTAGGTTAGGTTTGGTTAGGATAGGTTAGGTAAGGTTTGGCTATGCTTTGTTTACTTAGGTTAGGTTAGGTTAGGTTAGGCTAGGCTAGGTTATGTTAGGTTTGGCTAGGGTTCTTTAGGTTAGGTGAGGTTAGGTTAGGTAAGGCTTGGCTAGGTTAGGCTTGCTTAGGTAAGGTTTGGCTAGGTTAGAATTGCTTAGGTTACGTTAGGTAAAGTTTGGTTAGGCTAGCTTGGGATTAAGACACGAGATAGCCATTCTTGGGGAGGAGGAAGCACCAGACAGAAGTTAGGGTAGGCTTCTTTGGGTTAGGCTTGGTTTGGTTAGGGGCAGCTGAGAAGTGTGAAGCTCCACCACGTTAGGTTAAATTTGAGGTAATATTTCAGTCATTTTCTCCCTCACCACCAAAATTTTCCCACTGTAAAAACTTTCTTAATATTTTTTTTCTGAAGGCTACAAAACAAATCACTTGTTTTCCCATCCCAGACCCGTAAACACCACCCCTTTCTTCCTTCAAGCACACACACACACACACACACTTTCCCTCCTTTCATATATCACAACACACGCTATAATATCCCTGACATGCTTCTATTATCACAGCCCCTCCCCAAAACACCCCAGAATCTTTTATTTTACCTCAAGCACACCACTTCTACCTTCAAAGACCCAATGCCTATCTGCAACATGCCTATAACATAACCAAAACACCCCAAAAGCAACTCCAATCACACTAAAACACCTTAAAACACCTTAAACATACCCAGAACACTCCTAAACGCACAAAAAACATCCTAAACACATCGAAAGTGTACCAAAATATCCCCAAACACACTTAAAATACTCCAAAACTCACCCAAATTGACTTAAAACGCATCCAAAACACACCGTACCTACCCAAAACACACTCAAACTCATCCACAACATCCCAAAACACACTTAAAACATTCCAAAACACTGAAAACGGTCCAAAACACACTTAAAACACCCCAAAACACACCCAGACTGACCTAAAATACCTACAAATGCACCCAAAACTCACCCGTATCCACACAAAACACATCCAAACTCATCCATAACATCCCAAAATACACTTGAAACATCCCAAAACATTGAAAACAGTCCAAAACACACTTAAAGCACTTCTAAACAAGCCTAAGACACCCCAAAACACACCAGGAACGCTAAATATTGACTCAAACATCACCAAATCCCTAAAACACACACTCCAACACTACCTAAACACCTCCAGACACACTCCAACACCCCCTAAACACACCAAATATACTGAAAGCACTGTCACGGAAGACAAATACTAAAAAGACAGACAGGGCAGCAGGGAAAATTAACCTAAATATTGTTTTCTTAGCATTTTTCTGTTTTACCACCTCCTCTATTCCTTCTCCCTTCCTCTTTCTCCTCTATTTCTCTGATTTTCTTACTCATTCTACTCTTATCTACACGTCTGAGTTTAGAAACACTTGGAAACACCTGGAAAACACTGCAAAATACGATAAATATTACCGAGGAGACAGCGGAGCCGATCAAGGTCCCGGGTCCATGATGGCGGCCGTGACGTCACGGCTAATTTACGTACCGTAACAGATTTCATTTTGAAATTGACCCCTCGAAAAAATGGAGCTAGGCCCGAATGCCTTATATATTCTGACTTGACAAATACTTTGACTAATATTCACAATATTATAACAGCTCCAGCCTGAGTAGTATTTAAAAAATATCCAAATGAATTATGGAAAAAATGTTGAAATATTCGGCCCCATTTAAATAATTGAAAAGTCCCCAACATTTGAATTTTCAGGAACGTAAAAAATTTTAAAAAATCTAAACTATCATCTTACATCATCAAAAGTTACTTGGAACAAGAAGTAAACAAATGAAACCGAAATTGTGTAAAAAACAAGTGTTGGAACCTAAATACGATTAAAAACCATTGAAAAGTCCACCCATTTTCACTCAACAACAAGATAAAACACTTTAAAACATACGAACTATTTTTTCAAGCAATGAAAAGTTAGTTACAAGCTGAAATAGAGAAACAATAACATAAAAAGTGTTGTAATCACAACTTTTAACAGGACCATAAACCATTTTTAAAGTCCACTTATTTCTCTCAACAGGAACGAAAAAACACTTTAAAAATCATAAGCAATTTTTAGAAACACAAAAGACGTAATTAGAGCGTGAAATAAAAAAACAAGTTTGTCAAAATACTGCCAAAAAACTCCCCACATTTTCGTAAAGCAACACAAAATTGAACACAACTCAACACATGCAATGAAAACACTTCTAAAGCAAATAATTATTTTTATAAACCATAAAAACATGCTATACGAGCAGATTAAAGAAGTTAAGAAAAATACCAAAAAAATTTTGGAACCCACAGGTTGAATCAGGTTGGCAGAGGTAGCCAGGCATCATGGCGGCCCTTGACAGTAGAGAGAACGGCCGCTATTTTGCCTGTTATTCTTCCATCGTAACTAAATGAGGCAATGGCGGATGTATCTAGCTAGCAGATATGAAAGCCTAGTCATGGGGCTCCACTTAGTGACGTGGTAGGCTTACAATAAGTGAGAAATGAAGCAGATATTGGCGGACAAATGGGGAAGGCTGCCTCCACCTCGGCTGATAACATTAGTTAAGTGTATTTTTTTAACGTCTTTATAATTCCTGTCATGGTTAATTAGTAAGAGTTTTGTGGTGGAGGCTTGGAGCGCTTGTGGCACCGTGGAATGCTGAGTCACATCAATATATTCCTAACGAGGTGCAAAAACATGAAATGCGAGGCTTAACAATAAATAAACAGTAAGGTTAACCACTGACCTGACAGACCTGTGTTGTTGTTGTGGGTGACACGTCACAGTTACCGCCTATTACATCAGACTGTGCAAATTACCTGGCTGGACAAATGGTGGGCGGGTTTCTTACCAATATTAGCCTTGGTGGCCCTGTAGGCACCTCCCGGCAGGCACCAAGCTTGAACCAGCACACCCAGGAAGCCACGGCCCCTGTCACAGTCTTGTTCTGCGAAAATACATTAAATAAAGCAGCAGTTTATGGCACCCTTTGAACACAATGCCTTGCTGTCTGACGTCTTGTGCTGTATCGTCCCACATTAAATAAAGCAACAGTTTATGGCACCCTTAGAACACAATGCCTTGTGTCTGACGTTTGGTTCTGTGCCGTCCCTCCCAGCCTGCTCCGCACAGTACGCATCCAAACACTTTTAGCTTTCAATAACAAGCACCAACTTCTTTTATATTATACTAAACTAATAGAAAATTAAATATGAAGAATTATAAGCGTGTAAAAATAAATCTCAGGCCATTATAACTGTAATTGTCAAAGTATCTAGACGCTACTGATTGAAGCGCCAAATTCAAACTGGTCCTTGCGTGGCTTACACTGCAATGTCTCGTCCCTTGTGTGGTGTAATGTGAAATCATTGAAAAGCTTGTGTGAATTGAAGGCTTGGGTTAATACTGTGTTATATCTCAGCTTATCATTATTAAGTATTTACCATTTTACGTTAAAAAACAGCAATACTTCACAGAGATATCGAAGTATAACAGAGGCTCCCATACTGTAGCTAATGATCAACAGAGAATTACCAGCCTTTCTCTGTGTGTCAAGGAGAGCCCACCTGCATGTAGTGAATATATGTTTTTAATTAGTCTTTTGTGATTAATCTTTTTAATATATCTGCGCCAATGTATGTGCTTAGAAGGCTTACCAATGTGTGGGTTGTGGTGGGTTTGGTGCTACTCCAAGGGAACACGTGCTGGAGAAGTCTGGGAAGCACTGATGTACAAATAAGTGAGCGTATTTCAATTCACATAAGTCTCCCATAAAAATAAAAAGCTGACCTCCGTTTTCTCTCACGAACGTAAACATTTAGGCTACTTTTTCTTTCTTTATTGTTTTTTTTTCTCTCGTCGTTTCTCTCTCTCTCTCTCTCTCTCTCTCTCTCTCTCTCTCTCTCTCTCTCTTATTTTATTGTTGTTGTTGTTATCATTATTCTTGTTTTTTTTTCTTTTATTTATTTTTCATTCTCTTCCTTGTTTCCTCATCTCTCTCTCTCTCTCTCTCTCTCTCTCTCTCTCTCTCTTTTTTGAAAGATTCCGCCCTAGAGATATAGAACACACACACACACACACACACACACACACACACACGTACAGTGATGTAACGCCCTTAGGGAAACGTACGTGTGTGTGTGTGTGTGTGTGTGTGGAAAGATATAATTGCTTAAGTACAGCCTCTCTCTCTCTCTCTCTCTCTCTCTCTCTCTCTCTCTCTCTCTCTCTCTCTACGTATTTTGCTTGTCTGTCCTCGTGTGTGTGTGTGTGTGTGTGTGTGTGTGTGTATCTCATTTATCCGTTCATTCATTATTTCATTGTATTATTTACCTTCTCTCTCTCTCTCTCTCTCTCTCTCTCTCTCTCTCTCTCTCTCTCTCCTTCCTTATTTTACGAAGCATATCACCAACTATCTAACTAACAGAGAGAGAGAGAGAGAGAGAGAGAGAGAGAGAGAGAGAGAGGATTTATAAGTAACCAAAAAAACAGACAGGCTGAGTGAATGTAAGTGTGTGTGTGTGTGTGTGTGTGTGAGGGAGAAAAAAAAGTTATAAGTTATAAGTTATGATAGGCATCTGCCATAGAAGGCACACACGTAAAGATCAAGATGTAAACAAAGTGGCAGCTGTCACTTCACGCCCTGTAACTGTCAAATCCCTTGTGCTTACAGAGAGAATACAGGTAAATAGGAGAGAGAGAGAGAGAGAGAGAGAGACTGCAGTCACACCAGGAGATGAGAATTGATCAACATAACGTATATTGATATTAGCTTGCAGTGTCTCTATAGTAGAGAGTAAGATGCCTCAGAAATGCCTTTCTTATTTTTATCTATTTTATTATATTTAGTTAGGAAAATTTTTACAACAGGACCAAACAGCATTTCGAGTAGAAAACTATATTCGTTATTATTTATTTATTTATTTATTTATTTATTTATTTATTTTCATTTATTTATTTATTTAATTAATTCATTAATTTACTTATTTATTTATTTATTTATTTATTTTATTTATTTATTTTTTTTATATGTTATAGACAATGTTGGAGACTTGTCGGAAAGCGGGATTTATGGGCAGGGAACACGAAAATGGCCATTTTAGGGCACTTGAAAGAAGATGATAGCTTGAAAGTAGATAATGCTAAACTAATCTAATTTGATCTAACCTGATTTAATATAACCTGACCTAACCTAAGCGAACGTGACCTAATCTAACCTTATCTGATCTGGGTATTTCTTGATAAGAAGTCCACCTCCCCATTCCCCTAAACCTTCCCCTAACCCTTCAAACAAACTTGTGGGGGTTTTGGGGGGAGGATGAAAAATAAGTTGAAAATGGGATTTCAAAATCTAAGGAAGTTTACTTTAATTCAAATTTTCCTAATCTAATCTAGCCCAGACAAGGGGGCTGTGATCCCCCTGGACACCCTTGCTAGGATGTTAACCTGACCCTGACTTAGCATAACCTAACCTAATGAGCGACCTCAAAAATTATACCATTATGCCTTACTGTTGTGGTGTGGACATTCTCAGGGCAATGAAGGTGGGTGCAGTTTGGCAGATGCCTCATTGAATATGTAGAACCTCTTCTTTATGCATGTATATCACATCTTAACCATTGCTGTTGCTAAATATCCCACATAGTGACATTTTTTCTTGTTGAACACTCGCACTTTTCACTTCACTTCCCCCACTCTCTAGCCATATTAACAAAATGTCTAACATGTCCCTAAAACAAATGAAAAGTGTAACTGAACCTACCAGGGAAAGTCGTGATTGGTGGTGTCATGAATGGCCTCACCAGTGGCAGCATGCAGTTGGAGGGATCAGGTCTTTAGATACCATGAAATCCTAATATGCCACTACCCACAAATCCCAGATGTAAACAATAGAAAATAATTTCAGTGTTTACTCTTGACTGGTGCAGGACTCGCTGGACTTAGAAAATGTCGAATTTCACCACACTCGAGTGCTATTACAGCCATACTAGACACGTGCCCCCCAATTTTTTTATGTTCACGGCAAGGTCACCAAACCTCCTACATGATATGTGAGTTTCATGCTTGTACATAACACAGATGTAATGTCCAAATTAACCCTGACCTGACCTAACCTACATGCATCACCTGACAAAAATTTCCAGTATCACAGAAACTATTAAATTGCAACAAAAGCTTCAATAAAGTAAATCCATAAAAGTAATAAAGAACAATACTCCCAAATGTGTAGACCATTATGGTCCTCTCCTAAAATGATACTTTTAGTTATTTTTTACTATCTGTCTGATTGATTTATGTATTTATTTATATTTATCTTTTTATTGGAGCATCATTGAAATAACCTTAGCTTGTTCATTTCCAGACTCTGACTGTTTATTTCTTGGTAAAATATGACACTTTTTCTCAGATTGTGATTTACACTGTAAAAGGACTAACAGTGAAATCAATGAACTTAAATGAATCTAAACATAACTTAACCTAAGCTAACCTAACCTATCCTAGGCTAACTTTAACTTAACCTAACAACCTGAACTAACCTAATCTCACCTAACCTAACCTACTATAGCACTCAGATGAAAATGCTAATGTTATTTCAGTGTTATTATTTTTTCTTTTCTTTTCTCTTTTTTATTCCTTTATTGTAATTAATTTTTCCTTCTTTATTATTTATTTATTTATTTATTTATTGTATTTTATTTTTATTTTATTTATTGGTTTATTTATTTTATTTATTTATTTATTTATTTATTTATTTATTCATTTATTTATTTCTATTTATTTATTTATTTATTTTATTTTTTTTTTTCACAGTTTGCACCAAGGGAACAAGAGTGCTAATATTCCCCACCAACATTTACAGGTGGCGAGTGGAAGCCATGGCCCTGACTACTGGTCCCTCAGCTGGTGGTAATTATCCTCACTATTGCTCTATCCCATATATTTGCAATTACCTGTAAACTTAAACATCACTTAATTCTTCACCAACATGCTAACATACTTCACTAACATACAAAGCCCACACATACTTGAGTTTTCATATTTTTCTGATCGATGAAGTTTTATATTTCATGGTGATTTTCTTCTTTATCAATGTATCGCACAATTAATATTTACCCGTAAACTTAGATATTGCCACTTAATACTTCACAGGTATAGTTTTGACTAACATACAAAATTCACATGTATTTGACTTGCTATACTTTACTGATGGATAAAGTTATGTATTTCCTTGCTATATGTTCACTTAAGTTTTGATGTGAGAGGTAATGATGGAAGAGGGAGGCAGGAGAGTAATGGTGGTGTTATAACCATATCAACTACTCTTTTACCAATACATCTTTTTGGTTATTTATTCAGTAAAGTATTGGTGAGAGAGGTTATGGTGTTTGAGTTAGGAGAGGGAGTAATGGTGGTTTTCCAGCTACCTTTAACCTATACAAATTTTCCATTATTTATTCACTAAAGTACTGACATAAGGACATAAAATAAGGGAAGCTGCTAGAAACAATCAGGCCTACACATAGCAGTCTCTGTATTTGTGTGAAAGGCAGGGGGAAAGTAATGGTGTTTGTGACAGGGGAGTGGGTGGCTGGCCTGGTGCTGGCAAGAGGAGGCAGCAAGGGAATCAAGAACAAGAACCTCCTTCAGCTGGAGCACAAGCCACTGCTGAGGAGAACACTGGAGATCATGCACAAATCCAAGTGTAAGAATGTTGTTGTCTCATTGTTCTTACTTCATTATATTGCTATAGGATTGAGTTAAGTTAGTTGTATCTTGTTCTTTAATGATGCTTTATCACTTTTTTTTTTTTTGAGAGTAATTATTTATGGTTCTCAAGATTTCTCATTCATATATTTCGCTAATATATGTGTCCGATCTAAAAATTTCCATTGTCTCACATTTTTATTTAAACTCTGTATGATGTATAATTCCTGGTTGACTTCCAAAGCTTATGTGATCTGACTTAGTTGCAGTTTTCAGTCTTGGTTCTCTCATAGTCATAACTGTTTTACTAATTCAGTTTGTGCACACAGTACATTTCATGTGGTGAAACATTTATGTACAGAAATTATAGTTAGTCTTTGACTGCTAGAATTTTTCCTACAGAAAAAAATTTGTATCATTCTGTTTTTTTGTTCTGTTTTCTCCAGGGTTAGATTTTTTTAATCTATCCCACTGGGCCTTTTTTATTTATTTTTTTTTTTTTACAGAGGTGGCTTATTGGGTCTCTTTAGGGTTTTATATATTTATTTTTTGTTTATTCCTCCTTCTTATATTTAAATCAGTTTAAATAAGCAATCAAAAAGTAATCAAGAAGTTTGATTTTTTTTTTTTTTTTTTTCCATGTAGGAGGGACATTGGCCAAGAGCAACAAAAAAAGAGAAAAAAAGACCCACTGAGGTGTCAGTCCCCAAACAGAGTTGAAAGCAGTAGTCAGAAATTACAGGATAAGTGTCTTGAAACCTATTTCTTGAAAGAATTCAGGTCATAGGAAGGTGGAAATACAGAAGCAGGCAGGGAGTTCTAGAATTTACCAGAAAAAGGGACGAATAATTAAGAATACTAGTTAACTCTTGTATTAGAGAGGTCAACAGAATAAGGATGAGAGAAAGAGGAAAGTCATGTGCAGTGATGCCATAGTAGGAGGGGAGGCATGCAGTTAGCAAGATCACAAGAGCAGTTGGCATAAAAATAGCTGTAGAAGATAGCAAGAGATGAAACATTGTGGTGATGAGAGAAGGGCTGAAGACAGTCAGTTAGAGGAGAGTTGATAAGATGAAAAGCTTTTGATTCCACCCTGTTTCTAAAAGAGCAATATGAGTGGAACCCCCCCCCAACATACATGTGAAGCATACTCCATACATGTACAGATAAGGCCCCTGTACAGAGTTAGCAGCTGGGGAGTGAGAAAAACTGGCAGAGACATCTCAGAACACCTAACTTCATAGAAGCTGTTTTAGCTAGAGATGAAATGTGAAGTTTCCAGTTCAGATTACAAGTAAAGGACAAACGGATGTTCAATGTAGAAGTGTGGGACAGTTGAGTGTCATTGAAGAAGAGGGAATGATTGTCTGGAAGGTTGTGTCAGGTTGATAGATGAAAGAAATGAGTTTTTGAGCCATTGAACAATACTAAGTTTTCTCTGCCCCTATCAGAAATCTTAGAGAGATCAGAAGTCAGGCGTTCTGTGCTTCCCTGCAAGAACTATTTACTTCCTGAAGGGTTGGACGTCTACAGAAAGACGTGGGAAAGTGCAAGGTGGCATCATCAGTGTAGGATTGGATAGGACAAGAAGTTTGGTTTAGAAGGTCATTGATGAATAATAGGAAGAGAGTAGGTGACAGGACAGAACCCTGAGGAACACCACTGTTAATAGATTTAGAAAAACAGTGACTGTCTACCACAGCAGCAATAGAATGGTCAGAAAGGAAACTTGAGATGAAGTTACAGAGAGTTGGATAGGAGCTGTAGGAGGGTAGTTTGGAAATCAAAGCTTTGTGCCAGACTCTGTCAAAAACTTTTGATATATCCAAGGCAACAGCAAAAGTTTCACCAAAATCCCTAAAAGAGGATGACCAAGATTCAGTAAGGAAAGCTAGATCACCAGAAGATTGGGCCTTGATGGAACCCATACTGGCGATCAGATAGAAGATGGTTGTGAATTGAGAGATATTTAAGAATCTTCTTGTTGAGGATAGATTCAAAACTTTAGAGAGGCAGGAAATCAAAGCAATAGAATGGTAGTTTGAGGAACGAGAATGGTCACCCATTTTAGAAACAGTTTGAATTTAGGCAAACTTCCAGCAAAAGGGAAAGGTAGATGTTGATAGACAGAGTTAGAAGAGTTTGACTTGACAAAGTGCAAGGACAGAGGCACAGTTTCAGGGAATAATAGGAGGGATCCCATCAGGTCCATAAGCCTTCTGAGGGTTTAAGCCAGTGAGGGCATGGGAAACATCACTGTTGAAGGATTTTAATGAGTAGCATGAAGTAGTCAGAGGGTGGAGGAGAGGAAGGAACAAGCCCTGAATCTTCCAAGGTAGAGTTTTTAGCAAAGGTTTGAGTGAAGAGTTTGGCTTCAGAAATAGATGAGATGGCAGTGGTGCCATCAAGTTGAAATAAAGGAGGGAAAGATGAAGAAGCAAAGTTATTAGAGATATTCTTGGCTAGGTGCCAGAAGTCACGAGGGGAATTAAATCTTAAAAGATTTTGACACTTCCTATTAATGAAGAAAAAACACTTGTTTAGGTCATGCTAATACAGGTTGATCCGATTGGACAAAGCTTGTGTTAACTTGTACTTTATGGGAAATATATGGATCAGATGACTACTTTTACATTTTTAATGTGTATGTACATATATAGACCTTATTTACCGATATGATATAGGAATAAATTTTGATATGTGAAATATTTTTAATAAAGTTAAAAAAAAAACACAAGCTTTTTTATTTTATTATTTTTTTTATTTATTTATTTATTTATTTATTTATTTATTTATTTATTTATTTTTCTTTTTTTAATGTCATCCTTGTTTTTTCTTGGGTTAGTATAATTATTCAGTTAAGAAATTAAATGCTTTTTTTTATTTTGTCACAGCATTTTATAATTTTTATATTTGCTTCAGTTACACTTTTACCAACACATTTGAGTTGTTCCCATAAAGCATGTAGCAGCAACAACATCTTTCCTGCCCATGCAGGCTTCCATAGTGTGTGGGTGAGCACAGACAGTGAGGCGATAGCGGACTGTGCCCGAGCGGAGGAGGCTGAGGTGCACTGGCGGGCGCCTTACACAGCTACTGATGATGCCTCATCTGTGAGTGCTGTGCAGGAGTTCATCAAGTTCCACCCTGGTGTGTATCTTGAGTGTGTAACAGTGGCATTGCAGTGTTGAGTCAGGCTGATGTTTTTTTTATTATGTTCTTGTGTAAGCTTGTGTATGTGCGTACATTTCTCTTACATGCAGGAATTTTTTGGTAATTGTTTCCAGAAATCAGTTGTTCTTTATGCATCTCACTGTGTTCCTAACATGTGATGAAGAATTAGTTCTGTCAGTTTTTCAGTTCCTTTCAAATATTTATAAGTGGTGTTCATATCACTATCATATCACCTCTTTGCTTTTAACATTGGTAAGATTTAACATGTTTAGGTGTTTGTGTGTATTTAGCTAGTTGTATTTACCTAGTTCTAATTTACAGGACCTGAGCCACACTTGTTTGGTCCTGTCTCCATATCTACACTTGTCCAGTTTTTCCCTAAAGTTGTGCACACTCATTGCCAATAATACATTCTCACGTACCTTGTTCCAGACTTCTTTATTTCTCTGTGGGAAACTGTATTGCTTTATGTTATTCAAGCATCTTCCTTTTCCTAGTTTTTTGCTGTGGCCTCATGTGAATTTGGTATTTTCTACTTCTCTTAGCAGTGGTTTCTCATTATCAATTTCTTCCTCTATTCCACAATTTATAAATCAGTATTAAGTCCCCCCTTTCTCTTCTTTGTTCCAATGTTGGCAGGTTTATTTCCTTTAACCTGTTTTCATATGTTAATTCTTCCAGTTCTGAAACCATCTTCATTGTTGTCTTTTGTATCCTTTCTATTCTTTTCACATGTTTCTTCTTGTGGGGAGACCACACTGATTTAGCATATTCCAGCTTTGGTTTTATCATAGTGTTAATTATCTTTCTAATCATATCTTTATCCTTGTAGTGGAATGCTGTTCCATTATTTCTCATCATTTTATATGTATCTTTGAATATCAATGACTTTTGACTATCCTGTATTATCCCAGATCTTTCTCTTCTTGTACTTTTATTATTTCTTCATTTCCCATTTTATACGTCCATTTTGGTCTGTTTTTGCTTTTCCCTTTTCCATTACATGACATTTTTCACATTAAATTTCATCTCCCATTTGTTATTCCAGTCCTAGAATTTCACAGTCTTTGCTGTTTCTTATGTGTCTTTGTAATTTTGCATCATCTGCAAACAAACTCGTGTAACTCTTTACTCCTTCAGGCATATAATTTATGTAGATCAGGAAAAGTATTGGTGCCAGCACTTATCCTTGTGGTACTCCACTATCTACTTTTCTCCATTTTGATTTTACGTCTTTTACTAATGTTCTCATTTCTCATCCCTTTAAGTAACTTTCCATCCATTTTTTTTTTTTTTTTTTTTTTCCATTTAATCCTCCTATATTTTCTAGCTTCCATAGTAGCCTGTTGTGGGAACTTTGTCAAAAGTTTTTTTCAAAGGTCAAAATACATATAGTCTACCCATCCATCCCTCTCCTGTGTTATATCAGTCACTCTCAAATAGAAGCTCATCAAATTTGTTACACATGATCTTTATCTAAAGCCATACTGTTTTCCTGTTATTATACTGATACCATGTTTTTCTAGAAATTTTGTCCGCTGCTTTTTATAACTTTTTCACAGATCTTACATACTATGCTGGTCATTGATATTGTCCTATAGTTTAGTGGTTCTTTCTTTCCTGTTTTATAAATTGGCACTACATCTGCTCTCCTCCATTCCTTAGGCACTCTTCCAGTTGATACTGAGCACTTTATTATGTCTTATAGTGGTTCAATTAATTGTTTCCTGCACTCTTTGAAAATGAAATCTGATACTCCATCTGGTCCTGTTGCTTTTCTTTCTTCCAGTTCCTCCACCATTTTATAAACTTCTTTGATTAATGTAATTTCTCACATTTACTTTTTTGTCGTCTCATCTTGTGGTTCTTTAAATTCTGATTCTTCTATAAAAACTTGTTGAAACTTTTTTTTTAGCGATGCACTCATGTTTTTTTGGTTTTCATGTTTCATTTCCATCCTTCAACCTTTCTAGTTTTTCTTTTAGTTTAGTTTTTCTGTGCATGAATTTGTAGAACAGTTTTGGTTCGTCCTTGCACTTTTTTAACTATATCCTTTTCATATCCTTTCTCTTCCTCTCCCCTTATTCTCATATGTTCATTTCTTACTACCTTAAAGTCTTCTTTATTTATTTTTTTTATTTCTTTTCATTCTTATCCATGCTTTGACTTTTTTTTTACACTTGCACATCATGCACTGAACCACACCAGTTTTCCTTTTTCTTTAGGTTTGTATAGTGGGACATATTTATTCACTCCTGTCGCAAATAGTTTCATAAAAATGTCATACTTATCTTGCACATCATGTGCTCTTTTCAGCTTTTTCCCAGTCCATTTCTTCATAAAGTTTCTTAAGATCATCTATATTTGATTTCCCATAGTTTTTCTTGTTTCCTTTGTATGATTCTATCATTACATGGTCACTTTTTCCCATAGAGTACACATATCTTAATTCTTTAGTTAGGTCAATTCCTTTTGTTAATAGGTCTAGTCTTGTTGGTTCGTCATCTCCCCTATATCTTGTATTTTCAGTCACCCAGTCTTGTTTCCTTCTGCCTCGAATGTTTCCCAATTTACTTCACAATTGAAGTCATCAAGTAATACTCTTGATTAATTTACTCAAGCACTGAATGGTATTTTCTATTATTTTCTCATAGTCTTCCTTGCTCCAAGAATTTGTTTAGGGTGGTACATAGGTTGTTATTACTGTCAGTATTTCTCCATTATTAACCTCCAAGTTAACACTCACTTTTTCTGCTTTTCCTTCCCCATATCTCACTATTTTTGTCTTCACCTCTTTTTTTTTTTTTTTGTTATTGTTACACCACCCCCTCCTTTACCACTCCTGTCTCTTCTCCATATATTGTAGTTATTGTTAATGACTATCTGGTTTTCTTCTTTTAGTTTTGTTTCCATTAAACACACCATCTTCAAATTTTTCTTTTAAATAGTCTTGTAATTCCATTTTTCTGTGTATCAATCCATCTATGTTTGTATACATCACATTCAGTCCTTCATTTTTACTATTTTTCTGTTTTATTTTAATTTATTTTTTTCTTTATGTACCATTTCTTCACTCTGTCTCCCAAAACTCTCCAAAAAAATTTAGTCTTTTATGTTCTTCATTCATTTTTCACTTTAGCCTCTTCATACATTCATATAATTTTTTCCTTTTGTCTTCATTTCTGTTCTTCCTAATGTATATATCTTTGCAATCTTTTACTTCTCTTAGTTTCAATGTTCTTTCTAGTATCTCTTCTGCTGCCTGTTTTGATTTTAGTCTTATTTTCATAGTGTGTGTGTGTGTGTGTGTGTGTGTGTGTGAGTGTGTGTGTTTTTTACCTATGGTCGTCTGCTGGTCACCCAGCCAGCTGTTACCCTACAGAAAGAACTTAGAGCTCATAATGACTGATCTTTGGGTAGGACTGAGACCACTTACACACCACACACTGGGACAGCAAGGTCACAACTCCTTGGGTTACATCTCGTACCTACTTGCTGCTAGGTGAACAGGGGCTACACATTAAGAGGCTTGCCCATTTGCCTTGCCGTGCCCAGGATTCAAACCCAGGCCCTCTTGGTTGTGAGCCGAGTGTGCTAACCCCTACACTACGCAGTGTGTGTGTGTGTGTGTGTGTGTGTGTGTGTCTCAGCTAACCCTTCTTTCTGGTAATACCTGCTTGATATAAATAGATGAATAAACACAGATCAAATAACAAGAAGTAAATCCATACTCATTAGCTCACAGGCATCAGATTCTTGCCTTCCACAGAGATCACCATAGTGTGCCTTGTCCAGTGCACCTCTCCATTTGTGCAAGTGACCTACTTGCAGGAGGGGATGCAGAAGATGGCAAGAGGCTATGACTCGGTCTTCTCTGTGACGAGGAGGCACTTGCTGAGGTGGTCTGAGGGTGAGTTGTCCTGCCTGCTGAGGTGGTGGCAGGAGCAGCAGTAGTGGTCAGTGAACTTTGTAATTTAGGTGGTTTCTTTTATGTCTTCTCAACTCTGGTAGCATTGTTTGAGTTTTGCTTTTATTGAAGTATTATATTATGGAGAGAGGAATATGTTTTATAGGCTATATTCTGAAACACTTCACTCTCTCACCATGACTATTTTTAAAGGCCACAGAGATGATTAGCTGCATTCTCAAGAGTGTTTCTCCTGTTAATAATATAGAAATCTTGTTAATTTGTAACTAGAACCAAATATTCTTAAAACCTGTCACTTCAACTAGAGGCTTTTGAATGTTGTGGAGGTGTGGCACAGAAGTGTTTCAGAATGTGGGCCCTAATCTTACTGTCATGATTTTACATTATATTTTGTTTAGTAGATTAAGATTATATGATATGCATGTAATGTAATTATTCCTGCATCTTCCATGTAATGTATGATACAACCCTAAACATCAGGCTATCCAACACAGAGTGCCAGGTGACTCAGGAAACAAGATTATCTTACTATACCCTTATTCATTTTTATAAGTACTGTAGACTTTGCCAATGTAAGTACATACCCTTGTTTTTTTCATACGATGTATTTCTCAGGGAATACTGTCATTAAAGTTTCATATGTCTATCTATTTATATACCAGGCCAGCAATCCCACATGAGGTGGCCCAAACAAGTTTCATGTGCAGAAGAGTTAAAACCAATGGAGCTTAGTCATGATTCTGTGCTGTAGCAGGGTGGAAGGCACAAGGTAGTTGACTCAGTGTTGCAAAGCTCAAGTGTTGTATGGGATTTTAAAGCCATTTTATTCACTATAAGTTATTAATTTAATCCAGTGGTTTTCAGACTCTTCACATAAAAGCACAGTAAGGAAACATTAGTATATCTGTCACTCCTACCCTAATATTGTTTGTTAAGATCATTCATTCCCCAGCAAGACTGTCCTGTGGCAGTCCATTAAAAGGTGAATTGTCTCTAGAAAACCATCATATAAATTACTGTCATTCACCCAGTGTTAAGAGAAGTGACAGTTTATGTGACTTCATTGATACAAATCAATAAACACGTGCAGCAGACAGAACATAACAGCAGTTCATATTCAGGAGTTGCTGAGTAAGACAATATCCCTAACTTAGTCATCAGTTTGGGAGCGTAGTATCACAGTACATGTTACTAAGCCCAGGTTATAATGATGGTGTTTGTGTGGTGGACTTAGAATAACATCAAGTAATCTAACATTGTACACAGGCCCAAGACATTTTAGGCTACTTGGCTGGAGTTGCCCACATGATGGTAAGAGAGTAGGCTGAGATGTTGAATGAGTGGTTGGTAGCAGATCCTATGTTGTCCTGTAGGGAGCTGGTGTGTATCTGCTCTGGGACGTGCTGTGTGCACTTTTATAATTACTGGGACAAGGGGTTTGGATGCCATCTGATTCTGGATACTTGCTACTTAACCTGCTCATTGAAGGGATTTAAGTTTAATTTATGTAATTATTTACCTCTCACCAAGTAACATGTTGTTGTAAATATATTTCTAACATCAGTGTGAGACTGTGCATGTTACTACCCCATCATTCAGTGTGTACTCCTGCACACAATGGCTTCAATGTCTGCATCCATATATTTTCATATTTATTTGTTTTCTTTATAATTTGTTTTTTGAGTCTTTCTGAGTCACTTACATAATTTCTATGACTGAAATTCTCTTTTCAAATATTAAGTCTTGCATCAAAGATATGTTTGTACATCAAGTCTTACATGAAAAAAAAATGCATCAGTATTATCTAAATAAGTCTTGTAAATTGAACTTTTTTGTGGATCTAATAGACTCAGAAGTATGATGGTGACTCCTGAGTGACTCCAGGTGAAGAGGTGGTGTATTTCTCTGTTCTTTACTCTTCTTTACCCGGTCATGTCCATTTTTCAGTTGGCAACCTTGTGGCTGATTCCTTGAAGGCAGGTTTTGGTTATGTTGTGGTAACGTAGCAATCCCAGAGTACAGAGTTGTTTCCCGTGGTCCCATGGTGAAGTGCCTGGCTGTGGTGCAGGTTGTTGGCATGGTGCACGTTGCAGATCCATTTCAGCATGTAGTAAGTTTATGGTCTTTTTTAATTTTTTAAAATTTTTTTCATTACCTCTTTTTTATTACTTTTTTTTGTAATCATCTCTTTATTATCAATTTTTTTTTTTCATTACCTCTTTTCATTACTTTTTGTCAATATCCCATATTTTCACTTTTTTTATAATTTTTTTTTTGTCATTACCTCTTTTTTTTTGTCCTTTTTAACCTTTCTTTTGTCATTGCTTTTTTTGTCATCACCCTTTTTTTCATTACCTATTATATTATAACCCCTTTTTTTTATCACTGCCTAATTTTTCATTACTTTTTTGTTATTACCTCATTTTTGTCATTACTGCTGTTTTTTGTCATTACCTTTTTTTTCTTTCTATCACCTTTTCTTTTCTTGTCTTTACCTCGTTTTATTTTTGTAAATATATAGGGACTAGAGCTCAGATATACTTCACAAACATGAATTTATCTCTGGAAACATTGTATTAAATTTATAATTTCACATCAAACTGCTGATGAAAATTTATTGCAAAGTATGAAAATCTTGATGAAAAAAAAACAAAAATCTTGCTCTTAAATTTTCACAGCACAAAATGAGCGGTGCACAACATGAGTACACATTGCAGGTGAGTTTACTGTGCCGCAGAACTTCAGTCCAAGACATCGTCCACGACGGCAGGACTGGAGGGGGGAGCTGTACGAGAATGGCATGTTCTATATCACCAGGGTGGAGGTGCTCCAGAAGGGTCTGCTGCAGGGAAACAGGTGGGCCATCATGTGTTAGGGGCTGGCTTCCCATAAAAGCATAAGAAAATAAAGGAAGCTGCAAGAAGTCATCAGGCCTATTTGTGGTAGTCCCTGTATGAAAAACACCTACATATTTCCATCTGTCATCCCCATCCATAAATTTGTCTAATCTTTTTTTTAAGCTCCCTAATGGCTCAGGACTGACAATCTGATTACTAAGTCCATCCCATTTATCTGCCACTCTATTTGAGAAGCAACTTCCATTCCTCACAACCTTTCCTTCTTTCATGCCCTGTACATGGAGATGACAAGTGTGAGCACTGTGCTAAGGAGAAACATAAATCTTTGCAGTCACATAAGACTGTTGTTTCACAGCTTATTTTCTTATGAGAAATATTTTGTGGTATGAAATTTTCTACGAAAGTTTAGAAAAAAAACCATCCTGATTTTTGCAGTACCACTAATTTGTTTGTTATTTTTACTCCTTGTCTCATGGGAAAGAAGCTGCACTAGTATAGACTTAGGGTGCATAGGGACACCATTGTGTGAGCTTGATAATTTTCTACAGTTCCTTGTCATCAGCACACAGCAAAGAGTGAGTGTCTTGAGTACTCTAGCAGTGAATCCATTTATGAATTTAATGATCATCCCGTGTTTACATGACATGAGCACTCATCTGTTACTGCTACTTTTACTTTACTCAGTGTGTGCATGAGATCACACTTCACAAGTGACAGCAAAATTTACATACGATTATAATTCTTCTATTGTTTGTAGTATATAAGGCTGTTTTATCTTATTTGCTAATTGTAGTTAAGTTTCATATGATTTTACATGATGTTTGTATGTATTTTCACTAGTGTGTGCAGAATTTACAGCGGGTTATAATTCCCTAATTATAACCCTAATTATAAGATTGTCTCAACTCTTATTTGCTGCTTGCACTTAAGTTTTATATGATTTTATATGAAGTTTGTAATTTGTGTGTGTGTGTGTGTGTGTGTGTGTTCTCAGATGTGGGTACATTGAGGTGCCACAGGAAGACAGCCTGGATATTGACACTCCCTTTGATGGCATTGTTGCTCAGACATGGATCAACTACTGTCAAGGTGGATCCATATAGTACTGAGTGTGTGGATCATCTACTGTTGAGGTGGATCCATATAGTACTGAGTGTTCAGAGGTGAGTGTTGCATTTCAGACAAAAATTAATACAGGAGTGTTTGGGTATGAAGTGTATTTGTTATAAACAGTTTGTTAAGTATATTTATAACCTCTACTATAATGAGTCTTTACAGGTGAATGTTGCATCACTGACAAAGATGAGTACATGAGTGTTTCTGGATAAAAACTGTATTTGTCATGAACAGTTTATCAAGTATATATCTAATATCTACTGTTTATTAGCCTCATAAAGGCAGTGCTTTATATGAATCTCTTTGTTTGTCTTATGCTGGCTTTTCCTTTGCCACTTTCTACTCCTTTTCATAAAAAAATTCCTTCCTCCCATCAGCCACTGTGTTGTTTGCAAGGATCTTTCCTCAACTCTTTATAAAGACAATGCTTTCTGTGAATCTCCTTGTTTCTCTTGTGCTGGCTTTTTCTTTCACATTCTGCTCCTCTTCACATTACTGCATCTTTCCTACCAGCCACTCAATTGTTTTCAAGGACCTTTCTTCAACTCCTGCACCACAGCAAGCAGCCAGCACATTCCTTTCACATCTCAGCTTCTCGTCTCTCACGCCAAAACATTTTCAAGACATCTTAGATTGTGAGTGCCATCATGAGGTGTTTGTTTAAGGGTACAGCAGGAGTAAAACGTGACACATGGAAAACAAAATAACACTTTATTATTAATTAAAGCTATGCTGATCATGTTTGCCATTCATTTGCATGTTGAGTGGCATAGATGGAGTGACTGGTCAGGTGATAACACTGTAAACTAACATGTTTTGCCAGTATCCATTCTACTCATGTATGTAATTATAAGCTGCTATACATTTAGTCATCATTTGTTATAATGCACCATATTGAAGTTATGCCTATACAGTAAGTAAAGTTTTGTATTTATATGATATTAGTAGAAATTTATCACAAATTTACTAGCATAGAGGTTGGAAGACGAGATATCTAAGCTACAATTTTTACTCTTATATTACTCTTGCACCAATTTGTATGAAAGGAATGACCCTAAGATATGGTAAAAATACTTGTGCACCATTTCACTACGTATCAGAGGAATGACACCAGCTTAAGGCAAAGACATCTCAGGGTTCTGTGATACATTGTTGGGGTTGCTGGGAGAGACTCAGGTCTGCTCACATCCTCACCCTTACCCTTCCACCATCATTATTGCAAGATTTCCCTCATAATATTTACATTCCTGGGGAATGTCATGTCAAAGAAAGTTGTAGATTTTAAGTACATTCCACCACACTGCAATGGTCAGTTGACAACATTCATGAAAAGTTACCACCACACCTCTCACTGTGGGGCAAGCAATAAGTGGGGATAAGGAGTCGGAGGAGGAGCAACTTGAGGTCAAGGTACAAGGAGCATTGCTGGCTGGTAATATAACCACACCATAAATCCTTGTTCCCTGCCTTGCTGTGATCACAATTCTTCTATTATATTACAAAACTGTCCTTTTCTGAGACAGTTGCCTACTGCCCTGTAGAATGGTATCACAACCACCCTCTGAGGGATATATTGCATCTGGCTGCTGATTAGAGGGACTCACTATTTGGCAGTTATAAAATGAATGGCACGAAGAGAGAACCATTTGACTAGATGATACAAAGACACATAAGGCGCCATGCTCCAGTAAAGACATGCACTGCTGGGAATCATGTACAGTGTTATACAAATCACAATAGCAGGGATGCAAAAATATGTAGAAATTAAATCCATGAATAATATACAAGTATATAATTATACTACTGATGGTGTCCTGCCACATGGCCATCTGAGGGAGACTTACCCTCCCTCAGTAAGTCATAGCCAACATTCTGCCACACTCACTTAATGATGTGGTGGGGACTTAATTTCACACAACACTCTGAGCTGAATGTCCTTATCACTGCACATGTTGATCCTTGTGTACATTGTAATAAAGGTGCATATTAAGAAATGCTTGCCCTCTCACCATGACTGTTCTCAAGGTCTCAGAGATGATTGGTCAGGTTCTCAAGCATGTTTTTCTTGCTAGTAGTGTAGAAATTATGTTATTAATCTGCCACTAAAACCATGAAAACACCCTTAAAAACCCACATCACTTGACCACAGTTGTTGAAAACACTCGTGATGAGAGAGCAAAGTGTTTCTGAATACACACCAAACTCACGGAAATTATCAGCTTGCATTCTGTGTAGGATGGGGATTATGGCTAAGTTGTGACAAACAGAAGTGTATAGAATATGATAAAGTATGTATAAAAGTATGCTTGGGGAAGACTTGATGTAATAATCATCTTGAGGTTTTTACAGCAGCTCACTCTCCACTCCCTCTGTGGAAATGGTATACAGTCTTTCTTAGTCTTAATGTTCAACACTTAAATCATCACTTTTTATAACAGTTTTGCTCAACATTATTTATTCATCATCCTATTCCAACTGTGAGTAGATTGTGGTGATTAGAATTAGGAAAAAAAAAACTAAAGTGACAAAAAGACACTGTCCATTGAATAAAAGAGAGGTCTATAAGAAAGCAAATCTTATTGATCATGCAGTAAAGTTATGAAAAAGACACTGTCCATTAGATAATAAAACAGAGGCCTGTATGGAAGCAAGTCTGATTGACCATGCAGTAACATACAGTGCTCATGTATGGGAAGCACTTGGAGAGGACTCACTGTTGGACTTGCAGTGAAGGGAAGCCCTCAACCATACAGCAGACAAACGAGGAAAGAGAGGACAAGCAGGAGCACCGCTGAGGCCCGTTGTGTGTTGCTGCCTGTAGTCACTGCAGTGGAAGGCTTGCATC
>NC_087184.1:13262719-13272719 GCF_035594125.1 Scylla paramamosain
TGCACATACGGAAAAATGACTTAAGTTTTCGCAACACACAATAGATTGTTAACATCCGATGGCGTGATAGTAAATGGTGTTAAACTTGTTGGGTAAAAGAGGGAGAGAGGAAGGAATAGTTGAACTTTGTAGGAAATATTATTTTTGTCTGCTCCTCACACTCACCACAGACTTTCCATATACTAGAATTTGGGTAATGTGGGGATTTGAAAGGTTAGTGTTTTGTGTATATATATATATATATATATATATATATATATATATATATATATATATATATATATATATATATATATATATATATATATATATATATATATATATATATATATATATATATATATATATATATATATATATATATATATATATATATATATATATATATATATATCCTCCACCTCCTCTTCGTCTTCTTGTTTTCTTCTTTCTTTCTCTTCTTTTTATTATTATTATTATTATTAATATATTATTATTATTATTATTATTATTATTATTATTATTATTATTATTAATAGCATCATTATTATTTACTTATTATTTTTTGTTGTTTGTTCAAGTTTTACTTCCTTAATTAATCTACAAAGCATAGCAAGACAGCCCACCTTCAAGACACTTCTTGCTAAAAAATCACAGAAGTTATTTTTCTTTGAGTTACTTCTGTTTCTTACGTACGTTCCCTTTGGCGGATAACGTTATACTGAAGTACTAAATATTTAAACAGAGCATTTCAATCATTTTAAGTAAACTTTTGTAGTTAATTCAAGTACTGAGAGAAAACTTCATGTCCCCTTGAAAAAAAAATGTGGATTCGTCCCTGCCTTAATTAATAAGAGAGAGAGAGAGAGAGAGAGAGAGAGAGAGAGAGAGAGAGAGAGAGAGAGAGTTTATAGTGTGAATAACTTCAACCACCTGCTCGTTGATTCCATTGTTATATGGTCAGAAGTGTGTGTGTGTGTGTGTGTGTGTGTGTGTGTGAAACCATTATGCTTGTGCCAGTATTATGGTGGAAGATTCACTACAAATTTCAAGGTCTGTTGTCAAACGCCTCACTGGTCGAGCTTTGTGGGTGATCGGGAGTCGCGTTGTGAAACGCTTCGGCACCTATCTCGACTGTTATCATTAGCTGCCGTGGAAGTATTTGGTGTTTTCAGGAATGTTTTGGGTAACTTTAGTTAAGGCTTCTGTATTACTAATGGATAAAAAACACCTATGAGAACTCGGCTAACTTTTGAAGATAGTGGTG
Source organism: Scylla paramamosain (assembly GCF_035594125.1). NCBI lineage: Eukaryota > Metazoa > Arthropoda > Malacostraca > Decapoda > Portunidae > Scylla > Scylla paramamosain. The sequence goes on from NC_087184.1 coordinate 13,263,966, forward strand.
ATAAGAGCCCAAAGCGTCTCACAACAAAGGTTCGAGTGTTGACTATGACAGAAACAGGTCACGTTTGCTGAGGGAGTTTTGCGGAGAAATTGAACTTAGTAAAAGGAAACGTTACTATTAATTCTGAGTGGTGGGCACAGGTAGCTTATTAAGAGTATGCAGCGTGCTGAGTTGAGTGAACCCGACTCATCAGTTTAGGCTCGCTTCACAAGAACGATTTTTTTTTTTTTTTTTTTCTCCATCCTGCCTCAGCACGGCAAGGTATCATTACTGCAGATTTCCACACTACCGTCTTATCCACTGCGGTTTGCATGGAGCAGCCGCACAGAGCACGCAGAAACTGTAGCGCGTTCAGAGCGATTGCGCCGGCTCCGGAGTGCTTGCCAGCGCTGTTAGCGTGGTGGGAGTAGCCGCACGTCACTGAAACGTCTGGGAACAGTGACTATCCTCGGCGACAGTGAGGAGAGGCAGGCAGGGGGTCGCTGGGAGTGTCAAGTTTCATATATTCTCGCCCTGACAACGTAAGTAGAGCATTGGTGGTGAATGCTAGGCGGCGGCTGGGCGAGGCGGGGCAGAGGTGTCACAATCTCAGCCAGACAAAATCAGTGAAGTTCCAATTTTCTGTGATTCGATATTTATGCCTTTAATGAAGCCTACCCTAGCATACCTTAACCTACATGCTATAAGCTAGAGCCCTTAACCTCACCTGTTAGTAACCTAACACTATAAAACTTAACCGTATTTCACTCAACCTTCATGGACACTGATGCACTTTGGTTTCATGCTGCAGGAGTGCAGGCGTGCGTTGTGGCCTCCCCGCCACAAGCAGGAAGAAGGAAAAATAACGGTGGAACGGAGGGACATAGAAGAAGACTAGGAAGAGGGAAAAAGTAAGAACAGAACGAAGGGAAACAAAGTAAGAATATAAGAACACGTATGGAGTTTGAAACGCTTTGCTCACCCATCTGGACTATTTTCAAATACCACAGAGATGATTAGTCGGGTTATCTTGAGTATTTCTCCACTGATAACGTAGTTCATGTCAGCGGAGCATGCAAGCAGACGTGACATTCCCAGTGAGACTTGGCGAAACTTGGGATCGAAGGCCACAGAGGTAAACATGACTAGATTAGACTGAATGGATATTTGTGGAGAGAGAGAGAGAGAGAGAGAGAGAGAGAGAGAGAGAGAGAGAGAGAGAGAGAGAGAGAGAGAGACACAGACAGACAGACGGACAGATACATACAGACAGACACAGACAAACACAAACATACACAGACAGACACAGACAGACTAATCAAGCACAATCACATCAAAGAAACAATAGAATAAAATAAACCACAAACAATCAAATCAAACACAAACAGACACACAAAAACAATCACCACAACTTCACTACATTATTTACCACGATCATCATGTAACCATAAAACAACGCGGTAGACGAGACAGTGAGTGATATTTAATTAACCTCAAACACCTACCTGTCTTTGGAGGGGGACTTCTTGTACAGGTGGAGGACAGGTTGCGGGAACACCTCCTCCACTTGACACGTCACATTTACCTGGTCCTCCCCATTCGCTTCGGCCTGCACGTCTAGAGTGCTCGGCTTTCCTGGGGAGGGAAGGGGAGGTGTGAGTTAGAGAAGGTGATGGGATTAGTGAAAGGGAGGGGATGTGTGAGTCAGGGAGGTGATGGGGTGATGGAATGGGTGAAGGGAAGGTAGCTGTTTGTCTTTTTTTTTTGGGGGGGGGGTAAAATTACGTACGTAAGATGTAACTGGCGTACTCTCTCGCTCTTTCCTCCCCTCTTCTCGTCTCTTCTCTCCCTTTTTCTCTTCTCCCTCTCTTGTCTCTAAACACCCGAATTCCACCCGGTATATAGTAACAATCACTAACTAACTGCACTAACTGATGACTGAACTTACTAAACACGACGAGGTCTCGAGGGAACGTGCTCTCCATGGTGTATGAGGAGACGCGACACTCGTAATGGCCCGCGATGTCTGTGGTGGGGTGCAGGATGCGGATGGCACTGTAGCGGTGGAAGGCATCTTGGGAGGCCTCGTATGACAGGTCCACGCGGCCCCTCAGCTTCGATATGGCCTGGGATAGAGTACATGATTAAAAATACGTGATTAAGAGTACGTGATAAAAAGTACGTGATAAAGAGTACGTGATTAAGAGTAGGTTATTAAGAGTACGTGATGGAGAGTACGTTATTAGGAATACGTGATTAAAAGTGGGTTATTAAGAGCAAGTGGTTAATTCTTGTACTGCTTTAGTCTTTCTTCGTTAACCCTCCTATCACTGGAAAAAAAAATAGGGAGAAAAGAGAGAAAAAAGGATGCTAATTTTGTCTTTTACGGCAGTGGTTCCCAACCTTTTCTAAGTCTATATAACCTTCCGGTACCTTTTGATAGGTTCATGAATCCTCGCGCCCAGGACGACTAATTGTGAAAAATTACGTGAATGATTCACGCTCTTCTCTAGTTTTAAGACTGAAAATATATAAATGAAAATATTAGGCCTCTGTTCTAAATCTAGAAAGTAGCTACTCTGTCCTAGATAATTGTTATATATTTGCTAAATGTATAATAAAATAAAATGCCACATCTCAAACTCGTGAGGCGCGGATTGCGTCTGAGTGAAATATACTAATGTAACACATGAATTTGTTATTCTTTAATCTCAAATGAAATTAATTTCTTACATGACACAACCATCTTTCTAAATCATCTTTTCCTACTATGCACTCCCACGGCCCATGTTACATAACACACTTCCCTTCCTAAAATATCTCTTCCTACTGTGCACTCTTACACACACCGGTCGTGTCATGTACCTCATTGTTTTCGTGTACCCTTTATAAAAATGTTCATGCACCCTGGAGCATGGTGTACCATGCTCCCAGACTATCACTTAAACAGAGGCAGGCTTCGGCAGTGAGACACGTGCTGGACACATCGTGCTCCGGGTTGCTGAGTGACTGTCCTGCGTAGCATGTCAAAATACTCTTGGCTTGCTACACACTTACTTACATATTTCTTCTTTTCTAATACTGTATAGTTGTTTTTCATATTTATTGTTATTAGGTTTAAGTTTATTACTTATATAATTATAATAGGTTTGTGTTAGAACTTTACAAACAAAGAATAAGTTAACATCAATCCCAATACCATGTAGGTATTTCCATTTTTATTTATTTTTTTTATTTTTACTTTGTCACCTCTCCATTGTCCACGAAATATTGTTATATTATCTCCCAGGGGATAATTTATCTCCAGTTTGGAAGCCACTGCCTTAGAGTGAAAGGTTGGCGCCATGCACGACTCTTCCAGCTATTTCTGTCTTTCTTATCATCTTCTGTGACTCCCAACCTTTGCAGTGATAAATGATCATTAAAAGGTACCAGATGCACGGATTGGGCCACACTGTTGACGGAGAGGCTGCCAGAGTACGATGATGCAATCTCCTTCCGTCATGTCACCCGTGCTCCCTGAGCGGAAACACCAGCCACCTCACATTCCAAGCAGCGTTACCCGCCAGTAGTCATCAGCCTGGCCCAACTATGCTCTTCTCTCTCTCTCTCTCTCTCTCTCTCTCTCTCTCTCTCTCTCTCTCTCTCTCTCTCTCTCTCTCTCTCATACACATGTGTTATAAGCACACACACACACACACAGATGTGTACGCATATATGTATGTATATTCCGTTTTTGTTGACAAAGCAAATTTCACTCCAAACTCGGTAAAAGTCCATCCGAGGTACTTTTATCTTTCGCCCACTTTGAGAGCATTTCTAGGAGCAAACTTGCAACTTTGAGAGTCCTTTTAAGAGTTAGGAGCAACTTTGAAAGTATACTTTACTTTGAGAGTAACTTTTAGCTTTTAAAGTGTTTATTAATACGGGCCCTGGTCTTAGGGAGGAGAAGGAGGAGGAGGAGGACCAACAGAAACAGGAAGAAAGTTATCTGTTTATATAGATAAGAGATAATAGGTAGGAATTGGCACCTCGGGTTCGCGGTTCAGGATCCACTGGTACACGAGAGTCGCGCGGGGCTGGTGGTAGTACCATTTGATGGTCAGACCAGCGGCGTCATTTCCATCCAAGTCATGAGGGCAGTCCAGTACCACCGCTTCGGAAGTGCCGTTCTCAGCCACCACCACGCCTTCCTCCGCCCTCAGTACATCCTCCGTTGCTTCCATTCCCGCCTCCTTTCCTGCCGCGCCGCTTCCCCCGTCTGCTTCTATGTCTGTGATCGGCTCCTCTCCAATCAAGGTGCTTCTGACGCCGCCTGTTGAGAAAATGTGACCAATTGATGTGTGTTTTGAATGTGATTCTCTCTCTCTCTCTCTCTCTCTCTCTCTCTCTCTCTCTCTCTCTCTCTCTCTCTCTCTCTCTCTCTCTCTCTCTCTCTCATGATGACCACTTATTTCTTGGCTTTAGTTTATCTGGCTTTAGTTGAAGAGCGTGGCGATTTCACCTTTACATGGGCTCTTCTTTTTTTTTTTTACTACGTATCGAAGTAAACAAGGAACTACTTGGCTAGGTGGTGAGTACCACTGTATTGACCCTTTGACTGCCACTTGGTACACCTTTCCTTAATTACCAATCACTCTGAGACATCTTTACTTGTTCTGCAGCCACATCCAATCTTTGAACTGGAAAAAAATTGCAAAATAAAATCTTTCCATCGCTAACGTTCTTGTAGATGCTTATAAAGATTTCACGCATTGCTTGCAGATGCTTATAAAGACTTCACGCATTGCTGCTAATTGTTTCGTTTCTGCGCCGGAACTCGACCACTTTCAAGCTGAAGTTACACGAGTTTTTAAGGAAGTTTTTACGGTTCTAGTGACAGACTAACGAGATTTCTACATTATTAACCGAAGAAATGCATATGAGAAACAGGCTTGATAATCTTTGTGGCCTTTGAAAATAGTTGTGATGAAAAAGCAGAGTGGTTCAGAATACGAGAAGTGCAACAGGGGAATAGTGACAGATATAACAAGCAAGACTTTCCCTATTTAAACACCTGGCATGAGTCAATACACGTTAATTCCTTAGGCTTAACAAATAAATACATGTTCTATTCAGTGCTAATTATATTTTCGAGTCGCTTTTTTTTTTACTGTTCTGTCATGGTGAAGAGTTTTATTGCAATGACTGGCTTGGGCTTCTCCTTTCGCCGTTTCCCCAGAGTTGGAGGTCGGCGCCATGTACGAGTCTCCTTCAGTTGTTTCTGTCCCTTGCATCTTCCTCTGACTCCCATCATTTACTAAAGAGGCGTAACTATCCCAGGCAGGTTCATGAAGGATTCAAAGCTTGTGTGTTGGCTTGTTCAAACCCACTAAGCCGGTTTGGGGTGGTATCTGGCCTAAGCCTTCGACTTCTTATGTGTGTGGGAGGCGGCAAGGGGCACAAAAAGGGGGGTAATAACGTTATTTTGCAGCACCTGAAGGAAAATAAATAGTAATGATGTAAAAGTGCGCGAAATGAAACCAAATTTAGTTTCAGAATTCGCGTGAAAGTTCAAGTTGTAAGAAGAAAATAAAGGAAAAAGAAAAAGCAGAAACGAGTAGAGACTTCCATAATTTACCAGTGAAAGAGATAGATAGATAGACCTTTATATAGTGCAGGACCGCAGCACAATTCATAGAAGTCGGGATGGCAAGTGATGGTTCGAGGCTCACCCAGGGATCATATGAATGGACTAGCATCCTAAAGCAGTCACTTGTAACCCAATGGATGATCTATGGTCGGAAATGGTTAAGCAATGGCAAGTGGAGGAGAGAAGTAGGGAGACAGTAAGAAGACATGCTTATGATGTGTAGGAAGAGATCAGGAACAGGCCTAATATAAGCAGCAATTTTGTCGATGCCATGCCTTCCAGTTGCGTGCAATCATTGAAGTAAAAAAAAAAAAAAAAACAAGGTGAGTCAGTGGGATGTGGTTGTTGGATAGTCATTTAAGTATTTGCGTGAATAAACTTGTCGTGAACATATTGTTTCATTAAACGATTCGATTGATGCTTAATATCACCGAACATGTGACATTCTACAGTGCTGTATAGTTTAGCTGCCGATGCGCCTGAACACACACACACACACACACACACACACACACACACACACACCACATATAAAACGGTGCCTCGAAACAATTCTCATATCATAACTTTGTGTGACTTTCCATCACGTCCAATGGCTCTATAATTCATTGCACATGTGTAGTAAAATCAGTAATACTTGACTACATTTTCAGGTATGTATCCAATAAGTGTAAACGACACGGATGTTACCGTCGTATGATCGGTGTTGCGGCGTCTAGATACAATCACTATCACTGAAAATCGTATGCGATATGTATCTGCTTGTTATATTCAGAAGTATTACGACATGATTCAGTCCACAGCGACGCCGACAAATAGTTCAGGAGAGTGTTCGAGCATGCGTGTGTTGCCCCGTGATGGCTTGCGTGGATCTCTGTCTCAAAAGGCCCCACTTCTGTGCCTCCGTCTCGTCCTGGGTGGATCAGGCATTGCGGATTGCGAGTGTACACCTTAAACACACAAACACACGGGCGCCAAGCAGGTGGCAGTCTAGCCTGGGTCCCACCAGCGACGACTGCCCGTGCCAGGTGGGACATAAGAGCATAAGAGCATAAGAAAATAAGAGAAGCTACAAGAAGCCACCAGACCGATGTTCTGACTATTTTGAAATGAGAGTTTGTGCGTTGTCATTTTCGGGGATTCCCCGGCCTGCGACAATTCCACACTTACACCAAGACACACCTTATGTCAGGTGTTTCCTACCTCAAAATTAAATGGTGTTGTAGTATATATACATTATGATGCTCTAAGAAAGGCAAGTTAGTGCAATATATGTTTTTTTTTTTTTTTTTTTTTAATGATACTAGCATTGTTTTTTTTTTTTTTTTTTTTTTTTTTTTTTTTTTTTTGCAAACACCTCAATACTTGGCAATGTTTCCTCCAAGCGTTGTTACTTTTCCATGGATGGCCGAGTCACACGGTCAGACTGACTGTGTTAATCCACAGGTCACTTCCTCTCGTGCCGCCAGCCAGGATGGAAGCTACCTCTCCCACTTGTTCTCGTCACCTCCACAGCCGAGAAAAGAGCTTATTTACTCTGTAAATAAGCATTTCTTAGAGGAAAAAGGCTAATAGGGAGCCATTACTTGACCCCTCAAGAGCTGTTGCCTGAACAGCGAAAGCTACCAACGTGAGCGAGGAAACAGTTAGAAGAATTTGTTCATCTGCCAACGAAGCTCACATGACGCAGAGGATATCAGCACATCCTGTGTTCTCTCCAACAAAGAACCGTCCTGCAACCATCACCAGCGTTGATGACTTTGACAAGCGTGTGGTGAGGACAGTTTTGGGATTTTACGCAAGGAAGGAGATCCCAACACTGCGCAAAGTAAAGGAAGAATTGGAGGAAAATATTTCCTTCAAAAGATGCACTGAATCTCCACGGAAGATTCTCAAAGAGACTGGATTCAGATATGGAAAAAAAAAATCGTAACTAAAAAATAAAAATATAACATCATAGTTTGAGAGAAATATATCCGAAAATGAAACCTGTCACACTCTCTTTTTGTTTCCCATCCGTGTGGTATTTGAAAGTGATATTTTATGTATTCTGTATATTATAAAGGAAGCTACATAGTACAATGAGTGTCGATGTTTAGGGTTATAACTACGATTTGTATAAATTCTATGACGCGGCAAATAATTTTTCCCATGGTGCCACGTTGTCCTGGTAGTGGTGGTGGTGGTGGTGGGGTATCATTAAAAGGGTGGCACTCCCTCTCAGATGTGTGTGTGTGTGTGTGTGTGTGTGTGTTGAAGGAGGAGAAGGAGGAGCAGTGAGGAAGGAATTCTGAAGAAGTGACGGAATAAAATGATGGGTGTGTACAGGGAGACGGCTCACTTCCTTTCTGGCCACCACCCATGATGGAAGCTACAACTCCGACTCGCTCGCGTTGGAGGGTCCTGCATGGCAGGGAGATGGAAATGCTTTACTACGTCAACAAGAATTTCAATGAAGAGAAAGCTTGTAATGGATTCCTTATTCCACCTTCAAAGGCAACTGCAAGGACTGCAAAAGCCACCAACGTTTCCGAGATAACTGTTCAAAGAATCTGCTCGAAACGAGGCCGGACATCACCAGAGAGGACTGTCTTTTTGTCACTAAAAGAAGAGATATTCTGCACCTGTCACCAGTGTAGAAGACTTTGATAAATGTGTTGTAAGAAGAACAGTCTTGGCATTTTATGAGGGGCATCAAGTCCCAACTCTGCTAAAAATTCAAGAACTGAAGGAAAAAATATCATTCAGTGGCTGCAAAACCTCCCTTTCCTTACAAGACAAAAGTGAAATTTTGTTACATAGTGTAATTAGCCCAGTACAAGGTTTGGTAGTACCGCAGGTCGGGGAATCCCCATAAACGACAACGCCAAGACGTTCAGTTCAAAATGGTCAGACCAAAGAAGTGGCAGTCCCTCTAAGAAACACCTACCTACGTCCACCTACATATCATCCACATCCATAAATATGTCTAAAGCTCTCTAATGACTCTGCACTAACAACCCGATTACCGAGTCCATTCTATTAATCTACCACTCTATTTGAGAACCAAATATGTCTTATCTTTCTTAAATCTGTCTTGAAGCTTGAACACTTTATTCCATGTTGTATCTTGATTACTGATCCTGAGAATTTTGTTAACGTCA
>NC_087184.1:13277719-13290219 GCF_035594125.1 Scylla paramamosain
GTGGATGTGGTGTGTGCTGGGTGTGGGTGAGGTGGGGTGCGTGGATGGGATGGGCGGGGCGTGGGCGGAATGGGTGCGGCGCCATTGCAACACACCCACACATCCGGAACTTCCTGTATCTAATAAAGGTGTTATTTCCCCATCATTGTGCTCTTACTTCCTGAACTCTCTCTCTCTCTCTCTCTCTCTCTCTCTCTCTCTCTCTCTCTCTCTCTCTCTCTCTCTCTCTCTCTCTCTCTCTCTCTCTCTCTGAGCGAACAAGAGAAGGGAAAGAAGGGAGGAATAAAGAGAAAGAGAGGAAGTAGGAAGGAAAAGAGAAGAAGATAGAGGAAATGACGCATATATTCTCTCTCTCTCTCTCTCTCTCTCTCTCTCTCTCTCTCTCTCTCTCTCTCTCTCTCTCTCTCTCTCTGTCTGAAAAAAATGTTGGCATCTCTCCTCCTCGTCTATTTCCGTTTGATTATCACAAGCAGCGCATTATTCACTCCCCTTCCCGCCACTTCAGCAACATTCACGAAACATAAACTTCCCTACAAGAAATTTTAAGAAATGCATCCCCAAGAATTATGAAATACACAGATATTCGCTACCGTTATTATTATCCTTATTAGGTACCTTTGTTGTGTAGCATTTTATTTTGTACTTTTGTTTGTTTGTTTCGTGATATCTGTTTGTGTGTGTGTGTGTGTGTGTGTGTATGTGTGTGTGTGTGTGTGCCAATAACACTCAGATGTCATTTATTTACAAGAGAACAGTGTTGGAAGCAGCAGTGATGTGTGTGTGTTAGTTATTATACAGTTCAGAAACATGGTCGGTAAAGAAAACAAAAAATACTGGAAGAAAAATATAATAGTCTAGTAAAATGTCTGCTAGGTGTTTGAAAAATACGAGTATGAACCTCTGTATGATAGAGGCAGGTATCCCTCCAGTACAAAACCTCAATGAAAAAAAGAAAACTTATTTCGAAGAAACATGAAAACAATGATCTGGAACAACTGTATCGTTTTGTATACAACATGTGTAGAGAAGCAAGCACACCTGGTCTCCGTTCATAAAAAAAAAAAAAAAGCTGTGTGGAATAGTAATGAAGATCCGTTAATCAATATTGAGAAATGTGTTCGAGAAAGTGCAGCAGGTGGGAGGAAATTTAAAAGCTACACTACAGAGCTGAATCCATCAATGACAATGCACCAGACCATAAACGTGCATCATTCACCAAACTACTGAAACTAACCTAATTAAACAAAAATACTTATTGCCAATCAACAACTAAAAACTATAAAAGATAAAATAAATATAACTACCTACATAGTTAAAAGTCATAAAAATGATAAAACAACACTTGACTAAAATAATATCAAATACAAAATGACCGACATGCCTAAAATTCAATACTCGTATTTGTAAATTTCTAAAACTTCCCAGGTGATTTTGCATATAGGTGTGTTATCTACATTTTCAGAGAATAAGTTACTGATGGATGAAAACCGATAGGAGTCTCGTATGTGCTGCGTTAAGGGACAGCACTCGATCACATGCACCTTGGTCTGCACGTCACCCTCTCTGCTAGTGGAAGGTGGGCTCGCCCCCTCCTACTTCACCTGCCAACCTCCACTGCTAGAGTGCCCGCCGACACACGAAATCGAGTACATGCTGTCCTGTGACGTTCACTTACATTATGCTTTGTCACAGAGATGGGATGCACTGCAAGACTTGGATTAATTATAGTCCTATATGTTATTCGCCTTGATGACGCAGAGTTTAACACACTATTTTTTAGTTCATCCCATCCTACACCAATGTCATCGGGGTTCTCCTGCAACAAGTCTGTCACGTACAGCCTTGTGTTCATTCTTGTGTTCAGTACGGTCTTAACTGCACAGGCAAAAGGGTCATCATTCATTGCTTCCCTTTCTCCCCATTTACTTGTAAAGAGATCCCTTTGCCTTTTCTTAACAAGAACTTTTAATGGAGAACATCCAGACTCCAGGTAACAAATGTCGTTACACGTGGTTCCCTTGACATCAAGGAGGCTCTTCAAAGCCCAGTGATACAGTTTATTGACAGGGCCTAAATCCGCATCTAACCACGACTCGCAGCAGTATAAGAAAGATGACATCAGGCAAGCATCAAATACACGTTTTATCACTTTTTTTTTCTTTTATGTAGGAGGGACACTGGCCAAGGGCAACGAAAATCAAATAAAAAAAAGCCCATTAAGATGCCAGTCCCAGGAAAGGGTCCAAAGTGGTAGTAAAAAATTGAAGGATAAGTGTCTTGAAACCTCCCTCTTGAAGGAATTCAAGTCACAGGAAGGTGGAAATACAGAGGCAGGCAGGGAGTTCCAGAGTTTACCAGAGAAAGGGATGAATGATTGAGAATACTGGTCAACTCTTGCATTAGAGAGGTGGGCAGAATAGGGGTGAGAGAAAGGCAGTAGACACCTGCTGAAACGATAATTACTCCCAGTGAGGTCTAAAGCACTGTTCATGGGGTGCTGTGAACTTATCATTAAACCCACTACATGACTACACTAAATGATTTATGGTCATTCACATCAGTACTCGCATGCTGGTCAACCTCGCTAAACGAGTTTTCATAAAACAATTTAAAATCTTGGTCAGATGGAACCACACTAGCCTTCTCCCTCTCCTGGTACTTCCCTTTCCAGTCTATGGCCTCCCAGATGCACCTGTTATCCGGGTCAGAGAGCAGCCAGAGATCCTGGCTACCCTCGTTCCGGTGCCGCACAGGGTTGGCGCGACTAGTGGCTGCACTCATATACAGGGATTCATAGATTTTGAAAGCAATTAAACGAACATCCTCTGGTCCATCACATCTTATATTCACTTCAAATAGGTTTTACAGAAACACGTCTTTATCAATATTGTCAAGTGTAACAGATTTACCTACCACCACTTCTTCAAGTTCCCGAGTTTCCCAGGGCCAATGTTGCCTCAGCTGTCCTGCACGCTGGCACAGGTGGTTTATGTCCATGTCACGTGATATAAGCTCCAAGCTGATGACAGCGTGATCAGAGGGTAAAAAATTTGTCTGGTGAATCTTAAAATTATTAGTACTGTTTAACAAATTGAAGGTTAAAAGACATATATCTAATCCATTGGTTTTTCTTCTTATTTTTTTTTTTTTCACCTTTGAACAAATTTGTAGGAGTGGATAGTTGTTAAGTACTAAAAGATCATTGTCTGAACATATTGTCCCTAAAACATATGCATTATCATTAGCAACACTAACATCATCTGGTATTACGAGGTATAAGAGTACATAAGGTATCTCACTTTTTATTGGCAAGTTGAGTACACTTGAGCCAAACCTGGAATTCAGATCACCGATAATTACAAACTTCTTATCACTATCAAAGCCCCTTATCTTTTCCTGCAAAGCTGAGAAGAATAAATGGTTAAAATACGGTGAGTCAGACGGTGTAATATAACAGAAGCCAAGGACGATCCCTATTACACAACTAAGCTGGAAACACTCTTGGTCTACCACACTCTGATCATGTTTGTGATGAACGGGTTAAGTAATTCTTTATAGATAATGACGTGCCACGTCGATGCGGTTCTTAAACATGTCCACACACACACACACACAGGTGCATAAAAACAGAGAAGCACACACACACACACACACACACACACACACACACACACACACACACACACACACACACAGGTGCAGAAAAACAGAGAAGCACACACATACACACACACACACACACACACACACACACACACACACACACACACACACACACACACACACACACACACACACACACAGAATGAGACACTCACCTGTACTCAGAAGCAAGTAGGTAAGCAAGAAGGGCAGGTGTGTTACCAGTCTTCCCTTTCTTCTTAACGCCATTGCCTCTCCTCCTCTCGTGCCTCGCGTCGCTCTGTCACCCGCGCCTTCACCGATTCCCTCACAGCGCACACCACTTTCCGTCCAGCATAAAGTGATTAAAAGAATAAGTGGGTGTGATCAGGGTATCTAAGCAGGGATCATATTCTGGAAAGCCTCTGCGCCGCACCCCGACTGCTTTCAAAAGGCTCTAGATAAAATTACATGGGCTTTTAAATATGCTTTTTTTTTACTTTTTTTTTTTTACGGTTCCAGTGACAGATTAACAAGATTTAGTTGCATTATTAAAAAGGGAAGCACTCATGAGAAAGTGGCTAATCGTCTCTATAGCCTTTGAAAATGACTGTGATGAAAGAGCAGAGCGTTTCAGATTACGGGCTGAGGTCACGACCCCTTCCCTGTTCCACACACACACACACACCTGGTCACGAGATACAGTTAACCATATCAGTTGAGGACACTAGAATATCTTCCGGTCTTCTTAACTTATCACGCTCACAGTTTTCATCGACTCGTATCTTTGCTTCTCCTTTTTTCTTTTTTCTTTTTTTCACTGCACTTATGTCATTCGCGATCGTGTTCTTTTTTTCTTTCTTTTTCTGTCAGATGTCAAGTCGAAAGTGTTTTGTTCTGCCTATCGTGATATTCTCATCACACTCACAATACTTAATTCATGCTTTCCTATGTTTATTTTTCCAGTTAGTGTATTGTTAATGCAGAGGAATGAAAGAAAGAAAGAAAGAAAAGGTGTTGTTGTTGTTGTTGTTAAGTTTGATCAGTTATTGTTGATTGGTGGAGTATGATTGTAACTGTTGTCTTGTGGACATCACACACACACACACACACACACACACACACACACACACACACACACACACACACACACACACACACACTTGAAATTTCCTATTACATATTTTGTTTCCTTATAATGTCTTCATATTTGTCTTTTTCTTTTGTTTCTTTTTTATATTTTCACTTTTCTTTCTCTTTCTCATCACTTCCCACGCTTAAATGAAAGAGGAAGAGAGAGAGAGAGAGAGAGAGAGAGAGAGAGAGAGAGAGAGAGAGAGAGAGAGAGAGAGAGAGAGAGAGAGAGAGAGAGAAATAATTTGTTGCTTTGTGTCACTGCTTCAAATCTTATCACTCAGAAAGATAAATAAAAAAGGAATAATATACACAAAGACTCTCTCTCTCTCTCTCTCTCTCTCTCTCTCTCTCTCTCTCTCTCTCTCTCTCTCTCTCTCTCTCTCTCTCTCTCTCTCTACACGCACACACACACACACACACACACACACACACACACACACACACACACACACACACACGCAAAAATAACACGAATTACGCGACGACGATAACAACAACAACAACAACAACAACAACAACAACAATAATAATAATAATAATAATTATAATAATAATAATAATAATAATAATAATAACAATCGTGCGCTCGTCTAAGTGGGTTGTAAGTGCCACCTTCGTCAGTAGAAGCGCTCACTACCACTTCACCATCCAAACTGCTCTGCGTCGCCAGCCAGTGGTGGTCGTGGCAGTGGAGGTGATGGTGGTAGTGGGGGTGGTGGTGGGCGTGGTGGTGAAGGGCGGAAAGGGGAACGTTGCCGGGCTAGATTTGTTGGCCTTATGTCAGTGAGAGAGAGAGAGAGAGAGAGAGAGAGAGAGAGAGAGAGAGAGAGAGAGAGAGAGAGAGAGAGAGAGAGAGAGAGAGAGAGAGAGAGGTTTTAATTTGGTTGTTGTTGCCAGTGGTGGTGGTGATGATGAGGTTGGTGGTGATGGTAGTGGTGGTGGTGTAGGTGGTGGTGGTGATCGTGGTTGTGTTATTGTTGTCAGTTTTATAGCCAATTGTGTAGACAGATGCTTATTACTGTATGTGTGTGTGTGTGTGTGTGTGTGTGTGTGTGTGTGTGTGTGTGTGTGTGTCTAAATACGTTGCTAAATATGAAGTGAGTTCTTAGAATATTAATGAACAGTTTTACAATAAGGCACTTTGAAAGTTAATATCACTTCTGGCATTATTATTGTTATTATTATTATTATTATTATTATTATTATTATTATTATCATTATTATTATTATTATTATTGTTGTTGTTGTTGTTGTTGTTGTTGTTGTTATGGTGCTGATAGTGGTAGTGGTGATGATGGTGTTGGTATATTTGATGATGCTGTGGGAGATGATCGGGAGTGATAAGGAATAATTGGTGATGATGGGGAGTGATAAAGGTGATGGGTGATGATGGAGGGTGATGAAGAGTTACGTGTGATGACGGTAAGTGACGGAAAGTGATGTGAGATGATGAGGAGTAAAACTGAGTGATGGAAAATGACAAAGAGAGATAGGTGATGATAAGGAGTGATTGGAGATGATAAGAAGTAATGAAAAGTGATGAGAAGTGAAGAGAAATAACGAAGAACGGCAGGAAATTATGAGAAGTGTTGAAAAGTGATGAGAGATGATGAGATGCAAAGGAGAGTGACGGGAAATTACTTGAAAGAAATAATTAGGAACGATAGAAAGTGATGAGTATATAGATGATGAAGTAATGAAGAGTAATGAAGAATAATGAAAACTAATGAAAAAACAACAAAGAACGATAAGAACTGACGAAAAGAGACATAAGATAATGAAATACACAATTCATAACACCTAAAACAGACTCAAATCTTCAACTTAATATTCAGTCTCATCAACTTCTTCTTTCCTTACAAAGCATGCAGCCAGTTTCTCTCAACCAGGAACATATTCGAAAGTTCCATCTAGGGGGGTAATAATTTCCCAGTAAGCAACGTGAGTCTGGGAGATGAGGTAGACGTGATTCAGTGGAAACTTGAGTCAGTTAGTCAGGCAGAGGTAAAAATAGTGTTGCGATCAGAGAAAACACCAGATATTTGAATGACGAAAGGGATAGCGGTAGAAGAGGATGAAAAAGGAGAAGAGAAGGAGGAGGAGGAAAGAGAGAGGGAAAAGGAGAGGAGGATGGGGAGGAGGAAGATGAGAAAGGAAAGGAAGTAGTAGATAGGAGAAAATGAAAGGGAGAGAAGGAGAGGGAGAGAGAGAAAAAAAAATGAGAGAAAGAGGAGGAAAATGAGAAAGAAAAAGGACAGGAGGAGAAGATGAGAAAGAAAAGGAGAGTAAGAAGGAAAGAACGAAAGATAAACAGATGGAAGAAACTGAAAAAAAAAAACGAGAGGAGGATGAAGAAAGGAGAAGAGAAAGAAAAAGCTGAGAAAGAAAAGGAGAGGAAAAAAGGAACGAAAGGAAATGAAGAGAAGCAGGAGGGGGAGGAGGAGGAGGAGGAGGAGGAGGAGGAGGAGGAGGAGGAGGAGAAGGAGTGTTAAAAATTACGTAAGGAGACTGAAGATAGTTTAACCAGAATAGAGAGAGAGAGAGAGAGAGAGAGAGAGAGAGAGAGAGGGTGGAGGTGGAAGGAAAAAACGATGAGGGGAGCGAGGAGGAAAAAGTGATGGAGAGAACAAGGTGTCGCGGAGGAAAATTTAAGAGATGAAAGATGGAGAGAGAGAGAGAGAGAGAGAGAGAGAGAGAGAGAGAGAGAGAGAGAGAGAGAGAGAGAGAGAGAGAGAGAGAGAGAGAGATGAAAGGAAAAGGAAAGCGAAAGGGATATGGGAGGGGATAAGAGAGAGGAGAGGATATGGGTACATGAGGGAGAGAAAGAGGAGGGGAGAGAGAGGGAGGGGGGCTAAGGGGGAGTATCAGAAATAGGGATGAGAGAGTAACTTGGCAGGCACACACACACACACACACACACACACACACACACACACACACACACACACACACACACACACACGATCCTAACCTCTACCATTGCAAAATTAGCTCACTCACTCACTCACCAACTCCTCTATGTATCTCTTAATTGTAGTCTCTCTCTCTCTCTCTCTCTCTCTCTCTCTCTCTCTCTCTCTCTCTCTCTCTCTCTCTCTCGTCCATAGTTCCTTACGCTAAGAGAAAGAGAAACCGAAGAAGGAATAAAGAAGTGATAAACTAAGGGAAGGAGAAAGAAGTGAGGAAGGAAGGAAGAGAGAGTCAGAAAAAGAGGAGAGAAGAAAGGGAAGATATGAGAGAAAGAAAGAGGAGAAACAGAAAATATAGGAAATGTCAGGGAGAGAGAGAGAGAGAGAGAGAGAGAGAGAGAGAGAGAGAGAGAGAGAGAGAGAGAGAGAGAGAGAGAGAGAGAAACTTCTAGGTAGGGGAGGGGAACATGTCTAAATTAAGCTCTCCTCTCTCTCCCTCTCTCTCTCTCTCTCTCTCTCCCTCTCCCTCTTCTTCTCTCTCTTCCACCAGGTGCAGTGCAAGTGTGCCAAGATGCAGCTCCTCCTCCTCCTCCTCCTCCTTCCTTTAACTCCCACCGTTCTCTTTCTTGTCTTCCACGTCCTCCTCTCCTCTCGTCTTTCTTGTTCCTATCCTAAGTCGCTCTTCGTTTTGTTGTTGTCACTCATCTTCTCTTCTTCTTCTTCTTCTTCTTCTTCTTCTTCTTCTTCTTCTTCTTCTTCTTCTTCTTCTTCTTCTTCTTCTTCTTCTTCTTCTTCTTCTTCTTCTTCTTCTTCTTCTTCCTACTCCTCCTCCTCGCTCACCCTCATACCTGTCACATAAGAACATAAGAACATAAGAAATAAGGGAAGCTGCAAGAAGCGACCAGGCTTACACGTGGCAGTCCCTGTATGAAACACACCTACCTATTTCCATCTGTTATCCCCATCCATAAACTTGTCTAATCTTCTCTTAAAGCTCTCTAGTGTCCTAGCACTAACTACATGATTACTGAGTCCGTTCCACTCATCTACCACTCTATTTGAGAACCAGTTTTTTCCTATCTCCTTCCTAAACCTAAATTTTTCAAGCTTGAACCCGTTATTTCTTGTTCTACCCTGGTTGCTGATCCTAAGAATTTTCCTTACATCTCCCTTGTTATAACCCTTATACTACTTAAAGACTTCTATCAGGTCCCCTCTTAACCTACGTCTCTCTAGAGAATGTAAATTTAACAGCTTCAACCTCGCCTCGTAAGGAATACTCCTCATCTCCTGTATCCTTTTAGTCATTCTCCTCTGTACTGATTCTAATAGACCTATATCTTTCCTGTAATGTGGGGACCAGAACTGCACCGCGTAGTCTAGATGAGGTCTGACCAGCGCCAAGTATAACTTTAATATAACTTCCGGCCTTCTACTTTTAACACTCCTAAAAATGAATCCTAGTACCCTATTTGCCTTGTTTCTAGCTTCTATGCATTGTTTCCCTAGACGGAGTTCAGAGCTAACTATAACTCCTAAATCTTTCTCGTACCCTGTACCTACCAGAGTTTGGTTGTTTAATGTGTACCTATTGTGTGGGTTTCCTCTACCTACGCTAAGCACTTTGCATTTATTGATATTAAATTGCATTTGCCATCTATCCGTCCATTCATTCATTCTATCTAAGTCTACCTGCAAGGCGATGGCATCCGATTCTGACCTAATTAATCTACCTATCTTTGTGTCATCCGCAAATTTACTAACATCACTACTAATTCCACTATCCAAGTCATTGATATATATTAGAAATAACAATGGCCCTAATACTGATCCCTGTGGCACCCCACTAATTACATGACCCTAAACACATAAACACATAAACTCAAATATGAAAGTTATCAGTCTTTCGTCTTGATAATTTCTAAAGTCAGTATATCCGACAAGGCAGTCAGCAGATAAGACGCTATCTTGCCCGTGATATCTGTGTTGGGTGGCAAGTCATGAGATAGACACTTATCAGTATTCTTTCTCTGAGTGTACGGCAACTGTTCCTACTGAAAGAGACGTAACATTTCCTTCAGTAAGTAAAGACACAGCAAGTAAAGGAGCAAAAATACGTAATTACTGGTGGAATCTTCGTGTTAAGGTGAGAAAGGATTTGCGGGTTTACGAGACAGGATTCCATTCTTTGTATTACTTGAATAGCTAACAAAATTATTCCCCGAGTCAATTTCGAACGTGTACAGAAATATTTCCAAGCATTTGCTTGTGGCCAAAACGAGACCTTAGTGTACACGGCACCCTGTCAGTCTGTCGGGATTTTGTTCTTTGTGTTATTTGAATATCTAACATCATTATTCCCTGCGTCAATTTTGAACATGTACAAAAGCATTTCTTAAAACTTGCTTGTGGCCAAAATACTTTTCCCATTTCGCTTTCTACTCTTGGTCAAATCATCTCATTTATGTATGACTTCTGTATTTCCCCATTCCTATGACTAGAACTCTTTCAATAGGGAGGTTTTAACCCTTTGACTGCCACTTCGTACACCTTTCCCTAATTATCAATCACTCTGAGACATTTTTACTTGTTCTGTAGCCAGATCCAATCCTTGAACTGGGAAGAAATTGCAAAATTGTATTCTTTTCATCGCTAGATTTCTTGTAGTTGCTTATCAAGACTTCACGCATTGTTCCTGGTATTGCTAATTGTGAAAAGGTTAAGACACTTATCCTCTGGTTTTGAATGATCCTTTTGATCTCTCTTTAGAGACTAACACCTCAGTGGGCCTTTTTTTCGCTCTTTGGCCAGTGCCTTAATCTCTTACATAAATAAAAAGAAATAAGTTTGCAGAGTTCACAGGGGAGATGGAGGAAGCTGTCCCCTCGTCCTTCCCTGAAAAAGCAAGAAGGGAGCCACGCCATGCAGGGGACAGACCAAGGTGTCACTCGGGAGTGCCTCAACCACCAAGCCACAACTGCCCCCACCACCGCAGTAAGACCCAGCCATTGTAGAAGTCGTGCGCTCAGATCACTAGGCTGTCATGTCATGACTACTTCACTAAGTAAGGTCAGGCTGAAATTTTCAGGACCAAAATGTGGGAAAAGTTTCAATGTTTGTGGCACGTTAACCTTGTTCGCTTGTATCAACTATTGTTACCTTGTACGTGAGAAAGAGAGAGAGAGAGAGAGAGAGAGAAGAGAGAGAGAGAGAGAGAGAGAGAGAGAGAGAGAGAGAGAGAGAGTGTGTGTGTGTGTGTGTGTGTGTGTGTGTGTGTGTGTGTGTGTGTGTGTGTGTGTGTGTGTGTGTGTGTGTGTGTCTGTGTGTGTGTGTGGGCGCGCGCGCGCGTGTGGCCTCGTAAACCTGTACCGGCGGCTCGGGCTTCTTGGTGTTTGCCTGGAGTCAGCGCCCTGCAGGCAAGGTGGCGTCATTTGCTTTGAAACAATATCGCCTCCAACAGTGACACATTCCCAGCAGCGAGGTGAGCAGCAAATTAATCAATAACAGCAGAGTCCTTGATACACGAAGAGCCTGCCACTGGAAACCCAGCTGGTGCAGAGGCAGAACACTGAATGGAATGATTGAAAGTACTTGAAAATGCATCAGGTAAAGACCGCCACTGGTTTGCCTGCCCTTAATTTATTTGTTTATTTATTTATTTACCTGTTAATATCTTTAGTTGTTTATCTACTTATTTATTTATTCATTAACCTCCAACACCTATCCCTCTCCCATTACTTCCTTTCCCCTCCCCCTCCCATTCCCTCCTTCCCTCCTTCTCGCCGGCCTTCTCTTCAAGTACACAAAAAAAAAATAATATATCGGAAATGGACAGCTAGGAGCGGAAGTGACAGGTTGTGTTTGGCGCGAGATGAGAATAACGACCTGCTCTCTCTTTTCCCTCACACACACACACACACACACACACACACACACACACACACACACACACACACACACACATACACATACACACTGATCAGATGGTAATTAAAGCATCACAACTTGCAGCACATCACCTCACAAAGCGTGACATCAAAATAACAGTCACTGAAAGCCCTTTACGTGTTTACTTGGAAGCGTGATACACTTTGGATGCACGGAAGGATGTGTTTAGACCTTAGATCATGGCGTGCAGTGTAGGCAGGCAAAGGGAGCGTGGGTGCGAGCATTGAGTCATTCCCGACACTCTTGTTCTGAAATGAACAGGACGCAATCGTAGAGAGAGGACGTGAAACATGACAACCTGGAGGCCCTGAGCGTGGGGACCGTATTCTGAAACACCTGAGCGCCAAACCTCCACGACATTCAAAAGGTTCTTGTTGAAATTACACGGATTATTAAGATGCTATTTGGCTTTAGTGACAGATTAACGAGATTGCTACATTATTAACGGGACAAGCACTCTTGAGAACCCGGCTGATCATGTCTGTGGCCTCGGAAAATAGTGGTGGTGAGAGAGCATGGCGTTTCAGAATACGGGCCTGAGACGTGTGTGGTGGTGAGGTGTTGCCGCGGTGGCGGGCAGTGCGTGGAGGAGAGGCGGGGAGATGGCTTCCTCCACCTGGCTCGCCGGGAGGGCAGGGATGGCGTCTCAATGGCGGAAGATGACCCCCGTGGACTCTGGGGTGCAGGAAGCCACAGAAGGGAAACCTCCAAAATGTACCACTCATGTGTTTCACTCAGACCAGAGAGCGGGAGGCGTGGCCAACATGTGGAGCGTGACCACCGTGAGCAAGGCGTTCCGAGTGCTGCTGCTGCTGATGCTGGTGGCGGGCGGCATCCTCACCTTCCACTACTCCTATGACAACAAGTACCTTGTCAGACTGCAGA
>NC_087184.1:13295219-13312719 GCF_035594125.1 Scylla paramamosain
TTAGCCTACATTCAACATGTTCCTAAAAAAGATGACCGTTCTAATCCCCCAAACTACTGTCTTATTGCTTTAATTTCCTGCCTATCTATTTTTTTTTTTTTTAATCTATCCTCAACAGGAAAATTCTTAAACACCTATCACTTCACAACCTTCTATCTGATCGCCAGTTTGGGTTCCGTCAAGGCCGCTTTAAAAGTGATCTGGCTTTCCTTACTGAATCTTGGTCATCCTCTTTTAGAGATTTTGGTGAAACTTTTGCTGTTGCCTTAGACATATCAAAAGCTTTTGATAGAGTCAGGCACAAAGTTTTGATTTCCAAACTACCCTCCTACGGCTTCTATCCTTCTCTCTGTAACTTGATCTCAGTTTTCCTTTCTGACCGTTCTATTCCTGCTGTCACTGTTCTTCTCCTAAATCTATTAACAGTGGTGCTCCTCATGGTTCTGTCCTGTCACCCACTCTCTTTCTATTATTCATCAAAAATCTTCTAAACCAAATTTCTTTTTTCCTATCCACTACTACGCTGATAATACCACCCTGCACTTTTCCAAGTCTTTTCCTAGACGTCCAACCCTTCGGGAAGTAAACAGTTCATGCAGGGAAGCCACAGAGCGCCTGACTTCTAATCTCTCTAAAATTTCTGAATGGGGCAGAGCAAATTTGGTATTGTTCAATGCCTCAAAAACTCAATTCCTCCATCTATCAACTCGAGACAACCTTCCAGACAACCATCCCCTCTTCTTCAATAATAGTCAGCAGTCCCCCTCTTCTATACTGAACATAATCTGTCAGTCCATTTCTCATAATCTAAACTGGAAACTTCACATCTCATCTCTAGCAAAAACAGCTTCTATGAAGTTAGGCATTCTGAGATGCCTCCGCCAATTTGCATCTCTTCTTATCTTCTACCGCTGTTTTCATGCTAACTGCTCTTCTGATCTTGCTAACTGCATGCCTCCTCTTCTTCTGCAGCCTCGCTGCACAAGTCTTTTTCTTTCTCTCACCCTTATTCTGTCCACCTCTTTAATGTAAGAGTTAACCAGTATTCTCAATCATTCATCCCTTTCTCTGGTAAACTCTGGAACTCCCTGCCTGCTTCTTTATTTCCACCTGCCTATGACTTGAACTCCTTCAAGAGGGAGGTTTCAAGACACTTTTCCTTATTTTTTTTTTTTTTTTACTATCGCTTCGGACCCTATTTGGGGATTGGCATCTCAGTGGGCATTTTTTAATTTTTTTATTGAATATTTGTTGCCCTTGGCCGGTGTCCCTCCTACATAAAGAAAAAAAAAATAGTAAGTTGTAGTAGTACGAATAGTAGTAGTAGTAGTAGTAGTAGTAGTAGTAGCAGCAGCAGTAGCAGCAGCAGTAGTAGTAGGAGTAGTAGTAGTTTTAGTAGTAGTAGTAGTAGTAGTAGTAGTAGTAGTAGTAGTAGTAACAACAGCAGCAGCAGCAGCAGCAGCAGCAGTATCAGCAGTCATCAACACAGTATCCTTCACCTTATTGTCCTTCATCTTTATCTTCAAATAAAACATTGTTACTTCTCACAAACAGCATCGTAAAGATCAACAGGTATATTTGAGTTTGTCCTTCCTTTGTATTCCATTGTGTACATATCACACGACCTGCACACAAATGGTGGCAGCGCAAGTGACATCGGTGGATGTTATCATTGCAGCGTGGCCAGTGGAGCTGTTGAGCGACATGCTGCGGGTTCTGGTGCTGTGGTGGTGGGGCGGCGTGTACAGTGACACGGACGTCATCAGTGTGCGGACCCTCACACTGCCCAACAACTCCCTGGGCTTCGAACATTCCAACAGTTTAGGCAGTGCATTCTATAGCTTCCAAGCCCGCCACCCTGCCCTCTATCAATTGATGAGAGACATGCATAAATACTTTAAGGTGTTTATTGTTGTGACTCTAAAGTCTCCTTCCCTTTCACTGCAGTGATTTCTTCCACTAGTAGTACTCGTATGTAGGTTTGATGCAAATCTAGAGTATAATTTTTCAAAGACACCACAGAAAAAATGGTGAGGTATTTTATTCCCTAAAATGCCTGTTTTTTTATTTTTATTTATTTATTTATTTATTTTATTTATTTATTTTATTTTATTTATTTATTTATTTATTTTTATTATTTTTTTTCGTTCAGTTAAATTGTCCAGGATTAGTATAGGATGGTGATAAATATCGTAGTGTTCTCTCATTCCAGTCATTGCGTGAAAGTTTTCCTCGATGGTCTCATTATTAAACCCATCTTTTATTGGCCTTATTTATCAATGACATTTTACTTCTTATTCATTCTTATTCATTCTTTCCCTTGCTGTTCTCAATCGTTACCCTGACGTTTCTGCATTAGGAACATCATATCTTCACAGTCTCCAGCCTTACCAAATTCCTCACCACATGGTTTCAATATTAAATCTATTTTTTACTGTTCTCACTTGTCACAAAAGTTTTACTCATTCAATTTTTCTTTTGCTGTCTTCAGTCATTAGCGAAGCGTTTCTGCATTATGGTCATTAAATTTTCATTGTTTCCAATCTCTCCCGCTGGCCATAACACACGTCACTAAATCTTCACTGTTTCCAATCATTATCAAATTCCTCACCGCAATATTTCCCTCCATACAGCCTAAGCAGTGGGGAAGCATCGGGCCGATCGCCATAACACGCGTCATGGAAAAAATATGCGGGGAAAAGACGAAAATGTTGATCCATAGAGCGCCGGTGACCTGCCCAGGGAACGTCACACTCTTCCCTCAGAGAACCTTCTATCCCATGCTCTACAGTCAATTTGAATACTACTTCCTCCCTGGCAATGGCAACAAGTTCAATGAGGTGAGTGAGAAGGACCTTGGTTACTTCGTGAAGGTGTTTGATTTGCTTGAGTTGTTTTATTTTGGACGTATTCTATTGTATCAAGGTATTCCTGGAACTCAAACTGTCTTCCTTCCCTTCGCCAGACATTCAGCAGGTCCTTCGCTTTGCACTTCTGGAACAAGATGAGCAAGAACCACTGGGTGAAGGTGAACAGCAACAGTGTGTACGAGGTGGCGGCCAAGAGGTTCTGTCCCACCACCTACTTGTTTGCCACCGCTGAGTCTGACGTCTTCTGAACACATTACTGACTTAACTACTATCTCATTCCATATCTTACCGTTGGATGTGTTCGCAGCGACGCCAAGTTATCGGATTTCTTTACATTCCCTTCCTCAGGCACGGGAAACGCACGAACTTGGCATGACCTTGTGAGTAAAGTAAAGCTACAAATAAGGAAACATAACGTAGATATAGAAAACCAAGTCATGAGAAATGGAAAACGGGACTGTAAGAAGAACAGTGGTCGAAGAGACCTACAATGCTAAAAAAAAAAAAAAAAAAAAAAAAATAATAGTAATAAAATAAATAGAAAAAACTCTTATTTTCCCCTAACTCATGGACTTGTACAATGGCTTTCAGTTGTTGAAGAAAAAAAACTCACATTAACTGAAGAGCAGCATAACGATTACTGTACGGGATACAAGAGTGATCCTGAGACTGCATTTGTAAACGTTTTTGTATAGAAGAGGAAACAATAGTGGAAAAATATAACAAACTGAAAAATAGACCAAGAGGAACATCAGGAAGTGCCGATACAAAGACTACTACACTACTGAATTAACTTTTAGCAGGCTCCAGAGGAAGTTATTGGGGTTTCCGATTGCTAGTTCATGATTCCAGTGATAATGATTTTGCACCATCAATGAAATAAAAGAAAAAAACATAAGAACCTGATTCATCGTCCCCATGACCCTTAAAAATAGTACCGGGAGAGTATGAGAATTCAGAATACGGGCTTTGAAAGTCACTGGGGTAGCGAGGTGAGTCTTCTCTAACAAACAAGACACTGGTGGCGATTCCTTTGTTTGCCGCCAGGAGGACGCAATGGCAGGTGTGCAGGGGACGCTCGGTAATTGAGGACCCTCGTGTACTGAAACACTTTTGCGCCGCACCTCCACCACACTCAAAAGGCTCCAGTTGAAATTACACGGGATTTAAAGAGTATTTTCTTCTTTAATAACAGGAGAAACACTCTTGAGAACACGGCTAATCATCTTTGTGGCCTTTGAAAATAGTCGTGGTGAGAGAGCGAGGCGTTTGAGAATTCGGGCCTCCATCTCGCCTCGTGACGGAACAAATGACGTCTTAAGACTAATGGTCTGTGATGATTTAGTGCCTTGTGATTTTATAGTAAGAGAATCTATTAATTTTGTTATAAAACGTATGTAAGATTTTTTCATATAGTTTCCGTCTTTTAATCCTAATTACGATCTGGCGCACCTACTGTAGATAAACTTCATGGACTAAAAAAAACTAGGGAAGCGTCTGGTAAGAAAGAGTCCTTTGCTCTTATTCGTCGTCCTTTTTTGTTATTTTCCACATTTCTTACCTTTTTTTCATTTTTTTTTTCCTTTTCTTTGCTCTTGCTTTCTTTTCTCCTAGACTAGTTACCCTCTTATTTATAATTCTTTTTTCTATTGTGCTTTTAAAATTCAATCTAAGAAGACCTTTCATCTAACAATCAAGTACATCACCTTTGTAAAAAAGCCACATACTTGTGTGCATGTTTCAACCTGATCCAATCAGTGGTGCCTTGCGGAGCTGCACAGTCCCACCAGCCTCTTGGCACATGCCTGGATTTCTTATGTCCTTTTGGTCCAGAGGGACAGACAGATAAACAAATGAAGAAAACCTCTCTGTTACTTGCATGGCACCAACATGACAGGAACTCACCTGCTTCTGGCTGTATTTATTCTTTCTTGATTTCTTGGATTTTCCTCGAGTGACACAAACACATGTCTATTTCGGGGTGAGGATCCCTGAAGCCTCCACGGGAACTCTTGCCTGGCTGACACCACTGTTTAGTGATGGTGAACTTTGTGGTGACAGTAATGATCTGCTGCACACAAACAATGACCTGGTGAGGCCCAATGGTCCTGTGTTCAGTGAAGGCACCAGGCTGAACATGCTGCCCTGTGCTCCTGTCAATACCTCAGATGACTTCCACTAACAAACAATTCACGATTTTGTTCACGGGAGACACAAATCACAGACACAGCTCTCTCGCGCTAACGTCACTGCGAAGGACACTAAGGGCCCATGAAGGAACCGTTATTGAGAAACGCTCTGCTCTGTCAACAAGGCTATTTTCAAAGGCCAGTCATCAGAGCGTTTCTTAATAACGGTTCCTTCATGGGCCCTTAGTGTCCTTCGCAGTGACGTTAGCGCGAGAGAGCTTTGTCTGTGATTTGTGTCTCCCGTGAACAAAATCGTGAATTGTTTGTTAGTGGAATGCTGACATCTGTCACACTGCTTGAGTATTAGTCATGTCATAGGGTTTGCTGCCATTGCGCTGGTTCTGTTGGTTGGCACTGGTCTGTTTCTCCTTTATCTATCTCTATTATTTGTTTCTTTTTTTTTATTTCTTTATTTTTACAGTGGTTAAGAAAACTTCTTACTCTTTATGTTGTTGACCACGTTGTTTTCTTAATTTAGCCTCTGTGAGATTGTTTTAATTTCTTCAGATGAATAAAACCACCAGTATAGTTACATAAATCATCCGTAATTCCAGCGTTTCGGCACAGAGACAATGTCATTATCAAGGAGCTGTGGACAAATAACAGCGTCTGAGATATCTGCTTATCTATCTATCTATCTATCTGTATCTATGTATCTATGTATCTATCTATCTGTCTATCTATCTATCTATCTATCTATCTATCTATCTATCAATATATATATATATATATATATATATATATATATATATATATATATATATATATATATATATATATATATATATATATATATATATATATATATATATATACACATACATACATGCATACATACATACATACATACATACATACATACATACATACATTCATACATTCTTGACCTTTTCCTAACCTCTAATCCTTCTGCATATGCTGTTACCCTCTCTTCTCCTTTGGGCTCCTCCGATCACAATCTCATATCTGTATCTTGTCCTATCCCTCCAATCCCTGCTCAGGATCTCCCTAAGCGGAAGTGCCTCTGGCGTTTTGTCTCTGCTAGTTGGGGAGACCTGAGGAGGTATTTTGCTGATTTTCCTTGGAATGACTACTGCTTCCCTGACAGAGACCCATCTTTGTGTGCCGAGTGCATAACAGAGGTGACAGTGTCTGGCATAGAGACATACATCCCTCACTCTTTTTCTCGGCCTAAACCTTCCAAACCTTGGTTTAACACAGCCTGTTCTCGTGCTCTACATGATAGAGAGGTGACCCACAAAAGGTACTTAAGCCTTCCATCACCAGAATCTCATGCACTTTATATTTCTGCCCGGAACCGTGCCAAGTCTGTACTCCAACTAGCCAAGATCTAACTCCCCTCGTGACTTCTGCCATCTAGACAAAAACATCTTTTTTTTTCTTTCCCTCCTTTATTTCAACCAGATGATACCACTGTTATCACATCTATCTCTAAAGATGAACTCTTCGCTCAAACCTTTGCTAAAAACTCTACCTTGGACGATTCAGAGCTTGTTCCTCCCTCTCCTCCACCCTCTGACTACTTCATGCTACTTATTAGAATTCTTCGCCATGATGTTTTCCATGCCCTCGCTGCCCTAAACCCTCTGAAGGCTTGTGGACCTGATGGGGGCCCTCCTATTGTTCTCCGAAACTGTGCCTCCGTGCTTGCGCTTAGCTTCGTCAACTCTTTCAACTCCGTCTGTCAACATCTACCTCTCCTTCTTGCTGGAAGTTTGCCTGCATTCAGCCTGTTCCTAAAAAGGGCGACCGTTCTAATCTCTCAGACCACCATCCTATTGTTTTGATTTCCTGCCTATCTAAAGTTTTTTTTTTTTTAGTTTATCCTCAACAGGAAGATTCTTAGACATCTATCACTTCACAACCTTCTATCTGATCGCCAGTTTGGGTTCTGTCAAGGATGCTCTACGGGTGATCTTCTGGCTTTCCTTACTGAATCCTGGTCATCCTCTTTTAGAGATTTAGATGAAACTTTTGCTGTTGCCTTAGACATATCAAAAGCTTTTGATAGAGTCTGGCACAAAGCTTTGATTTCCAAATTATCCTCCTACGGCTTCTATCCTTCTCTTTGTAACTTCATGACAAGTATCCCTTTTGACTGTTCTGTTGTTGTTGTGGTAGACGGTCACTGTTTTACTAAATCTAATAATAGTGGTGTTCCTCATGGTTCTGTCCTGTCACCCATTCTCTTACTATTATTCATCAATGACCTAAACCAAACTTCTTGTCCTATCTACTCCTACGCTGATGATAACACCCTGCACTTTTCCACATCTTTTCATAGATGTCCAACCCTTCAGGAAGTAAAGAGTTCATGCAGGGAAGCCACAGAACGCCTGACTTTTAATCTCTCTAAAATTTCTGATTGGGGCAGAGCAAACTTGGTATTGTTCAGTGCCTCAAAAACTCAATTCCTCCATCGATCAACTCGACACAACCTTCCAGACAAATATCCCCTCTTCTTCAATAACACACAGCTGGTCCCCTCTTTTAAACTGAACATAATCGGCCTGTCCTTTTCTTATAATCTAAACCGGAAACTTCATATTTCATCTCTAGCTAAAACAGCTTCTATGAAGTTAAGGGTTCTGAGACGTCTCCGCCAGTTTTTCTCACCCCACCCAGTCCCCAAGCTGCTGATTACATACAACGGCCTTATCAGTCCATGTATGGAGTATGCTTTATATGTCGGGGAGGTTCCACTCATACCGCTCTTCTAGACAGGGTGGAATCAAAAGCTTTTCGTCTCATCAACTCCTTTCCTCTAACAGATTATCTTCAGCCTCTTTCTCATCGCCGCAACGTTGCATCTCTTGCTATCTTCTTCCGCCATTTTCATGTTAACTGCTCTTCTGATCTCGCTAACTGCATGCCTCCCCTCCTCCCTGGGCCTCGTTGCACAAGACTTCCTTCTTTCTCTCACCCCTATTCTGTCCACCTCTCTACTGCAAGAGTTAACCAGTATTCTCACTCATTCATCCCTTTCTCTGGTAAACTCTGGAACTTCCTGCCTGCTTCTGTATTCCCACCTTACTATGACTTGGACTCCTTCAAGATGGAGGTTTCAAGACACTTATTCTTCAGTTTTTGACCACCGCTTCGGAACCTATTCGGGGACCGGCATCTCAGTGTTCTTTTTTTTTTTTCATTAGATTTTTGTTGCGCTTGGCCGGGATCCCTCCTACATAAAGAGAGAGAGAGAGAGAGAGAGAGAGAGAGAGAGAGAGAGGCGTGTGTGTGTGTGTGTGTGTGTGTGTATATATATATATATATATATATATATATATATATATATATATATATATATATATATATATATATATATATATATATATATATATATATATATATATATATATATATATATATATATATATATGTATATGTGTGTGTGTGTGTGTGTGTGTGTGTGTGTGTGTGTGTGTGTGTGTGTGTGTGTGTAAAGATTTAAAAGATTATTCAAAACATATAAAGAGGTCAGGCTGACTGGGTTTTGTTAAGGTCAGGGTAAATTTTCTTATGCATATTGATTCCAATATTCTAATCTCAGCACCGTTTGAGTCTTAAATTTTAAAGTAATCTTTCCTAGGTGGTTAGTTACACTGCACGAGGTGTTTCTTTACTGCAGAGTGAGGAGGCACAAGTAGAGAGCGGCCGGTCCTGCTCGACTGACGTAAGTGCACATCTATCCTGCTTTTGTAGTAGCTCAATGAAGACTGAAATGCAGTTTGGTTTGGTCTGCCCCATACGCGTGACGTCATGAGACGCGTGCCGATCAGCTGGGGATGTAAACATACGCCGGCTACTGGGACCGCTGGTGGCCAGCAAATATTCTTATACGTTTCTTGGTGGCAAGTGTGCCGTGGTGCCCAGGCTGCACCGCGGGTCTTGGAGGTCATGATGCTGGTTCAGTGAAGACATGCAGCACATTGTAGTAAGTAGTAATACACAAGAAACACTTGGACAGAGAGGTACGCCATCCAATGGTTTTGTCTTAGGAACAAGTGAGCAAAATCCTCAATGGAGAATCATTGGCGGAGTGTCACTCGCTCCTTCGCCCGCACGCTGATCTCTGCTTTGAGAAATGTGAAAGTCCATCCCGAGGAAGTCTTTGTAAGGATGAACATGTTATTGTCCTATTTCTTGGAAGTTTCCATTAAATTTTCTTGATGTATTTTGTTTTTGGTAAAGCTTGAGATTAAACCGCATACCTTGGTGTGTGTGTGTGTGTGTGTGTATATATATATATATATATATATATATATATATATATATATATATATATATATATATATATATATATATATATATATATATATATATATATGACTATTATTTACTTTATGCCATTTTTCATTTCACTGGTTTATTTTTGGTATTATTTTATTTTATCACCAATCTCCGCATGGCTTACCTTTTTCATCAGATAGAACCTCTCATTCTGAGTAATGTGAACCCTATATATATATACCCACCATAACTTATTTATAATGCTGACAATGATTTTAAAATTAAGTTGGTTAAGTTAGTGTGGTTAGGTTAATTTCATCAGGTTGGGTTAAGTGGTGATGCGAGACAGCCAGCTGGCGGCCATGGGTGATCAGTGGCCAGTCCTCTCAGTGGTAACATTGTGATTGGGCTTTACTGCTGTGGTACTTTGTACCCACAGCAGTGTTTTTGTAATTTGTGAGGATAAAACTATTTTTCTCTAGTAATTGTATTAATCTCCTTTTTTTTTTATTGCAAATCATTAGTTTCTGAGGGGAAAGGGAGTTGAGGGTATAAGATAAAAACTAACGATTTGCAGAAAACACCATGCAGATTAATTCAAAACTGGCTGAAAAACTACCATAAAAAAAATAGTTTCATTCAGAATAGAGACTGGTGAAAATTTTATCTTATATTCTCTTGTTTTTTGGTAATTTTGCTTCACATGATGAAACCAGTAGCAAATTAGGTTTTACCCATAAAACAATAAATAAACCAACAAAATTGTGAGGTACGCAGATCAATGTCTAACCTTATATTAAGCCAAGCAGGGCATCAACCCATTGTTACACTAACCCTGCAGATAATTAGCTAAACAACAGCTCACTGAGGAGTCCCTGCCCCCTCATGGCCATGATGTGAATGAAAACTAATGTTCTGTTCATAGTTTCAGTGCCTTAGCAGTTGGTTAAAAGGGAAAGGGAGCATCACAAAATCCAGTTTTTTGTGGTAATAACAAAGGAATCCAAGATGGCAAGTGCATGGCAAGTCAGGTGTGTGTTGAGGGCAGCTGGGCGTTGGAAGTCATCTGAGGTATTGACAGGAGCACAGGGCAGCATGTTCAGCCTGGTGCCTTCACTGAACACAGGACCATTGGGCCTCACCAGGTCATTGTTTGTGTGCAGCAGATCATTACTGTCACCACAAAGTTCACCATCACTAAACAGTGGTGTCAGCCAGGCAAGAGTTCCCATGGAGGCTTCAGGGATCCTCACCCCGAAATTGACATGTGTTTGTGTCACTCGAGGAAAATCCAAGAAATCAAGAAAGAATAAATACAGCCAGAAGCAGGTGAGTTCCTGTCATGTTGATGCCATGCGAGTAACAGAGAGGTTTTCTTCATTTATTTATCTGTCTGTACCTCTGGACCAAAAGGACATAAGAAATCCAGGCATGTGCCAAGAGGCTGGTGGGACTGTGCAGCTCCGCAAGGCACCACTGATTGGATCAGGTTGAAACATGCACACAAGTATGTGGCTTTTTTACAAAGGTGATGTACTTGATTGTTAGATGAAAGGTCTTCTTAGATTGAATTTTAAAAGCACAATAGAAAAAAGAATTATAAATAAGAGGGTTATTAATATTCTCCTCAAACAATAGTTTCTTCTGGATTCAGCACACTCTTCTTCCACACCTCAGAGCAACCTCCACAGTCCTCCTTGGTTGCTGCAGGAACCAAGTCATTGTCACACGGCTTCATGTCCTACACATTTGCTGCTGCACGGAAGTCTCCAGCCACATTCTGGACGAGTTCCTCGACAGTGTTTTCACTGTGATAGAAATTATGTCTTTGGTCCAGAACCAAGTGAAAAACATCAGTATCACCCAAACCAAAGATGGCTTGCACATCAGTCTTGAGTTTAGGTCATGTTCTCATACCACCAGTATCCTATGAATTCATATTAGAAGGTAAAACTATAAGCATATATGTCTACACAGAAGAGCTAACTCACCTTGCTCCAGTCCAGTGCACAAAACACAACTTGTGACAGAACAAGAACTGGATACTGCATCACAACAGTGCACATCCCCCAGCACCTACCAGGACTTTGCTAACAAACAGCCCACAACTCAGAAACACTCGTCACCAGAATTAGCACTAAGTGGTTGTGGCTTTTTTCCCCAGACTGAAAGATGTACTAATAGGAACTTACACAAGCTTGTGAAAACATTAAAATATATTTATGACAGGCCTCCTGAAGGCCATCAAGGAGGAAGACTATGATGCTGACATACTATCAACTGGGAAGAGTAAAATAATTTGATATTTCTTTGTATTGTCTTCAAATACCATAAATAGACTGATTTTTATATTAGAAATTAGCATAGATAGGATTTGTACACTTCTTTGTATTACTGTGCGCATTAATTTCTGTTAGCAGGCTTCATGAAACTCCAGTTTAATTCCCAGAATGACGATGATGATGACACCGAAGATGAGGATGAAGATGAAGACATGAAACTAGAAACTGGATCTGATTTTAGAGAACTGAAAGCAAGAGTGCCATCACTGCGCATAGATGCAATCCTGAAGTCTGGACTAAACATGTCAAGGAAGTGAGTGTGTGCCTCTCCCAAGGTGAACTGTTTTCATGTATGTGCCAGACATAGTGTTTGATTTACTGCTGTTCCTTCCCAGTTCTCAAGAGGGTCATTCAGTACACAGTGTCTATCAAAACTAGAAAAATGTTGAAATCTGGAGTACATATTTTGATCCAGAGCATTTAGGATAATGGATTCTGAACCTGTAGAATTTAGTATTCAGTACATATACAAATTATAAAACACTACTATATATATATATATATATATATATATATATATATATATATATATATATATATATATATATATATATATATATATATATATATATATATATATATATGTATATATATATATATATATATATATATATATATATATATATATATATATATATATATATATATATATATATATATATATATATATATATATATATATATATATATATATATATATATATATATATATATATATATATCCCAGTAACAATGAATATCTCCATGAGATTCTTTGATGTTCATGTGTTTTAGATAACTGTGATGGGAAGCATGTGAAGGTCAAGGGTTGATGTCATGTGTAATAAGTGTGTGTCTTACAGCAAGGTGGAGTCAGCTTTCTATGACAGCAGAATCCGAATCAATGGGAAGAAGCTCCTCAAGAAGAGTCAGCAGGTAATGGAAATCACTTGGTCATAGAAAAAAAAAAGATCATATCATTGAGATGCATAATACAAACATAATGCAAGAAATTCAGGTGTGACTGAGTTAAGATGTGTTACTCTGAAATGTTTAGGTTTATCACTTCTCAATGCCATTGCAGTACAATGTAATAATCATCTGTCATGTTAATCCTTTTACTGTGGATAGTTTTACCCATAATAACTTTGAGCATTTAAAACTCTAATTTTTGTGTTACAGTCTCTTAAATAGTACAGTTGTTAAGACAAAATCCTCCTCCTATTCTCTCTTTTCCTCTGTGTTCATGCAAATGGTTTGATTGTTAACAAAGGACAACTAGGGTAGTTAAACACAGTAATGTGTTTAACTACCATTACAGTTTAACCCCTTCACTAAGATATCCAACAGTTCACAGCAATAAAAAATCCACATTTGCCTGACCTCAACATGCACAGGCCAGGCACAAGGGAGGAAAAAGAAGTGGAAAATTTAATACAATACTATTAATAATAATAATAACAACAGCTAGCCCTAGCAAAGGCCCAATACAAGGTCTTTACAAACACCTACAGGAAAGAAAAGAGTGATTAAAAGAACCTTTCAGTGTCTAGGCAGTATAATGTTTAAAAGTATCTGTAGAACAATAAGAAATATCTCAGAGTCGTTTGTTATTAAGGGGAGACATTGTTTCTTGGAGGGTTGCATTCATTTTTCAGATTCGTATTAAATTTGGTGTGCATGTGTTTGTATCTTAACATAAAGATCCCAAGTTTCATTAAGGGAAGATGTTCCAAATAGCAATGAAATGGTTAAAATGCCTGAGACACCTAATTAAACTCACCTTAATATTTAAATGTGTGCCTTTTTTTTTTTTTTTTTTTTTTTTTTTTTTTTTTTTTTTTTTCTGTCACTTAGAGCTCTCTTAGTAGTGGGTGTTCAGCTCAGTCAGGTGTTGAGGGGCAGTTAGGAGTTCATGTCTTGCAATATCTCTGGTAATTCTTAGAAAAATAGCATAGTGGTATTTGGAAAGTTCTTTTGTACAGTTACTTTTCCAGATGTTAGCTTCAGTTCTTGGTGATGGTATAGGTGATCATGTTGTTGATGGTAGCAGTAGCAGTAGTAGTAGTAGAAGTAGTAGTAGTGGTAGTAGTAGTAGTAGTAGTAGTAGTAGTAGTAGTAGTAGTAGTAGTAGTAGAATTGTGCTAGTCACAGCAGCAGTAAGTATAGTGTTGTGATATGGAGTTATTACAAAAAAGTTATTCTTAGAAAAAATAGCAAAATAGTGTGTGGAAAGTTTCTCTGTACTCTTATTTTCAGGACATATTGGTTTCAGTTTTTGGTTATAGTACAGGTGATCATGTTGCTGATAGTAGTAGTAATAGTGGTAGTAGTAGAATAGCATTAGTATTAGTCAGTGGTTGTATATGTAGTGCCACAATATGGTGTGATTACAAAAAAAATTACCTCCCTCCAATCAGTGTCACATGGGTGATGAAATTGATGTGATCAAGATAGTGGCAAGAGACAACCCCAACAACCTGTATGTGTCCCGAGTGGTGGTTGTGGCGTTGGGCGACACAGCCGAGGACGAGGAGAAGGTGACCGTCAAGTTGCGCCGCTACCCGAACCTGCTGGTGGAGTGCTACAAGGACTACAAGGTGCCACAGCAGGAGTGATGAAGGTACAGAGAGAACAACAACCAGAAGAACATGCAGGAATTGTTGAGACTGTTATTGTTATTGTTTTCTTCATGACAAGAGAGAACTTAGTAAAGAGGTGCAGTTGCTTGTATACTGGAGACAGATCATGGCAGGGTTCAAGTAGATTAATGCTTTGGTAATCTTTATTTCTTGTTGAAAATGGAACCTCAGTTACCGAACACCAACCTTTGTGAAGAAATCAGTTTTCAAACAAAATTTTTTACTCATAATTTCTTCAGTTGCTGTACCATAATTCAGTTCTTTTAACAAAATTGCTTGATTTCAAATACTAAAAGACATTACAAAACCTGCTATTTATTATTAATCTATAGTTTCTATAAATATTTCCTTTGTTTTTATGTATTTGGATAAGACAGTAGTTCAGTCTTTGAAAAAAGTTAAATGTGATCCCATTGAAGAACCTTGATGTAACCAAACAAGGTTCGGCACTCAGGAGTAATCTCGAGCCTCCTGTGGGTCTCTCTATGACCCACAACGCCTTCATTACTGCACAATTACATTTTCCCAGTAGCTTTTCCCAGCAGCAAGAGGTCCAAGTGTTATGATCACCTTTATTTTGGCGCTGAGTGAGTTGTTCCTCTCTGTGTCACGTGATTGGTGGTAAAGAGAATACCTGCACTGTCTAAACATTATATTCTGATGAGTTCTGTGTCAGTAAGTTCATTCATTACACCCTTTCTGGATAAATAATTTCTAAGCCAGAGATGTTGTAGAGCAGCCATCTTAGCAGTAGGAGCATCAGTCATATCCCTCATTAAGTCATGGTGAACTGGTGTCTGAGAATGAATTAATTTATTTTACTTTAATTTTTATGGGGAAAATAGTTTCAGTTTCCAAACATTTCGGATTTTGAACAGCATTCAGGAATTAATTAAGTTCGAAAACCAAGGTTCCATTATACTTTCAACTTCCCTCCTCCCACCTTTCTTAGTTGATTGTCTCTCAGGTTAACTTCCACAACCTACTGTCACCACTGGTATTAAGTAAAACCTGTTTATTATTTTCACAAAGTATTTGCTGATTACCATGTATATGTATATAACACTAAATCCTATTTTAGTTGAAAAGAACATTGCTCAGCTACATAAAGTATTTCTTAAATATTTTTTGTGTATATTCTATTACCTTCACACAGCTGTGATTTCTTGGGTGTGTTTTGTTACACCATCTACTTGTCTCCTGGAAGATGTAACTCATTTACTTATTGTGATTTGAGGAAAAACTTTCACAAGGAAGGGTTTAGCAGACTGTCTGATGTATTATTATAACCAGTTTGGATGAATCTGCTCTCACAACATGCCATTCATGAAAAAACGAAGAAAATATTTGACATAGAATCCATAATACACAGTGGCAAGAGGCATGTCAGGTGTGGTCACTAATGTAATGCATATTGCTTCAAAGCTTGGCATCACATTGACTTCAGACTTTACTACATAATCTTTTATTAGTTAGGTTGTTATTTCTTCCTTTCTTTCTTTTTTCTTTCTTTCTTTATTTATTTATTTTTATCTTTGTCTTGTTTTTAATATAAGATTATTGTCATATTTAATAAGTCATGTGAAGTGAAAGAAGTCCAGTCACATGTTCAGGAAATAATAATACAGTAAAACCTCCCTAAACCGAACCCAAATAAGCCGAATATCGGCTAACCCAAACGCCCTTATCAACCTCCTCAGCCAGTCTGCCCAACTCCACTCCATCACCATTGACACCACAGCCTCCAACCAACATCTTTGACTCAACTCGGAGTGACAAGCAAAAGTACACCAGTAGCACAGTGCATAATGTTATGTTAGCTCTTACGTGACTAGTGTGTTGTGTATAGTTAAGTGAGCTCTTACGTGAACAGTGTCATTGTGGAATGTTAAGTGAACTCTTAAGTGACCTGTTAGTGCATTGTGTACAATGTGTAATACCAAATATGCTGTAAATATTTATCTTTGGGCTTATAATGTGCTTACAAATATGCTGTAAATAACAAAAACGTGTATTAACTGATAAACCGAACTTTCAGATAAATCGTCAGCCACCTCGCCCCATATAGGTCACTTTATGGAGGTTTTACTGTATGTAGCACTCATGAAATACTTTATGAATGGGTTCATGAGCTCACCCACACATAACACTCTTCATTGAACTTCTCCCTCATAACAGCTTCCAATGTTCCTTCATGGACACGCATTACATTCACCACACACACTAACACCATAAAGGCTGCAGGCAAAGGAGCCACTCACAATATTCACCTGCACAGAAAAGGTTGCAATCTGGAGTTTATTTGTTCCAGAGGGATTCTGAGCTTGTAGGAATCAGTCAGTGCGTATATGTACAAGCTTTGCAAAATTGGTATAGGGCAACTTTCTATCTATTGCTGTCTTTCACCCCATATTTTCCTCTTTCTATTGTTCTTTACTACCCGGACTCTTTTTTCTGTTCATTCCATATAGGGCAGAATACCTCCAAGAGATTCTAGTGGTTTCTTTGATGTTTCTGTTTTAATATCTGTGATGGTGAGTGTGTGAGGGTCAGGGGTAAATGTCATGTGTAATAAGTAAAGAAGTTCCTCACATGAGCGCATAATGTTTCTTTCAGGACACACACACACACACACACTACATTCACCACACACACACACACTAAAGAGAATGCAGGCAAAGTAACCACTTACAATATTCACCTACATGTCTTTATATAGCAGTTTTCTTTTTTTTTCACATTATCTTTGTTTAATAGAGATCATCAGTATTTTGGAGCTTCAGCTGTAGTGACAAGCACAAAGGCACAAAAATAATGATCTTTGGGCCTGAGCAGCTTTTTCCATTACTTGTTGAATGGATCAATTCATGGCTAAATATTTACCCCGCCTTCATATCGATTTTTTAGTGTTTCTATGGAGTGCCGATGTTGAGGCGCCAAGATAGAAACTTTGAATGAATCAGTCAATCTATGGAGTGCCCAAGGCCGGGGGTGGTGACATGGGTCGTAGTTGAGAACGGCTTCCCACGTTCTTGTTATATTAATAGACCTCCATTAAAATGATAATATATGTAAGTATTTGGAAAAGCAGTGGCTTAGGCATCACGCAGTACAGAAAGTAGTATGGCATGTTATGATCCCTTACACTCGCAAGAAATGACGAGAAGGAAGCTGAAAAATGTGTTGTTCTTTAGACCACTGAATTTTCCATAAACACGAAAAATACA
>NC_087184.1:13315219-13322719 GCF_035594125.1 Scylla paramamosain
CCTCGTTCTGACAGATGAAGTACCTCGTGGCGGTGCAGACATCCTTGCTTAGGAAGACCTTCTTGTAGGTGTGTGGCTTTGCCGGAAGCAGGAAAACACAGCCGGGCTCCACAGTCGGCTGTTTCTCGAACCAGTAAATAGAGTTGGGGCTAAGGGCACGGTCGTCAACCCAAAACCAGGAGGCGTCGTACCCGTCAGCTCCGATGTACATAGGCTCCATGGTCGTGTGGATGTCTGCGGGGAGGATGGTTGGAGGCCGTGAAGTTGTATCTCTGTATTTTAATCTTTTACCGCGCTTGGTGTTAGCATGACTTCACTTGTCATTCCAACCTCTGCTTGGTGTCTCTCTCACCCCACAGTCGCATAGCGCTCGAGTGGCTGTCTCTCCAGTGTCTTGTGGGAAGTGACAATCTAAAATAAGGGGAAAAATATAGTGAGTGGGTGCTTACCTTCCATGATGATGTAATTAGCCACGTGGTTGTAATCGAAGCACATGTAGTTGAGCACGGCCAGGTCAGCCCTGCTCGCGAGGGACTGGCAGTGTGTGCGTGCCTCCATCCAGTTCATCTTCAGGTCATCTTTATAGGAAAAGTAGTAGCAGCCTTCTCCCACCTCCACAAAGGGGGCAGGGCACGCACCTGTAAACATACACACCTCTCGTTAGCTCGGTGGTAACTTGTCAGCCTGAGGTTCCCTCC
Source organism: Scylla paramamosain (assembly GCF_035594125.1). Lineage (NCBI taxonomy): Eukaryota > Metazoa > Arthropoda > Malacostraca > Decapoda > Portunidae > Scylla > Scylla paramamosain. The sequence continues at coordinate 13,315,918 of NC_087184.1, forward strand.
CCGGTCACGTTGCTGAAGAATTTTACTGAGGAGCGAGTAGTTTCTGTCGTCCCCGATCCTTGAGCAAGAGGGTGATGGAGGAGTGTGTGGTGTGTGAAGGATCAGCTTTACTTATACGTACTATAAGAGCCCAAACCTTCACCTATCCTTACCTAGCCATAGGTACGTAAGGATAGGTAAGATAGGAATATGTAGGATTTTTATTCATGTAGTGTAGGAAACTTCCATGGTGGAAATTTCCATTGTTTTGCGTCTGTTGAGATGTCGCCACCTAGCACAGACAGATCACGAGATGCTGACAATATGTCTACATCCACTGCAGAGGCAGCAGCCGGCTGGCCGTGAGCAAGGAGTAGTGTTACCAAGCAAGCCTGCCGGTGTGTCTCCGCTGAACTCTGTGCTGTGAATGTGTGCACAAACTCTCCACAAACTCTAAAACTAAGTGAATTAATGTCACTGTTTCACTGATAACAAAACACAGTGACGTATTGTTAGTCTCTCCAGTAATCAGAGACCCATCACCACCACGTTACTACACTACCCCGTGACGAGTGAACTCTTATTGGTGTAAATAAAGTGAATATGTGGACTTGATTCAAACTTTCTTTTAAGCCTACTCATATCACGCTACCTTAAATCAAATGTTCTTGCCACTGGCGTGACAAACAGCGGGAACAGGACATTGCTGGCTGTCACGAGTTCGCCAGCACTTTATCCTCAAGACTGGTAAATTACAGCAGCATACTCACCTGTCACACCTTATCCGTGATGCTAAACTAAGCTGTACTGTGGTTACTACGAGTACAAAAATTCTCCTAGTTATTTTAACCGTCCGTCATCGTCTCTACGCATCGTAAACCACACAGTGTAGGACGTGTAGGCAGGGGGAGGTGTAATGTATCACCACCATCCTTACCCATTAATGGAATATAAAACACCCGAAACGATGCGTTAATGTCGTCTCTCACCTTGGACGGCCGCCACCAGCCCCAGGAGGAGGCAGTACACGCGCAGCATGGTCAGGCAGGCAAGCAGGTGGTGAAGGAGGCAGACGGTCTGAAGGGCAGCCTGACTAGGGACTGGCGAGTGCTCCCACCTTGTGCTTACAGTATTTAAACTTTACATGTGTCCTTGTGTTTCCACCAGGTGCCAGCGTTCCCAGGGCCCCGAGGTACTTCTAAGGCGTCACTGGACCCTTCACGAGGCCACATCATGTCATTGTGTAAGACTCTCACCTTGTTTGTTTGGTCTCTCTAGAAGTATCAGGTATATTGATGTTTGTGGATATCGCTGTGTAGTAATAGTAGTAGTAGTAGTAGTAGTAGTGGTGGTAGTGGTAGTAATGGTAGTGGTGGCAGTACTAGATGGTTCTACGCGCTCTTCATCGTACGCCAGTATTGAGAAACACTGCTTTCTCACGACTATTTTCAAAGGCTACAGATTAGCCCCAGATTAGACGAGTTATAAGAGTGTTTCTTCTGTTAATAATGTAAAAATCTTATTAATTTTTTACTAGAACCATAAAAAAAAATCCGTAAAAAGCATGTAGCCTGGTGAATTTAGTGAAGGTGCGGCGCCGAAGTGTTTCAGAATACGGTCTGCGGTTAGAGTTGGGAGGGTAAGAGGGAGTCTGCTGGAGTTAAGACGAAAGGGGCTGGAGTTAAGAAAGACGAAGTTAGCGTTAAAAGTTAGAACAAAAGTAGAGATTGTACTTGAGATGCATTGAGTATGAGTTAAGAGGAAGGAGTCAAGAGGAGGAAGGTCGAAGTTAAAAGAAAATGGTTTGTAGCTAATGGAGAGAGACTGGAATGGTGTTATTACCATTATTTTCTTATGCAGATAAAGATAACGATGTTTTGAATTACTATTGATATGTGGACACTTTTCTAACTTTTTTTTTCAGTGACCCGTTATTATTATTATTTTTTTTTTTGTTATTATTATTATTATTGTAGTTGTTGTTGTTGTTGTCGTCGTCGTCGTCGTCGTAGCTGTCGTTGTTGTTGTTGTTGCTGTTGTTGTTGAGTACTTTATTTTTTTTGTATTTATCTTTTATAATTAATGAATTTAGCTACGTATTTATGTATTAATTTATTTATTTACCTACTTACTATTTTGTACATTTATTTCATGAGCTGCTTTTATGTGATATTATTGACTAATGGGGAATATTACTGCTCAAATCTGCCTTGTAACGGGAGGCGTGGGAAGGCGTGGGTTGGTCATGAGGACGTGGGTCGTCCTGTTGCCAGGTGATGAGAACCTCGTGGACAGGTACGTTAAGTACTGGTGAGGCTCTGAGATTGGCGCGGCAGGTGACAGCACAGATGAAAATAATCTGACCGAAGTAATTAAGATTTGTAGTGAGGCGAAAATAGCACATTCTTATTCATGGAAAAATTAAATGGACGAATAGGGATGAGGGCACTGTGAAAACAATCTGGCTTAAGTAATTAAAGTTTGTAGGACGTGAAATTCCTTATTAGTGGATGAAAAATATTTGTTAATGATATTTTAGGTCATGTACTAACGTGATATAAGAAATGCGTGAAAAAATGCAGAAAATGCCGAACTATTTTGATAGTACAATACAGAGGCATTAACCGTGTTGTCTGCGGATTTCATGGATTTTCGCTCTTCTCGACCAGAACGTCAGGTATTAAAGTAATTTTGAGGCAGTGATTAAGAGATAAAAGTTAGTATTTATATGTACGCATTTTGTGAAAGTTTAAGCATTTCTGAACACAAGTTATGTAAAGGTGGTCAGTCGGGTGTGAGGGACAGAAAATTCAAACGGGGTTCATATAAAGGCTTGACTTCATGGAAAGGTGAGATAAGTTTAGCCGAGGTGGCCTGGGATGGACAGCGTGGACAGAGACGAGTGGTTAAGATTGGGGGAGACTTTTTTCCCTGCAGTGAATCCGTGAAGCTGATGGTGGTGACGGTGGTGATGACAACGATGATGGTTAGACCTACTTATACCTCTGAATTAACACTGCTTTAGCTTGGGATAGACAGCGTGGGGGAAAAAAAAAGAGAGGTTAAGTTTCGGGGAGACTTTTTGCCGTACATTGGGCTCATGAAAACGACGATATTAACAGTGGTGGTAATTACGATGATAATTAGACCTACTCATACCTTTGAACTAGCACGACTTTAACTTGGGATGGACAGCGTGGGCAGAGATGAGAGCCTAAGGTTGGGGAAGCCCTTTGCGTGCAGTGGACTCATGAAATTGACGATGGCGGTGATGATGATGATTACGATGGTGATTAATACTACCTGTACCTTTGAGTTAGTGCATCACCAGCAATGACTGACTGGTTGACTGATCGGTTTTCCGGTGTAACAACAAAGCCTTCACCATCACGGGGACGGAAATAAGGTCTTAATGTCGGGTCGAACAGGTAGAAAACATTGATGAACACAGGGAGCGTGCAGGCATTCTCTAATCGCAGCACAGGTGAGACGTGCACCTGTTGCCAAGAGTAATAATAGTAGCTACAGGCTTCCCACACAGAGATTACATGGACGCAACACGTTCCCAGAGTCGTGCATCGCGTCCACGTGACTCGTCTGGGTACTTTGTGAGCCACGCGGGCGAGTCGGGACCACCGGGGTTAAAGTCACACAAAAAGTAGCCGTGTAGCGGACCGAGAGTCATCGCGGACTGATTAACAGTTTGGCAGTTTATTAAAAGCAAGCTGGATACAGAAAGACTGGCAGGGGTGCTCAGGTAAGTTGGGGACAGATAATAATAAAGAAAACCAGCAATAAAGTACAAGGATGCAGTTACCGGGCAGACCGGCTTCCTGCTTTAGTACATCGGTTTATTACTGGGGCTGTCTACTTTGTTTTGATGTTTTATTGTTCTTATTGTTATATTTGTCAACATTTGTTATGATGTGAATATTTTGATGGTATGATAGGAGGCGAGTGTATTATATTTGCTACAGGTTACTGATGTGCTGCACGTCTCCGTAGTGACTGAGCCTTCTCCCAACGACCTCCTCGCTGTGGTTAGCGATGTTCTGTATCGGTTGTGACTGCTACCTCCTATACTTAGGGAGATTATTACATGTATTTATGTGACAACTTTTAGAGCTACAGCAGTGTCGGCCCCGCAGGGTTCCCTCATGCAGAAAGTAGCCACGCACGGAGTTTTTGTCTTCACATAAAAAAACCCGTTTTTCCAGTCATGCACTATACTTTAGGTTTTCCGTGGCTATCATTACCAGGGACTGTATTTCATGAACCCAAACGCTTCACAAGACCACCCATCAGCAGAAATATACGATAATGTTGGGAGAAGTATCGCAATGAGGAGTATCGCTTTCACTTGTGACGTTGTGAATCTTACTTTTGCCAGAAAAGTGTCTTGCATTATTCTCTTGCTGCTTTCAGACAAAAGTGTAATATTCTGTTAGACTATAATATAATTACCAGAAATCACTTAACTTTGTCACTCCATGTGAAACTGTATCTTCCACCAGTGCATCAAAAACTCGACCAAACATTTCCGTGTCGTTATTTAATCTCCGGTTTTTTTGCGCTTCCATTCACATTAGCAGCCGCATTGCTACGAGACGTGCACGGTGGTGGCTGCGTCACCTGTCAGCCTCACGACCTGCTCATTCAAGTGACTTGGTGTTAGTAAGGACCCTCATCACTAACTCCGTCACGAACGCTTTCACATATGGTCCCGCGCCTCTCAGCATGCAGCGCGCTACCCCAGCCATCTGACAAACGTTCGTCTTCACGGACACTAGTTCACACGCCATCCACGCCACCACCTCAGCGCCAAACTGCGCGCCCGTAACTTTTGTGACCAACCGATTCCAACGAGTCACGAGAGATTTATGACTGATAGATAATAGAGGATTAGATTATTAAAGCAGCAGGTTCTTATGCATTTATTACAGTGGGATCCAAATTCCGTTAAAGACTCCCATTCCTACTTAACCGTTTTACTGTTGTGGTCGGCCTTCGTTATCCTTTCAGCGCTGTAAGGATTGCTTGCATGGAAACACAGGAGAGAAAAGGGAGGAAACAGAAGGTTAACTTTGTCTTTTTCATGCTACGGAGCTATTTAAGAGAGTTCAGTACACAGTATCCAGAAAGTTGTAGGTCTTAAAACATTTATCTGTTATAAGATCACAGAAAAAGCTCCGTCACAACCACATAACTAATGTAGAGGCAGTGAGAAGACAGGTTAAAAAGAAACACTTGTCTGACAATGAAAGAGTTAAAAAATTACAGAAAAAGCTCAGTTACAACCACACAACCAATCTAGAGAGCAGTGTAAAGACATCCGCCATTGTGTGGAATGCCTACCATACCCACCTCCTTAGCCTGTTCCACCTCGCTGCCCACATTGTCCTATCCCGCCACCGGGGACAATACACGTTAAAATAAAGGCCTCTTCAAAGGTGCAAGTCAGCTAGGGGCTTTCAAAACGTGCCTTTATCAGCTCCTCCCTGTCATGCACGGGCCGCTCCTTACGATTCACCTCAAGCCAGATGCTAAACCAAGGCATTCCTAAAACAGACCTCTGTGCTTTCCACTCTATAAAGAAAAAAGGGCCTAATCAGACCTAGAAAGAGATACTGTACAGTTTTCACCACATTGTTATGATACGAATGCCTCAATTGGTTAATGTTTGTGTCCCACTTTTAAAATTGCTTGATCTAATGTAAATTGCAAAAAAGATGTGCATTTCTCAGCACACAAATTTGAAGGCTCTGCTGACTCTTTTCACACGTTATTGGATGCATAACATACCCAGTAAGAAAAGTATGAAATAAGATTATGAATAGATAAATGCATAAGTAAATTAAATGAAATGATAAATAAATAGATAAATATTGAAATAGATATAATAATTCCCCTTTGCACGCTTCTGACCACATTCTCGAAGTACGTAACGTAACCTAGCAAAAGCAAAACAAAAATAACAACAACGACAACAACCCATGCCACACTCCACACAAATACGATAGTAAAGGATCAGGTGCCGCCCTTTGCACGTCGCCAGTCACACGCTGCACCCTAAAGGAGACGTGCAGGTGCGCCCAGTGTTACTCAGCCATATCTGGAGCAGCGGGGAGCGCAGCAACACGCCACCCTTAAGGCATTACCTTTCCCGCCCACGCCCCCCAACGCATCCCACCCCGCCCAGCCAAGCCCCGGCCCGCCCTCCGCTGCATTCCTCCTTCGCACCCTTCCACCCTTAGCATCCTACCCTCCCCCACACCCCGCTGTCACCCGTACCCTGCCCTCCGCCTTTCCCCGCAGACCGCCCCCGCCACATCCCTCCCTCACCTGTTCAATGTGCATTGCGTCTTAATATTTTAGAGCACGCTTGGACAAAAAGAAGAAATAAATTAATAAAATGATAAATATATAAAATAATAAGTAAATAAATGTAAGGTATGTAAATAACGGGAAGACGACGCCAAATTGTGTACAGAGTTTGTAAAGAAAATTAAAGCGTCCGTAACAAAGAAGGTGGTGGTGGTGATGCTGCCAGCAGCAACCACCACCACCACCATCACCACCACCACCACCACCACCACCACCATGACAACAACAACTGGCTAATAAGAACACCACCACCATCACCACCACTACACCGACGATAACAGCAACAACACCAAAAAAAAAATAAATAAATAATAATGATAATAAGAACAACAAGAAGAACAAGAACAAGAAAAGAGGATGATGATAATGAAAGAGCAACGGCAACATGAAAAAAAAAAAAATACACTGGCTAACAGCATCACCATCATCAACAACAACA
>NC_087184.1:13327719-13345219 GCF_035594125.1 Scylla paramamosain
AGAATCAAGTATTTCTGAGAGGGAGACAGGAGCTGAAAAAATAGACATGGCATTCAGTCAAGGGTAGAGAGCGTCCCGGAATCAACAGAGAAGGCCTGTACTCACAAACACTGCTCTCTCATCCAGACTGTTATTCAAGGTCACAAAGATGATTTCCCATGTTCTCAAGAGTGTTTCTCGTGTTAGTAATGTAGAAATCTTGTTAATATGTTACTAGAACCATAAAAACGCATCCTTAAAAATCCGTGTGGCTTTAAGTAAAGGGTTTAGAAAGTTATCGAGGTGCGATCAGAAGTGTTTCAGAATACTGTCCAGAGAGGCTGAGGAGTAGGTACGGTCCGTCAACACCTTCACTGCTAACGGCAATATGACACTTTTTACATCACTGTGGTAAAGTTAGACGACTCTCCTGAGCAAAAAAAAATTAAACTCCTCATTGATAAATATTCTGAGCAACTCGATCACTGCTGCTGTCTGGGGTGTGTAACCTAACCTAACGTAACCTAAACTATCATTTGACGACTTACGTAAGCAAAAAATTAAACTCCTGATAGGTAAATATTTTGATCAACTCCATCACTGCTACTGTCTGGGATGTGTAATCTAATCTAACCTAACCTAACCTAACCTAACCTAACTAACCTAACCTAACCTAACCTAACCTAACCTAACTAACCTAACCTAACCTAACCTATGGTCTGATCATTCTGAATTGATCGTTTGGGCGTTGTTGTTTCCGGGCATTCCCTGACCTGCGGTGCTGCCAAACCTTGTACTGGCCCAATTATCGGATTAGAGCCTATGTGTCACTGATAACCTCGCTCCCCATCCCGCTCCTTTCTCTCTCTCTCTCTCTCTCTCTCTCTCTCTCTCTCTCTCCTCTCTCTCTCTCTCTCTCTCTCTCTCTCTCTCTCCACTGTGAATTTCGTTTAAATGTGACAGGTTTCATTTTTGGATATATTTCTTTTAAACTATGATATTATATTTCTATTTTTTTAGTTACGACTTTTTTCCATATCTGAATCCAGTAGATTTGAGTGTTTGAGATGCTGTAGCAGTGAATGGCTTTTTTTTTTTTTTTTTTTCATGTGAGTGCTGTGGCTGAGAACACCAAAAAAATCTGAAGAAAGAGTACAGTAAAAAAATATGAAAAGTGTCTTGAAGCCTTTCTCTTGAAATTATAACAACAACAACAGTCCAGAATTAAGAGAAGAGTCTTGAAACCTGCCTCTTGAAGCAGTGTGAGTCATAGGTACACTAGTAAGGAGGAAATACAGAAATACGTACCAGTAATAAGGCCTCATTATTAAGCGCACCGATAATCAGGGCGACATGAACAAGGCCCGTAATCAAGAGTAGAGAGAAGCTGAAGGGTAACCGAAGCCCGTCATTATGGGCACCAATAATTAGGGTGACATTAATAAGATAAGAGTATACTTACTTATCAACCTACTTACTTTCTTATTGACTGACGGATTACCCACCCACTCACTCACTGACTTACACACGTTCCCACTATACATTGTTGCCCGCACGCTGGTCAGTGTTGGCGGCTCTGGTGTGTGTGTTCTTGTTGGCTTCAGGTTCTCATTGAGTCTGATGTTTTAAAGGCCATAGAGATGATTACTTGTGTTTTTCCCTTAACGTGTGTGTGTGTGTGTGTGTGTGTGTGTGTGTGTGTGTGTGTGTGTGTGTGTGTTTATTGATGGTAATGATCACGAAAGTCTTGAATGGATTTTGGTCAACCTTCCGTGTTCCTTCGCAAGTTTTATTATTATTATTATTATTATTATTATTATTATTATTATTATTATTATTATTATTATTATCAGCATCGCCTTTTTTACTTTGCACTATTTTTTTTTTTTCATTTGTTTTTCTTCCTATTCCCGTCTTCCCTCTTTTCCTTTTCCGCTACATTTTCTCTCTCATTCTTTATCTTTTTTGTCTTCCTCTTTTTCCCTCTTTCTTTCTTCCTCTATTTTCTCTTCTTCCTCCTCCTCCTCCTCCTCCTCCTCCTCCTCCTCCTCCTCCTCCTCCTCCTCCTCCTCCTCCTCCTCCTCCTCCTCTTTCTCCATCATCTTTCGAGCAGGGAGACTGAACTTTCCCAAGCCATCACAACACAAAAAGTCGCCCTCCATTCCTCCATAAAGCCATAAAAACCTTAACCCTTTGTGGCGCACAGGGCAACGAGCAACCATCTTTCTGGAAGCTCACGTCTCTAATGAGTAACGGGGCAAGCAGAGTAAATCCTTAATATTTAACCGTATTGGTGTGACTCTTTTATTACCAATTAGACCACTGTTAAAAGCTGGGGAAGTTAATTTCTTTCTTAGTTAACCTTTTTTGCTGTCATGGTTGTTCTTTATTAACTATCAGAGCATCAAAACAGTAGATTATTTCCTTCCTTTTTTAACCTTTTTATTGTTGTGGTTGTCCTTTATTATCAATCAGAGCAATGTAAAAATAATAGATTGTTATTCCTACTTATCTTTTTTTTATTATTATTGTGGTTGTTTGTTTTTTATTATCAGTCAAAACTCTAGAACAGTGGTTCTCAACCTTGTCGGAGGTACTGAACCCCGTAAGTTTCATACGTGGATTTACTGAACCCTTCGTAGATGGAGAAATGAAATAGTGCATAAAATGAACCATGCATCAGTCGCACACAAAATCACTGTATTCAAAGAACAAAATCAATAAAACATGAATTTCACACAAAAACAAAAACGTAACTATGAATATTTACTGTAAGTCAATGTGACTTTTGCTGTTGCCTTCCAGAGACAAGTTCAGAAATGCGCGGCCTCAGCTTGGCAAGTGCCACTCTTATATAATTTTCACAACAGTCTGTTCCTTTTCTTCGTTTTTATGTCTACCATCCTCGAAAAGAATTGCTTGCAAAGATACGTTGTTAACAAACGGTATGAGCATCTCAAGGGCTTTCTTAGCAATAAGAGGGTACGCTATGATTTGGTGACACGGAAACGTTTCCTCGAGGTAACCACCGAACGTTAGAATGGTACAGAGGTACCTCGAATTCAGAGCCCATTTTATTACACAGCTCTTTGAAGAAGCGGTGCTTCACACCACTATTTCGCACATAGTTCACACATTCCACTACAATTTTTAATACTTCTGTCAACTTTAGAGGCAAGGTTTTGTTGCCAACGCATGCCTTTGCAGAACATAGTGTGTAACACCAACAGCCCACCATTGCTCATGTCATCTGTTCTGCTGCTGATGGTGTCATATGAAGGAGAAATTTGGGACAACTTATTTTCAGCAGCTTTTCCCAGCATGATATTCACCATCTTCAACGCAGCTGGCTTTACGAGTGTTTCACCAATGGTGTGTGGTTTGCCCTGTTTTGTGATCAGGTACGCAACTTCGTATGATGCTGTTAAGATCGGTTTGTCGATGGGTACAAAGCCGAGGACTGGCAGAGTAGCCCTTTCATCGAATCTGGCTCTCTTCACCTTGAATTCAGCAAGCGTTGTGTTCTTGTATTTCCCATCTCCATGCAGCTTTAGGAACAGTTCCCTTAGTTTTGCGGTGCTGGACTAGAATTGCACATCTCGGCATTGTAAGTCATGCACTGAGGACGCTGACTCCCATCACGTTCCGTTATACACGTGAATCCATATTATACGTATTCATCCGACCACTTCCTTTTTCTGCTCGACATGGTTAGTATTAAGGGAATGAAATGTTAAAAAAGAAATCACAAATGACATACAATCACAACAGTCACAAGGCGACTAGTGAGCGCACCAAATTCCCTGCAGCACAGATATCAAGGCCAAGCGATGTGGCGTGATCACCTGCAGCCAGTGATGACCAAGCGGAGCGTGACGTCACGAATCATACTAGTGGGGTGAACAGAACACACACACACACACACACACACACACACACACACACACACACACACACACACACACACACACACACCTCCGCCGATCCCTGAGACTGACTTACCAAGCCCTGGGATTCGATCGATCCCAAGATAAGAACCACTGCTCTAGTAGAAAAAAAAAAAAAAATATAATAATAATAATAATAATAATAATAATAATAATAATAATAATAATAATAATAATAATTCCTTCCTATTAAACTTTTTTTTTTTTTTTGGTGTTGTGCTTGCTCTCTATTGTCAGTTGGAGTACTGTTAAAAGACAAAAATAAGTGAATTCCTTCCTATTTAACCTTTTCACTGCCATAATTATCTTTTATTATCTATTGGAGTACTGTTAAAAGATAAAGATAAATTAATTGTTTCTTATTTAACCTTTTTTTCCTGCCATGTTCTTTATTATCAACCAGAGCGCCGTAGAAAATAATGAATTAACTTCCTCCTACTTGACCTTCTTTTTACTGCAGTGACTTTCCTTTGTTATCAGTCAGAGCACTATTAAGAGATAAAAATACGTTAATTTCTTCCTATTGATCTTTTTCCTTCCATGGCTACCTTTCATTATCAATCAGAGCGATATGGAAAATTATAAATTAGTTCCTTCCTACTTAACTTTTTTTTTTCTGATGTGGCTTTCCCTTATTGTTAATTAGAATACTGTTGAAAGATTTTTTTTTTCCTTCTTAACTTTCTTTTTACTATTGTGGCGGTTCTTTATTTTTAGTCAAAACCCTAAGAAGAGGAAAAAAATTATTGTTTACTTAGATTCTTACTGAGTTTGTTCATATCCCACCCGATTTTGTGATGATGTCAGGTTAATGTTCTCACCGTGTCCGCTTCTTTCCTGCTTCATCATGACCTCGTTATAAAGTTGTGTTGTTTTGTTGTTATTTCGTGATACATTCTTGTTTTGTTTTGTTTTTTTCTGCTTGAGAGTGGAATAATTTTATTGTTCGTTTGCATTTCTCGTTTGTTTTTATTCATTTGTGGGCCTTTGGTATCGATTCCGGGACGCTCTTTACCCTACCTAGATCAGGAGTGTCAAAGTCATGGCCCGCGGTTCAAATGTGGCCCGTGGGATAGTCTTAAGTGGCCCGCGAGGTGACAAGAGATTTTTCAACTCGAGTTACTATAACTGTTATAACTGAGGAAAATGTAACTAAACTGTTAAGACGAGACATAGTAACTTTTACCTCTTACCTTAATAATGTATTTTTGGTAAACCAGGATGACCAGCAGAATGAGTTGTAATCTTTAGTCTTGCCAATAAGTAATTACCAAATCTGTGATGGCCCTCGAGAGCTTAACCAAGTGCATAATTGGCCCTCCAAAGGATTTGAGTTTGACATCCCTGCCCTGGATTGAATGCCATGTCTATTTTTCAGCTCCTGTCTCCCTCTCAGAAACACTTGACTGTCCATCATCCTCCAACGCAAAGAATAAAAGGTCTTCGTATTACATTGGAGAAACCCGGACGTAAAAAAAAAAAAAAAGAAAAGAGAGAAAAGTTTAATTTCTTCCCATTTCTCTCTCTCTCTCTCTCTCTCTCTCTCTCTCTCTCTCTCTCTCTCTCTCTCTCTCTCTCTCTCTCTCTCTCTCTCTCTCTCTCATCTCGTTTGGGTTACTGATCTTCCTCGTATTGACTTGCATTAGGGGAGCAAAATCTGTCTCGTCTTAATTTTTATCCTCAGATCTATGTGGTAGAATTATGTGCAGGACTATTTTACTGCACTTCATATATTCGTATTTCAGCAGATTTATTTGTATATCGATTTTCATATGCTCTCGTTTCCGCTTCATGTCTTGTTAAGCATCATCATCTCCGTGTATGAAGCTTTCTACTCCTATAAAAAATTAAAAACATTATATTTTTAACCCTATTTAAATTTGTCACTTCTTTTAACTCACTTCACCTCTAGCTTCGTACTCATTTTCCGTAAGTTCATTTTCCGTCACTAGTCACTAAGAAAACACAATAATTTTCCACCCTCACTAAAGAAACCACTACATTCTTTCCTTCCTATTTCACTGTATCATTTCCTTAACCTCACATCACTTCTACCACACATCATTTCTACCTTATTAACATTTTAAGTACACTCACCCCTATATCGCGTAAGTGACCTCCTTAGCCTCACCATCAGCACCATCATCGTCACCATCAATGTCAGCTGTCCCACCGCAGCGAGTCGAGGCGTGTCTGATTACGACCCCTTAATTGCACCTCGCCCCATCGGTGACCCGTTTGGACAATCGTAACGGTAAACTGGTAACTAAACCCGCCGACGTGTCCCCGAAAATCCAGCGACGTGAAAAGAGTGTGGGGAAGAGAGAGAGGGAGTGGGAGAGTGGCGAGACAGGAAGGACGGAGAGAGAGAGAGAGAGAGAGAGAGAGAGAGAGAGAGAGAGAGAGAGAGAGAGAGAGAGAGAGAGAGAGAGAGAGAGAGAGAGAGAGCGGGGGTGAGGAGAGACGAAAACAAACAAAAGAAAGTAGATGAGGACGAAAAAAGAGAATAAAAACGAAAATGGAGAGAGAGAGAGAGAGAGAGAGAGAGAGAGAGAGAGAGAGAGAGAGAGAGAGAGAGAGAGAGAGAGAGAGAGAAATAGAGAGAGAGAGACTACTAAGGGATTAGAGCATTAGAGTCTTACGTATCACAAGAAGATCTCCTCCATTCCTCTCTATTGCCAACACAAGAATGCTAACCCTCCTACTTTTATTTATCTCTTTTTTTTTTCACCGACCTGTCTTGTTAACGTCTTCCCCCCCCTCTCTCTCTCTCTCTCTCTCTCTCTCTCTCTCTCTCTCTCTCTCTCTCTCTCTCTCTCTCTCTCTTCCTCTCTCTCTCTCTCGTTTTTTTTTTTTATGCCAAGTTCAAAATGGATTCCTTCTCTGACCTTCCTTCTCCTTCCGGTTGAAACATTTTGGAATCATTATCTTCACTGAGAGGCGCGTCAGGATTGTATTTCAGTTGCCGGCCGTGTTTACTTTCTCGTTTTCTTTTTTTATTTATTTATTTATTTATTTATTTATTTTATTATATTTTATTTATTTATTTATTTATTTATTTATTTTGTCTTTTTATTTATTTTTTTTATTATTTATTTATTTATTTATTTTATTTTTATTATTTATTTATTTTTTTGTGTGTGTACCGGCTTTGATTTTTAAAGTGTTTCAGGTCATGTAGCTGCGAGTGTTGATTGTGGCACGCGAGGGATGGAGAAGAAGCTACGTATCGTATTTATACTTATTTCATTGATTTTTATTTTATTTATTCATTTATGTATTCATTTTTTAGCATTTCAGATCACGTGGCAGCGAATGTTGATAGGAGCAAGCGAGGGATTGAAGCGTATCTGCCACGTACCATATTCCTAAATGTCTCGGTAACTTTTTTTTTCTTTTTTTTTCTTTTACTTCATTTTTTTTTTTTTTTTTTTTTTCAAGCGTTTCAGATCGTGTGCCAGGAAGTGTCGATTGGAGCAAGAGAGGGACAGAAGCGTATCTACTACGTATCATATTCCCAAATGCCTTGGTACTTCATTTTTTTCCTACATTTTTTTTTTTTTTTTCAGCGTTTCAGATCGTGTGGCAGCGAGTACTGACTGATGACTGCAGCAAGCGAGTAGTAGCTAAGTAAGTATCATGCTCTCAGAAGTTTCAGTACTTCATCTGGACACTGGTGGAAGAAGTTACTGGGTGTTTCCAAGAACGTATCCATCACCTCATGATTCCAGCGAAAGTTTTAGTAAGTATCAGTATTCCGTATCATCAGTAGGGAAAAGAAAAAAAAAAAAACACTCACGAGAAGCTGATTTGTGCTGCCTTTGGAAATAATTATGGAAGTCGTGTGTCGTTTGGGACCTTCCTCCTTCGTTCACCTGTTTAATTATCAACAGGTAAAAAAGAGAAAACAAGGGAAGCTGCAGGTAGCCGTCAGACCTACACGTAGCAACCCCTGTAAAAAAACATACCTATCTCTATCCACAGATCTGCCTAATCTCTTAAGTCTCCCCACTGACTCAGCACTTACAACATAAATATATACACTTCATCTACACTTCCTCCTCCTCCTCTTCCTCCCGTCACTCATAGATGGATACAGCCTCCACCACCATCACTACCTTGCCCTTATTACGTGATGGGCAATGTGCGTGGCAGGGAAGGGCAGGGTGTCGGAGTGATGAGCATTAAGTAGCATGACAGGGTAGAGAGAGAGAGAGAGAGAGAGAGAGAGAGAGGGGGGAGGCGTTATAAGGTAAATAATAATGGATGAATAAATAGGAAAAAAAATGGGTAAGGAATTTGTGTATGGGTCTTTCCCTCCCAGCCATAACACCCATCCTTCTATCCACCGACACACCTCTATTAGCTTACCCATCCACCCACTCTCTCAGCCACATCCACCCAGCCACCCACCGCACACGACCCACAGGCCCACTTACCTATCCATCCACTCATCTATCCGGTCACCCACCTACCCACACTCAGTCATCCACCCTAGCATCCACTGCACTTTGACTTATCGATCCTCAACCACCCACTAATCCACTCATCCATCCATCCATTGTCCACTGACCTACTCATAATCATCCACCCAACCACTTTCCCATCCATCCACATATTTACTCACCTACAGCAAACCCACCATCCACAAGTCATCCACGCACCTTGTCACACCCTCCAATTAACCAGCCAATACAACTTTTTTTACCCTTTCACTTTGATACGAGACAGTTATCACCACCATATGCAACGTATGAACTCTTTATAAGCATCTCCAAGAAAGTTATGAGTGAAAAGAATAGATTTTGCAATTTCTACCCAGTTTATAGATTGCGTTTGGCTGTAGAACAAGTCAAGATGTCTCAGAGTGATTGGTAATTAAGGAAATGTGTACTAAGTACCACCAATTATACAGCTTTGTGTCTCGTTTCTGATCGGCGCCACACTCACTCACACACACACACACAGGGCAGTGAAGCGGGTGGGAGTGGATTGTTCCCACCACCACACCACCACCACCACACCACACCACACCACACCACAGTATCTTAGCGCCTAGTCCGGCCGAGCCCAGCCGAGCCCCGCCAGGCCACTGCTACGGTAACAATTTCCCGTCTCTCCCTGTCAATATTATCGTAAATTTCAGGGTTTTCCAGGTGTTTCCCGGTGTTTTTTTTAATTCTTGTGTGGAGGAGGAGGAGGTGGAGGGGAGAGAGGGAGAGTTGGGGGAGAGGGAAGAGGAGAAGGACTGAGGAGAGGCGCAAAAAAAAAACATCTCGGCTCTACATCATCATTTTTTGCTTTTTATTAAAGGAGTTGACATTGTTTTGATACTTAATTTATTATTACAAAAACATAATAAGTTATAATCCATAATAAAATCTAGTCTATAGCTGTATTTTTGTTTCTCGAAAAAATAACAAACTCGGCATTCTATTTATTTTAACTTTTTCTTATTAGTTCGTCTAGGATTGATTTGTTGGTTGATTGAAGACTTAAAAAATATAAGAAACATATACCCAGTGATAATATGTATCCAATAAAATCTAGTATAGCTGTTTGTATTTTCAAATTTAAGGTGAGCCCGTTGCTGGAAGTGAAAAATTATTTCCTTTATACGACGAGGAATTTGTCTTATCTTTATTGATGTGGAAAGTAAAAATTTTTTCTATTCAGAATATGTAATAGAATTTTGTCTGGCTGTGTTTTCTTTCTCGATATAATCATTTGTTTGTGGCCCCGTTCGTAAAAGTTACAAGTAGTTTTTTGGAGTTTTCGTTATTATTACTGGATTCGGTCATCTTTTTATATTTTGGATATTAGTTAAAGTGTATGGCAAGTCAGAAAATGTAGTGTATTCCAGTCTAGGGATCTTCTTTCTTCTCGCGATTTTCAAAATGAATTACGTTACGTAAATATAAGGGCCGAGACGCACATTTTCCCTCCCTCTCTACATGTCTGTACATCAATATTTAGCTCAACTTCCGACTGTTTCCAGACTGTGACGTGAAGGAAAGCCAGAATTAACCACGAGAAGTAGGTAAAAAAAAAAAAAATGCCTCAAATAAGGCTTAAATAAATCGACGGTTCCAGGCCCGTTCAGAGCGCCCACCATGAAAACATGACGGACCCAGACCGAGACCGAGACACTCCCTCCTCCCAGTGTCTCTTCATCAATATTTCTCTCAATTTCCAAGGTTTTCCGGGCATTTCCAGGTATTGAGAAATGGAAGTGTGTGTGGGAGTGTAGTAGTAGTAGTAGTAGTAGTAGTAATATTTTTCTTATTATTATTATTATTATTAGTAGTAGTAGTAGTAGTAGTAGTAGTCGTAACAGTTGTTAGTAGCGTTATTATTATTATTAAGAGTGTGAATTGTGTGTGTGTGTGTGTGTGTGTGTGTGTGTGTGCAATGCCGTGTGGGATTGCCGGCCTGGTGTAGAGATAAATAGACAATAACAACAACTACTACTACTACTTCTACTACTGCTACTGCTACTACTACTACTCCTACTGTGTGTGTGTGTGTGTGTGTGTGTGTGTGTTCTGGGCCGTCCTGTGTGGGTAGGTGGATGGCAGGGTGAATGGTTGTGTGGGTAGGTGGGAGGATGGATAAGTGGATGGGGTTCCTGGGTGCGTAGATGATAATGAGCGAGTGAGTGAATGGGTGGATGAATGGATGGATCATTGGGAGACGGTGGCTGGATGGATGGGTGGGTAAGTGGATTCGTGGATGAGTGGTTGAGTGATATAGAGGATCAGCAACGGGGACAGAACAAGAAATAACGGGTTCAAGCTTGAAAAATTTAGAAAGAGATAGGAAGAAATTGGTTCTCAAATAGAGTGGTAGATGAGTGGAACAGACTCAGTAATCATGTTGTTAGTGCTAAGACATTAGGGAGCTTTAAAAGAAGATTAGACGTGTTTATGGATGGCGATGATAGGTGGAAACAGGGTAGGTATATTTCATACAGGGACTGCCACATGTAAGTCTGGTCGCTTCTTGCAGCTTCCCTTATTTCTTATGTTCTTATGTTGCGAGAACCCAACAAATCATTATGGCCTTTGAAAGTAGCCGTGAGAGGCCCACCATCATCTCTTACACCTGTCAGCTTCATCCACAAATTCATCTAATCTACTAAAGCTTCGAACTGACTCAGCACTAACCAACATAAGGCTACTCTGCTCATCTGCACACAAAAGAACTCGACAGATCATATGCCCTTTGAGAGTATCCATGAGTCTTACATCAACTCCCACCGTCCCTCACTGGTCTCCTCCCTGCTTCCCTCCTCTCATCCCTCCCTGCGTCCTTCCCTTCCTGCTTCTCTCCTTCCATCCCTCCCTGCGGCCCTCCCTCCCTATCTCCCTCCCGCGCTGGGCTGGTTGCGGTTAGGTGCTTCCTTCTCTCTCTCCAGCCGCCAGTGTGGTTCACGTCGCGATGGGATGAGGAGACCGGCACTCGCGCCTCCACCCTTCCGTGATTTGGCGTGTAATTATTCTCAGGTATTGTTGTCCCGTGCCTACGTAGACTCTGTTCATGAATGAGTGAGGTGTAGTCCTCGCAATAAACCAACGTGTTTTATTGTTTGTTTAATGATTTTGTGTGTTTCTGTTATTAGATTCCCTCAGGTCGTGTTTCTCTCTCTCTCTCTCTCTCTCTCTCCTCTCTCTCCTCTCTCTCTCTCTCTCTCTCTCTCTCCTCTCTCTCTCTCTCTCTCTCTCTCTCTCTCTCTCTCTCTCTCTATGTATCTATCTCTGTGTGTGTGTGTGTTGTTAAGTATCGATGATAGTTTCTTTTCCTGTGCCGTGTGTACGGTCTCACCATTCCTGGCAGGCGTGTTCGCAGGTCACTAAACTCTGAATGAACGGTTCCCTGGTGGTGGTTGTGTTTGGATGTTAGGCAACTTTCTTAAAGAGGGCCGAAATTCATGTGTGTGTGTGTGTGTGTGTGTGTGTGTGTGTGTGTGTGTGTGTCAGCATCTGATATTACGGTGACCTTATTTACATAGAAGTGCTCATTAACTAAATAAAAACATTCCACAGTGGTTTGGTTAACATCTGACACTAAAGTGAGCCAAGAGAAGAAAACGTAATGTGGTGTTTGTGTGACTGTTGTGTTACGGTGACCTGGCCTTGTTTGGGTCGCCTGGAACAGGACACCTGTGTACACCTGGATGGGCGCTCACAGTGGACATCCGCTAGGGGAATGAGATTGACCGCCACGCCCTTGGACTCGTGTGAACTGCCAACATGTGAACTGCCACTGCCATCACTGCTTTGTTTGGCCCTTCGTTGTAGCGCTTGTTGGTGATGGTGGTGGTGGTGGTGGTGGTGGTGGTGGTGGTTGGGGAGTGCAGGATGTTACTATTCACTGATGTCTAGTGATAAGCCTCCACGTATTCAGAAACGCTTTGCTCTCTCACCACGACTATTTTACAAGGCGATAGAGATGCTTAGCCAGGTTCTCACAAGTGTTTTTCCTGTTAATAATGTATAAATCTTGTTAATCTGGCAGTGTAATTACAAAAACACAACCTTAAAAACTCTTGTAACTTCAACTAGAGCCTTTTGAATGTAGTGAAGATGCGGCGCGGAAGCGTTTTAGAATACTGTCATATGTTGCACGATCTTTTTGCGTCCCTGATTTTCTAAGAGGTGTTGTTTATATCCCTCTTACGTCATTTACTCATTTTTGTTCATTATACTATCTTACTTCCTCCTTCGTCTCTTCTTTCTTTTATTCTTGTCACGTGTTTTCTCCTCCTTCCTTGTTACATCTCTTAGTGTTTCTTGGGTTACGAAAGAAGTATCAGGTGTATTATTCATTTTTTTTATTATTTGTTACGGTTTTTTGGTGGTGTAGGAGTGTATGTTATTTATTGTCCATTCACTATTCAGTATTGTTTTGTGCTCAGTGGTAAAGATAGGGAAGTATGGGACGTGTTACTTATTCTTCTATTTGTTACTGATTTGTGATGGTGTGGGAGTGTACATGTCATTCATTATTCACTATTGTCTTGTGTTTGTTGGCAGTGGTGGTGGTGATGGTGAAGCGTGGAACGTGTCATTCACTGTTCAGTATTATCATGTTACTGTGGCAGTGAAGTGCAAGACCTGCCATTCACTATTCACTCTTCACGAAGCCTTGACATCAAATACTCGTCTATAGCTCTGATGAATATTATGTACTTTGGATGAGAGAGAGAGAGAGAGAGAGAGAGAGAGAGAGAGAGAGAGAGAGAGAGAGAGAGAGAGAGGGGGGGGGGGGACAAGCCTTCCCATAGAGTAATGCTGGAGGGTGTAGTTTCACTGATCAATCACTGTCATCCTCAGGTCCATAAATCTTCCACGTGAATCCCAACGGTGCGCAAGTCATCACTAGGAAGGCGTAACGAGTGGACTTGCAATACTTAAAGCTCCATATGTTCATAAGTAACCTTAAAGAGTTAAAAAACAGTCATGGAGGACGTAATGAGTTAAGACTTGCAATACTTAGGTCTACATATGTTCACAAGTCACCTTAAAGAGTTCAAAACGAATCATGGAGGAAGTATTGAATGTAGAGTTAACCCTTTCACTGCTAGTCAACCTTTATATATTATCATCTACAAATTTTAAGACATTTTTTGTACTATAATCTCTTCAATACGTACTTCTATAGGTAGCGTAGCAAAGATTAAAAATCTCATCTTTATGTCCATCGAAATAATTTATTACGGTGATCTCAGTGTTGACAGTGACGACCATAGCAGTGTCAGGGTTAAGAGTTACAATACTTAAGGCTACATATGTTCATTAGTTACCGTAAAGAGTGAATGCTGTGGAGGAAGTAATGAGTGTAGGGTGAAGAGTTCCAGTATTTAGGGTTCCATGTATTCACGAGTTACCGTAAAGGGTCCAAAAGAGTGAGTCTTGTAATCATGAGTGTAGGGTTGAGTTCTAATACTTAAGTCTCCATATGTTGACAGGTAACAGGTAACGAGTTTGAATCACCACTATTGGGGAATTAGTTAAGAGTTCAGGAGTTCAATACTTAGGGTTCCATATACTCAAGAGTAAACATAGAGTTCAAAGGAGCGAGTCACCATTGTGCTGTGGAGGAAATAATAGGTGTAGAGAGTTCAGGAGATGCAGTACCCATCACCAAGTGACCAGAAAGAGTTCGAAAGAGATGGAAAAATTTTCCAAGATAGAAGTATGACACAATTAAGTAGTTTAGCTGTCATACTTTCGTCTCCCTCTCTCACACTGAGTATCGCATTGTCTGCCCCACAGTGGGAGAGCCACAGCATCGTCTCCGGCATGCGGTGCGCCACGGACAAGGCATCTCGGGTGGCCCTCACCCTCCTGCTGGTGTTGTTCATGGTGTACCTGGTGAGGAACGGCAGCGAGGACCCCGCCGCTAAGACACTCCAGCTCAACCTCGCAGAAGAAAAACCCGCGGTTCAAGATAATAACGATGACTTGGAGAGCCCGGATACCACCGCCCGCCCCTCCCGCCCCACGCCCATGGCTGGTCTGAGGCCCTACACGGTCATAAAGAACAAAGTGTACTATCTTGACGTCACTCCCCCACCCACTGCCAACGGGGAAGCAATGCTCGAACACTCTGAAGCCAAAGCCCTGAAGCATCTCAACTACTCAAAGTATAATCCTGAGGTGAGTGTGTGTGTGTGTGTGTGTGTGTGTGTGTGTGATTTGACCAGAGGAAAAAAAAAATCAGTAGAAATGAGAAAATCTGGGAAAAGAGAAGATTTGTGGAGTGATGTTTTGGCGAGAAAGATACGGCTCTGTGTGTGTGTGTGTGTGTGCTTGTGTTTTATTTATGGTTTGCGGTTTTGTTTTATGCATCTTTGGTTTGTGCTTTCTGCATTTTGTGTTTTATACATCGTTTTTGTTTATTTTTTTCTGTAATTTTGTCATTGCTGTGGCCAGTTAATCGTGTGTGTGTGTGTGTGTGTGTGTGTGTGTTAGATGGACAAGTTATTGACCACAGAAACACCAAATCCAAACTAGAATGCATTATAGAAGTGTACATTAATTTCTCTAATTCCTAACTTAAACATTACAATTACAGGTTACGTATATACCTATCTATCTATGTACTGTCTATCAGTCTACATTTCTATCCATCTATCTACTATCCATCCATTCCCCATCTGCTGATAAAATAAGAAGAAAAGAGAGGAAGAGATAGGAGATAAAAACATAATGAATGGAAGAGTACAAGAAAGAATGTGAGAGACTTTATCATCCATCTATGTGTGTGTGTGTGTGTGTGTGTGTGTGTGTGTTGTGGACAGTGGGGAGGGGAGGCACTCACATACTCCCCACACGTACAAGAGAGTAGAAGGTAATGAAATAGGGAGAATATGAGAAAGAATGAGAAATATTGTCTTTATGGTCCTTCTGTCCACCTATCTATGTGTGTGTGTGTGTGTGTGTGTGTGTGTGCGTGTGCAATGGAAGTGGGGAAGAGAATACTTGCATACAATTCACACGTAGTAAAAGAGAAGGGAAGCAGAACGGAATAAAACAGAGATTATGAGGAAAAAAAACGTGAGAGGTATTCTGTCCATCTATCTGTGCGTGCGTGTGTGTGGTGTGATGGGTGAGGGAGAAGATACTTGCATATTACCCACACGTACAATCCCCAGCAGTCCCCATTATCCACGCCAGGTGTGTGATCATATCCACCTGACACATTTTCACGGCGCGCAGGCATATTGTACTGTGATCTGTTAGGTATATTATCACCAGGTGTATTATCAAGGCCCCAGTGCGTGAGGTTTGCGCGGATATTAAACAGATGTAGCGCAGGTGTGGTGTTAACGGTGGCAGGTGTGTTGTGGGAGGTGTGTGGAAAAATATGGGAGATGATGGGGTTTTATGGCACTCTGAGCAGGTGTAGTGTAGGTGTGATGTTGATGAATTGTTAACGGCGCCAAGTGCTTTGTGGGAGGTGTTGTTGACTTGTAGAGGTGTGTGGAAAACGAGGGAGGTGTTGTGCATTAGTGACAGGAAACGTGGGATGATATTGTGAGGTCGAGTAGTGAAAAGTTTCGAATGTATTTGTTATTTATTCATTGTTATTTATTACCTGTTTATTTATTTATTTATTTACAGATAGATACTGGCAAATGAGGTGATAGTATACTAGAGTATTTATGAATTTTATTTATTATTTTTTTTTATTTATGAATAGGCACTGGTAAACGACAATAATATTGATAGTACTAATAGCAGTAGTAGTAGCAGTAGTAGTAGTAGTAGTAATAGTAGTAGTAGTAATACTAGGAGTAGTAGTAGTAGTAGTAATAGTAGTAGAAGTAGAGGTTGTAGTAGTAGTATAGTAGTAGTAGTAGTAGTAGTAGTAGTAGTGCTGGTGGTACTGATAGTAGTACACACACACACACACACACACCGCGCGGGGCGGATTGGAAGCGCAAATTTCAGGTAAATTAGCATCAAGTATGATGCACTGTGCAGGTGTAATTAGTGCCAATATTTCATCCTCATTACTTTTTTGTGCATTAAATGAAAAGCTGGAGGAAAATTTATTATGGGGAGGAAAATATGTACTTAGTAGTTGTTGTTGTCGTAGTAGTAGTAGTAGTAGTAGTAGTAGTAGTAGTAGTAGTTATTGTTATTTGTTGTTATTGTTGTTGTTGTTGTTGTTGTTGTTGTTGGAGCAAGAGGAAGAGCAACAGTGCTCTCTCTCTCTCTCTCTCTCTCTCTCTCTCTCTCTCTCTCTCTCTCTCTCTCTCTCTCTCTCTCTCTCTCTCTCTGTTCTTTTCATGCAGGTTCGCGTAGCTTCCAGACAGTTACTTTGGACGCGCCAATAGAATTACGAGTAGTGTTAACCTGTCTTGTCTTCTTCAGCCAACCCATACTCTTCCCTTTCTTCTCCGCTCATTTGCGTAGATAAGAGACCGCCACTTTAGGAGGTCAGAAGCATTAATGTAGATATGTTTTCCTCATCAGACCCATATAAACTCATTTCCTTTTTCCTGCTTTTTTTTTTATCTTTATTTTTTCGTTTTGTCGTATCCATGTAAATTAGGGCAGGTTCCACACATCCACTTGGGGGACGCCTGGAATTACATTAGTGTGGATATGTTTTCTTTATCAAACCTATATAAACTCTATTTTCCTGCTTTTTTTTGTCGTATCCATGCAAATTAGGGCAGGCTCCACACAAGCACTTATGGGACGCCAGACATTACATTAGGGTGAATATGTTCTCGTCAAGAGAGCCACGTTCATTGTCTTTCAAACTCCCTGTCTTCGCAAATAGATTCTTCCATGAGTGTTCTTCCTCCACACATTTAGTAAGCACCAAATACTATATTTATCTTATTTCACCTACTTATATGTACTTATATTCTTCTTTTCTTCCTTTTTTTCTCTTTTCGTCGTTTTTGCAAATTAGCGTAGATTCCATACAGTCACTTTAGGAACGCCAGAACCATTAGTGTGGATACGTTTCCATCCATAAAATTATCTTTTTTTTATCCTCCTCATTTTCTTAATTATTTCCATTCAAATTAGCGTGGAGTCCAGATTCTACTT